>NC_044908.1:60113158-60437590 GCF_001633185.2 Quercus lobata
AAAAAAAAAAAAAAAAAAAAAAAAAAAAGCTAGGGTTTTGATTGCTTAAAGAACTTCTATAAGAACAAAGTGGAGGAATAGCACACAAATCCCACTTTGATCTTGGCTTCTCTCCCTACTGTGGCTGGGATTCAAAGTGGGTTTGAACTTGGAATTGGGGCTGGGTTTGCTACTGTGGTTGGGTTTCATTTGAGCTGCCTCAAATGAAACTCCATGGCTGACCCTTAAAGCTCATTTCCCTTAATCATCGACGCCACCTCAGCGGTGAGCTCCTCCTCACCAAAAAACCTTACCAAGCCCTCACCAATCCCGAGCTCTCACTCCAATCTCTGAAGCTTTCCCAGGCCGAGCCTCCATTGGACCTCCATGGCCGACCCTTCAAGCTCCCACAATAAATCTCACCGAGCCCTCTCTCTCACTCTAAACTCGGGGCAATCCTAGCTTTTTGATGGGTCGGAAACTCAAGGACTCCACCACCACCGGCATTCTTCCTAGTGATTCAGAACCCCCACAAAACCTAGAAAGTAAGATAAAGAAGAAGAATAAGAATAAGCAAAGGAACAAGGACAAAGCCGAAGAACCTGAAGCTAATAATCCCAAGCGAAAGCATGAAGAAATCGAGGCCAAAGAGAAGAAGAGTAAGAATAAGAAACCGAAAGACGATGATAAGGAAAGCAAAACCCACCAAGGAAAAGAAGAGGATGAAACTGTGAAAGATGGTCTGGTTGTGGTGAGCTGGCATAATGTGAAATTGGGTAAGTATGCTCCTTTGAAGTCCTTTGCTGAGTCGGGTCTACCCTAAGAGGTTTTGGAGTGCTACAAGAACTTCCAGAGCCCCTCTTCCATTCAATCCCGTGCCTGGCCTTTCTTATTGGACGCTCGTGACTTTATATCGGCATCCAAGTCATCCTTGCTCCATGTACTTTGTTCTTATAGAAGTTCTTAAGCAATCAAAACCCTAGCTTTTTTATTTTTGTTATGTTTGTTTTTCTCTAAAAATGTGTTTTTCTAACGGATGGGTAATGGATTGAAGTTCAGGTGGGCAAAGTGTAAAGTTTTAAACCACGGGTAGACAAAGCGCAAACGGGCCTTACCTCAGGTGGGTTTACTGTAATTATCCCCTTTTTTTTTGGGTTTCTAGGTGGCGTATACTAATACAATGTATATATGCAGGAGTTGTGTTTTTTGTTACAGTGGAGTGGATTAGATAATACTAGGATATTGTTTTCACAGCCCCAAACGCCCACACAAAAATGATAAAGTCGACGATTCGTGATGAGGTTCATTTTAATTTCTAAGTTTATTGAGGACATTGGGTATATTGGGAGACCGGAGTGGGAGGGAGTGGTGGGTATGGATTCTAGTTCGTGGAGCTTGAAGAGATGAAGAAACAGTGGATGGGTAATGAAGTGAAGAAGTGTATATGGTCTGAGGCTTTGGAAATAAAGTTATTGGTGATTTTACGTAGGTGATGGGACAACACACTCACTACGGGGTCCATAGTGTGTCAAATTTACAAACATGTCACCGTTACTCAGTTTTCATAACTCAAAAACACCTAAAATTTGTTTTCAATTTTTATAACTCATTGCTCAATTTAGTGAAAATTGAGTGATGAAAACAAAAACTTAGAACAAATCCAAACAAGTATTTGCTCCATTGGACCCACCAGTTTTGAATGATAGGTGATAAAAACTTAATGATGAGTGATAAAAACACTCAAATCCAACGGCCCCTAAAGTTCTCAATATCTTTCAGAGAATCAAAATGTAATTTTGTCTATTTGAATGTGCATATATTTCTCCTAGTGCTTGGTGGCTTATTTATAGCTGTCTGCACTTTCAACTGATAGGTAGTAGTTAGTTTGAATTGTATTTTGGGCAATAATGTGTAATTGGGCAGTTTTTACTTTGAGCATTTTATTTCTTGTAAAGTATATGTTGGCAAACCATGATCAAAATAATAAGTTTAGGTATAGGCTTGCTTAAAGTTTGTTTAAATGTATGTTTGAATCAAGTTGTTTGCAGGAATTTATAGTGTAAAACTGCAAGGCTCGATCGATCGAAAATCGTAGTCCAAAAAATTCTGCAAAATATTTCAAACGCAGTCCAAACCCATATGACGTATAGGGTTAAGTGTTTCACTCCTAGTATAAAAGGAAAAACCCTAACTACGTTTTAGAAATCTTTGTTAAGTTGTGTGTCAAGTCTTTTGTGAGATCTGAGAGGTTTGTATCTTCAAACACATACATAGAGCTATCAAGATCACGATTCACATCAAGAACTTGATGGTTGTTTCAGTTACTGCATAAAGAACATTCAAGGAACAACAAAATCTTTGAGTGGAGTCTCAAAGTCACAAGGAGGAGAACTTGTGTTTATTGCAGATTCAAGGAAAGAAGTAGTATGTGGATTCGGAGCTGTCACGTGGTCGTGGTAGTAAGTTTTCTACACGAGGTAGCATTAGAATGTTAGTAGTCTAAGTCCTTTTGTAAAACTTCAATTTTTTCGTAGTGGATCCTGTTGTTACCTTGAGGATAACTAGATCAAATCCTCCTTATGTTTTTTACTGGTTTGATTTTCCTGGATCATTAGTTCTTTGTGTTCTTTACTTTCCGCATTATATCTGTTTTGCTCACAATTGTTTAACCTAGACTTGAATAACAACCTTGTTAATCAACTTGACTTAATATTAAGTTAAACATATTGTGTTAAGGGGTCTAAAAATCTAACAGTACAGTTGTTGAAAGGCTCATTATAAGTGTAACTAATGGCAGCCTCTTAATGGCTCTTTTAGCTATTTTGAGTAATGTCTGTTTGAGCTTAAATGGAGGTTTAATTGGCTCATGATTGGCCTTTCTAGCTGCTAGAGCTTGTCGGTTATGAAATCATTAATGATTGTATCATTAATGCTGTATGGTCATTCATCTTATTAATGACACTGTAGATTAAATGCTCATCAGCTGTATGAAAAGCTTGTAATTTTAATACTTGTCACTAATAATTCATTGCACAACATGAAATTTATAATTTTTCTACTAATTGAGTAGGAGCACTGAAGGTGTATTTGTTTGGAGGTGAAATAAGGTGAATAGAAAACTTTTGAGAGAAAATGGAAAAGAGACACTTTTTGGAGTATGTTTGATTGGGTGGGGAAGAAGGAAAATAAACTGTGTTTTAATTTTTCCCCAAACTCCCCAAAAAGTTTTCTCCCCAAAATAGGGAGAAAACTGGGTTATGAGCTTCCAAAAATACCCTTCATGTTGGACTTCACCTACAACATGTTGGCTTTTTTTTCTTTTTTTTCTTTTTCTTTTCTTTGATTTTTTCTTTCTTTGTACTAACGTGTAGGCTTCTTCTTTTTTTCTTTGATTTTTTCTAGACTTCTTCTTCTTTTGGTGCTCATAAGTTTTTTTTTTTTTTTTTTTTTTTTTTAGAAAATAATTTTGGGTCAATTTCTTATGCTATTTTTTTTATATACTTTAATGAAGTGTCTGTCTATACATTTTTTTTTTTAAGTATAATATGTTACTTTTTGTTTTATTTAATAGGGATATGATATTAAATTTATACAAACTTTATTTTTAACCAAACAAAAAAGTTTTTCATCATTCCAACTAAACACAAATGAGGGAAACTAAAATTTTTTCTATTCTCCCATTTTTCCATCCTCTCAACCTAACGGAACTTAAGAATTTATAACATTGAACACGTCCTAGACCAAGCGTGCCGAGGACTAGCCACACGTTTACAATCCATATTTGTTTATAGCATTGAACACTGCCTATTTGTTGATTAACTGTTAGATGCATTTAAAGCGAGTACAAGCCGCACGTTTTCAGTTGGTGTATCTACCATTCCAAACGTTGCTATAACTTGCAAGTTGCAAACTAGATTCTCCAAATAAAAAAAAAACCCCACAAACCAACCTAGAAAGTATTATTTATACGTGTGAAACTGCATGCCATCCCAACTCCCAGCAGCCAAAAGACACTTGTGCATGATTGCAAGTTTGAAACAACCTAAAGAAAATACAAAATGACTGCAGAGAGAGCACAGGCCTTGGCTTTGGTTGGGCTCAACAAACTTCCGGCTCAATTCATCCGCCCGGCCCATGAACGGCCTGAGAACACCGTGGCCGTTGTCGGGGTCACGGTGCCCGTCATCTCCCTCTCTCAGCCGCATGATGTGGTCGTCAGAGAAGTTGCAGAGGCTTGCCAGGAGTGGGGATTCTTCCTCCTCACCGATCATGGTATATCACCTTCATTGATCCAACGGCTAAAAGAGGTGGGGCAAGAGTTCTATGAGCTCCCACAAGAGGAAAAGGAAGCCCATGCAAATGACGCAGCTAGTGGCAAGTTTGAAGGCTATGGTACCAAGATGACAAAGAACCTAGAAGAAAAGGTGGAGTGGATTGACTATTACTTTCATCTCATGGCTCCTGCTTCTAAGGTTAACTACGATGCATGGCCCAAAAATCCTCCTGCATACAGGTGAGCAGTACATGTCTTCTCTACGTTTCTCTACACCAGATCTGGTATTTCTCTTTTTAAGAAACTTAAATAATGACTTTAAAATAAATTTTATTTTATGAAAGATCACCCCAAACATAATTTTGATTGAAAATATTAAGTATTTTTTTTTTTTTTGGTGTGTGTATATATATATATATATATAACTTATCAAATAAAAAAGTATGTGTATATATATGTGTATATATATATGTGTGTGTATGTGGGGGATTGTCTTGATAAATATATTAGTGTCACAACTTAGCCCTCCAAACAAAAATTCCTAACTCCGCCCTAGAAAGAAGAATGCTATTATATTAGCTTAAGGGTTGTCAAATAAGGGATCTAAGTTTGAATTCTGTTTACATAAAAAAAAAAAAATAAATAAAAACTAATTGATACTTTAATCTATTAATAAGAGTAATTATCATGAAGTGGAAGTTATAAGTTCAAATCCTAAAACCTATTTCTAAAAATAAAAAAGATTCATTGGATTTCCTAAAAAATTGCCTAAATTTATTAATCCATTGTCATTCATCTAAATTAAATATTCAGGTTTACTCGATATGATATAAACTAATTTACTAAACATTAAGCGGCAAATATTTGTGTTCTCCAAGTAGGTCATGTCAAAAAAAAAATGCCACCCTTACTTTTCTCAATATCCTTTGATCTAGCTCAAATAAGTAGTAGATTGTATGGGAATATAATTAGTACTAGCCTATTCTTTTTTGCGCATTGCAATTGAACATGATTAGAAATTAATTTGAAACTCCTAACATATGTATGGGAATATATGTTTACAAATAATTACAATCAGATACATATAAAATATTTCTAGGCAAGTTTACTACTAATGATATTCGTTTCATGTTTATTATTATTTAAAAGATTCATGAAAAATTAGTTATTATAAATATCTATTGAAAAGGCGTAAAAAGATTTTTAGGTGATGCTAAATTTTTCTTTGAAGTTAATACATACATACATACATACATATATATATATATATATATATATATATATATGAGCAGAGAATTTGGATTATTTTCAAGTGCTTAAATATGATTGAAAAAGTTTTGAATTGGAGGGCCGGCCTTTATACAAAACTAGAATGGATTTGAAATCTAATTTGGTACATTTGGGATAGAATCAAAGTGGATTAACTTAATCTTTTATTGAAACCCCACACCTTTTTTTTTTACTAGATTCAATTTACACTTGTAAGGACGCGATTCGTGGCGGACCGTAACAGTGTCGGGTTCGCACGTAAAAAGGCCCCTAACAATATCATTTGTAGAGCGTGGGTTTGGAAGGCTAGGCCCTGGTTGACAGGCGGTGGGTTTTTCGCGGTGTTCGTACAAGTTTAAGTTTTCTTTCATCCTCGGAGTCTTTCTCCTGGAGGTGGGCTGGGAGGCTCTGGTTTTTGGCCATTTTTCCCAACCCCCCCCCTTAGGTTACTTGTTTTTTCCTTTTATATTCGCCTGCGTTCATTGTCCTTCGTCCACGTATAGGGTCAACCTTTCCAAGATTGATACTTGTCCCATCAGCCCATATTCAAAGTCGTTGGGGGTGGTTGTAAAAGCCAAAGAATGCGGCTCTGTCAGGTTCAGAGCATTGAATAGCAGTAAGGGCAGCTTTCCCTGGATATTTTAGATATTTCTTCCTAATTTCAGTTCTATACCGTTTTTACCCTTCTTTCAGGAGGGACTTTGGGTCTGCCGAGGACTGAGCTATCCTCGGTGGTATCCATAGGCTATTTTGTCGAGCTTGGGCCGTAGCCCTCCTCGGCTTGGGCCTTCGGATTCTCCCCGGGTAGATGGGCCTGGCCCATAAATCATTTGGGCCCCACAATAGCCCCTCAAAACCCGGCTGTCCAACCTCTTGGTTGGAAAGGGGGGTTTTGGTGATGCCAAACCTCTTCCTACGGCCCAATCAATTTGGCCCATTAATAATACTGACGGCTCTTCATCTGTCCAAGAAATGCGCCGATCTATGAGACAGTTTTTGATTTCGCGCTTGATGCGCTCTTATCGTTTGGGTTTCCCAAAACGTGCTTTTAATGACCACTATTTACGAGACTACTTTAATTCGGCGGTTTGTTTTGATGAGGTGGAGAAACGGAGCCGGCATGTTGGTGTTGGCAGATTCCTTTGGAGATCTGAACCTATTAAATGTCCCCCGCTCCACCCTCTGTATAGAAGGAAAGGAGGAGGTTATTGTTTCCGTAAAGAATTCCTTCTCATCTTTCTGAGATTTGAAATACTTAGCCTCCCCTAGGGTTCATTTTACCCACTGGTTCACAAACTAAATCGTGGTATACTTTATCATAACAACGAGTGATGCAGGAGCCAAACCCCTCCCATAAACGCCATGTTCCAATAAAGCTCATTATGGCTCGATCGGGACAGGGATGGCGAAGACTCAAAATCAACCTCACCCTTCTTTCAGTCAAAATCCGAAGCAGGGGCTTGTCACGTCCAACTTTCGGCGTGACTGAGTCGAGAACACCTACCATCAGTACCAACCGCTCTCCTATGAGCATACCTAGTATGGCTCCAGTGTGTTGGGAGTCAGGATCGAGGCAGGGACTAAGTGCCCTTACTTCTCCCTCTCTTCCTTCACTGGTGCTATCCTCCGTCTCCCTCTCTTAGTCTTCCCAGCACCAGTTCCATCCTGGTGCTTTCACTTCTCCCTCTTTTGCTCCTTTTTCTTTCTTTTCATCTCTTCTCTCTTCTTCTCCTCCTTCTTTACTCATGTCCTCCATCTTCTTCATTCATCTCCTCCATCTTCTTCATTGATTTCTTCCTTACTATTTCCTTCTCCTTCATTCATTTTTTTTTCAAAGAAGGTTCTTATCGTAATATGAGTAGTATTGAGGCAGAGATTGGAGAGACTTTGAAGACGAGTTTAAAAGACGCCTGACAGTTTACTTATCTGTACTACGGATGTAATTGTTGCTTAGGCAGTTCTCATTTTGTATAGGCTCGCTTGAGCCCCTCTTTGTACGTTGTAATAATTTTTCGTATTAATAAAAATTGTTGTTACTTTATTTCGCATGTTTTGTCTCTATGGCTTTTCTTTTCTTTTCTTTTTTTAAATTTACAAACGCTGCTCGGCACAATAATATAGCATCTAAATCAATGACGACTAAGACCAAAATACTTGATAATAAAAAGATGTCGCCATAACTTTAATAGAAACGCTTGGCACAATAAGGCCGACCAGTGAAAAGTAATACTTACCCCATGCTAGCCGAGGAGTAAAACGAAGGTTTGATGCCGTGTGAGGAATAACCATTTGAAGATATCTCACTCACCAAATGAACAGCCTTCTTATGCGACTTAATGCTGGGGCGTTTCACCACCTTCCTCACAACTTTACTGGTCTTAACCTCTTTATGGTGTTTAAGCCGTGGGTGAAGTGACCTGACATTTTTATCAAGTAACCCATCTTACAAAATTCAAACCTTTCCTTGTCCAAGTATTTGGTTTCCCCATTGGCCTGGGTTCGAGGACCATACAAGGCCTTGGTTCTGTCCAAAACTTGTGATTTTTTCGTTTTTGTACTTGGTTTCCCCATAGGCTTGAGTCCGAGGACCATGCAAGGCCTTGGTTCTGTCCAAAACTTGTGATTTTTTCGTTTTTGTACTTGGTTTCCCCATAGGCTTGAGTCCGAGGACCATGCAAGGCCTTGGTTCTGTCCAAAACTTGTGATTTTTTCTATTTTGTACTTGGTTTCCCCATAGGCTTGAGTCCGAGGACCATGCAAGGCCTTGGTTCTGTCCCTGGGCCCATATGCTGAACGGGCCTGGGCCGCGAATTTACTGGGCCCATAAATTAAGAGGTATTTCCATAGTCCTTGATCACGCGGTACTTTTTGGCGTCCCAATGTTCGAGGTGCGCCTTCTCGAGACTTCTTTAACCTTAGGGCTGCAGACGACTAGGAATGGCAATGGGTCGGGTTCGGGCCGGGTTTTTTCATACCCGGACCCGACCCGCGAGACAAGACCCTTAACCCGGACCCGGCCCGTTTAGGGTACCGGGTTTTTTCCCGGGGCCCAGACCCGCCCCATCCGGGCCCTGCGGGCCCCGTTTAGGAATTGGGCCGAATTCATGGCCCAATCAAAAAAAAAAAAAATTAAACCCAAATTTATTTTTGCCTACATTAAGCCTGCATTTTTGGGCCCAAATTTATTTTTTCCTACATTAAGCCTGCATTTTTGGGCCCAATCAAAAAAAAAATTTAAGCCCAAAATTATTTTTTCCTACATTAAGCTTTAAGCCTGCATTTTTGGGCCCAATCCAAAAAAAAAAAAAAATTTAAGCACAAATTTATCTTTGCCTATATTAAGCCTGCATATTCTAATGCAATTCAAGCCTAAATAATATGGCCCAAATGCCAATAAATAACATGGCTCAAATGCCACATCATAAGCTACTAATAATAAATCAATAAACCACCTGTTAATTATAAATCAATAAACCAATAAACTATAACTAATATCATAATCATAATCATAATCACTAGCTAAACATAAAAATAAAATAAATCCAACAAGTTTAAGAAATAAGTATCAAAAGTTCAACGAGTCCAAGAAATTAAAAAGCTACAAAATAAATCCCACAAGGCCACAAGTTTAGAATAATTACATACCAACAAATTAATTCAACAAGTCCAAGAAATTAAAAAAACTACTAAATTAATACAAAATATTTAATCTTCATCAATTGTGATGCAACTCCTATCAATTGTGGCACAACTCCCATCATCTTCATTTGGCTCCCCATCATTAAGAATGGATTGAAATGTACTATCTCCTGGTATAATTGAAGAACCTACAACAACAATGAATTAAAAAATGTAATAAATCTCATCAAATTATAACTAGCAAATATAAAAACACAATTTTGATTTTATAAATAAAAATTAGACAATTGCTAACCGTTGATTTTACTCCATAACCAATTCTGAGCACACATCATTGCCTCTATAGTCTTGGGATGTAGTCTACTGCGGTGTGGACTTAAAAGTCTCCCACTAGTGCTAAAAGCAGCTTCTGAAGCAACAGTTGTGACGGGAATGGCTAAAACATCTCTTGCAATCCTTTGTAAAGTAGGATACTTGAGACCATTATTTTTCCACCATGCCAAAATATTGAAGTCTTCACTCCTCTTCAACACTCCCTCATCAATGAAATGATCAAATTCCATTCTACCACTCTCATGTTTCTTTGAACTACTTGAACTATTGTTCACAAACCCATCAAACCTTGACATTGACCCAATCAACCTAAATTTTATTTGTGCCCCTTGATTTGAAGTACTTGCAGGCATATGAGAACTTCCTTCATTATCTACAAGACACTCATCTACATCTCCATACTCATCAAGCAAATCATAACAAAGATTCTTAATTTTTTCAATCTCCAAATCAGAATTAACACCATATATGCTAGGATAATAAAACTCCAATAATTTCATCTTATATCTTGGATCTAAGATAACAGAAATAGCCATAACAACACTAACATTAGCCCAATAAGAATTAAATTTAGTAAGCATGCTTTCGGCCATCGTACTTATCATCTCACTTGGAGACAAACTCCATTCATTCAATGCAATTTTCAACTCACACACCATAGAAAAATACATATTAGTTGTGGGGTACTTACGACCAGAGAAAAACTCAGTCACACTAGAAAACAACTCCAACCTCCCACAAATATCTTTGGCTACCTCCCAATCATGATCATATGGCAAACAAGTATAAGATGTTTCACGTTTAGCCAAACGCGAGAAAACATCTTTATAAATCAATGCAGTAGAAAGCATTAAGCAAGTTGAATTCCAACGAGTTTTACAATCTAAAACTAACTCTTTGGTGCATTGAATACGCAATTGATGGGCATTTTCTTCAAATTTTTGTCTCCTCTTTGGTGATCCAGTCCAATAAATCACACTATCACGAATCCTTTCAATACCATCACCAATAAGAGACAACCCATCTTGAACAATCAAATTTAAAATATGTGCAGCACATCTCATATGCAACATAGACCCACCCAACATAAGAGAACTAGTATCAAGCTTATTCAAGAGAAGTCTTATCATGGCATCATTAGTACTACAATTATCTACGGTTATTGTGGACAACTTCCTATCAATATTCCACTCTAAAAAGCAATCAACAAGCACATCGGCAAGAACATCTTTCGTGTGTGGAGAAGGAACATAAACAAACCTAGAAAAATAATAGGAATAATTATAACATAACTAAATAAACATTCAATTTAACATAACTCAATAAACATTCTAAATGTAAAATCTTTAACATTCAATTTATAGATAAAAAAATTACCTTAAAACCCGACTTTGCAACGTCCAAGCATGATCAATGAAATGAGCGGTAATGACCATAAACCCTCTCTTTTTGTTACTTGAAGTCCACATGTCAGTTGTAATTGCCATTCTACTTCCATTCTTGTCCGTGATCTTCAAAGCTTTCTCCCTCTCATTATCATAGATTTTAAAAATGTCACTCTTCAAAGTATTTCTTGTGACAAGTTTAAACATCGGTTGAAGATCCGTCACAAATTCTCTAAACCCAATGTGATCAACCATTGAAAGGGGATATTCATGTAAAATGACCATTCGAGCAAGCTTATTCCTAACTCTAGCTTGATCAAATTGATAATTACTTAAACTCATAGTTCCATCCACCTTATTTTGTTGTTTAATTAAGACTTGTTGTCTTATATCTTTAAACTTCATCCGTGGACATCTTGCTAGATGATTATGCAAATGGGTTGTACCTTGGCTTGAATCACCCAAGTAAAGTTTGCCACAATGATGGCATTGGGCTTTAACTTTTCCTTCAACTTTCTTCCTTGTAAAATGAGCCCAAACATCTGAAGTGGTCTTTCTTTTTTTACTTGTATCCGAGTCCTCATTTGTAGGCTCTTGCTCTCTCTCTTCCTCTGTCCCTGGACTTCCTCGACTCCCTTCTTGTTCCTCTACCTCTAAGTCCACCATCGGGGATTTCGGACTCCTAATTGGTTCAGAAGTTTGAAGGTTAGAATCAAAACAAATTTATTATTACACATACTTATTAATTAATAGGCACAAATTCATAATTACACAAATTAAACATGATTAACAACAAATTCAAACACTTACTCGTTGTTTAATGGACATAAAGGTGATGGTGATCCTGAAGGTGAGCTGCCAGGCGACAATGGTGAGGGTGATCGTGAAAATGGCGAAGGAGACCGCACAGTTTGCAAGGGACCACGTCCGGTTCTTAAAGGAGAGCCACTTGGCGAGGAAGAATCAGATTTGTTTGTGTTTATGTTTGTCTCTTCCATCTCCGTTTTAGGCTCTACATTCCCAACAAACACAAAAAACAATATTTCACTACCATATTCCACACTTAGTTTCACAAGAAATGCAAGTTAACAAAGTTAATTTGATGCAATTCCTACCCAAGAAAGCTTAACTATTACAGCATCACTATAACAGCCACGGAAAACAGAGCAAGCTCAACTATTACAAATCCATGAAATCAAATACACGCAATTTGCATAAACAAAGCAATAATCAACACCAACTGCCGCAACCTCTCCAAAGCATAATAATAAGAATGACCCATCAATTCTGATCCAAAGAAACCAAAACCACAAACTAAATATTTGATTCTATTTTTTTGGATAATTCAACATTTGATTTACTAAATCAAAAATCACAAGTTAATTATGGCAGTCTCTCTTTCTAATCACTATCACTATCACTCTCTCTTTGCTCCTCCTCGTCTTTCTAATCACTATCACTATCACTCTCTATTTTCTCCATACATCAAACATCGAAGAAAAAATGGAATACCAAAGTGCTAACAATCAAAAAGGCAACAGCAATGGCACTTCAGAGATACACGGATGAAGAAAAAAAGAGAGCCAGAAATAGGACAGGAGACAAATTTTCAAAGCATTCAACAAGCTACAACTGAAAAAGTGGGTATAAATTATCAGAGCCTTCACAATAATAACAAATACAAACTACAGAGTTAGATTCTACCAACGAGGTTTATTGTTTCCTGAACCTGAAGAATAAATGGGAAGAATACATCAAAAGTATACTCCTCTAGTCTGCCTCAGAACAGAGTACAAGCCCATAGGTGTTGAATTTATCACACAAAGACATGAATTAATGTCAATTATCTAAAAATAAAAAATCAACAACATTGAAAAATTGAAAGCAGAGAGAGAGAGAGTACAGGGGCGAATGCGAGGGAAGGAGCGAGAGTGGTGGAGATCGGCGATCTTGAAGCAGGCGACGACGTTCGGATCGGTACCAGAGACGCGAACTGAGGGAGGGTAGCCGTAGCCGGAGCCGGAGGCTTCTGAGGGTCGGACTGAGGGACTGAGGTACTGAGGGACGGACTGAGGGACAGAGACGTTGAAGGACGAAGTGTGGGAGTGAGGGTTGTGAGGGTCGGAGTCGTCGGATTGAGGGACGGAGGCTTGTGAGGTTCGGACTGAGGGACGGAGGCGTGAGGGAGTGTGGGACGGCGGCGTGAGGGTGTGGGAGGGAGGCTGCTGCGTGCTCTGAAGAGTGAAGACTGAAGAGGGAAAGAGTGAAGAGGGAAAGAGTGAAGAGAGTTAGGGTTAATTAAGGTGTATATATATATGGGGGGTAGTTTTGTAATTTTAGGTTCCGGGTTTTTACACGGGTCGGGTTTCGGGCCGGGTCTCGAGTTTTTTAATTAAAACCCGGACCCGACCCGGACCCGTTTCGGATTTTTTTTTGGAAACCCATACCCGACCCTATTTCTAATCGGACCGGGTAAAATCCGGCCCATTAGGGTCGGGCCGGACCGGGTACCCACGGATCGGGCAAAAATTGCCATCCCTACAGACGACGTTGGAAATCGAGCCTGAGACGTTTTGTCTGTAGCGTTCCTTGGGACGCTGCGTGAATTAAATGTCACCGGTTTATTTCTGGGTATAAATGGGATAGGGGGTCACTTCACTTGCACATGAACTCTCCTGTTCCCTTCAGAACCATACTTCTTCCATATCCGCGATCTCTCTTTCTAGTGCCACTGCCTCAAAGTAAGATGTTTGAGGCGTGGATGGGGATGAAAGGTCTCCGCCCGCTTCAGAGGCACCGAATCCTCAAGGTGATGTGGTATGGACAAGGATGGCACAGATCCAACCCAGTCCTCCGCCTTGACAGGAGGAAGATAGTATTCCTCCTTCTTTTAGCCAAAATCCGAAGCAGGTTCTGGTCATGCCAGATTTTTGGTATGTCAGAAAAAGGAATTTCCGCCATCAGCGCCGTCTGCCTTGTAGCAGGCAAATTTTTGTGGGGGCTCCCCAACTTCCGGCTCCCTGCACCTTTCCTGTAGATGGTGTTTGCCTGAGGTCAGGTTCCCTGCACCTTTTCTTCACCGGTGCAGGCCCCAAGTTGGGTTCTTTTGCTGCCTGAGTTATGGGCACGCAAAAGCATTGAGGAGAAATAAGGTCTCGAGGCAGCAGCCAACCTCTCCTCTGTGCTACCTCCACGGCTTTATCTTCACTCTCTTGTGTTTTTCGTTACTTACGTAGTTAGCTTCAATATAGGCTTTGTTTCGGCTTTTCATTGTACACTGTACTGTTCTTTTGTCTTAATAAAATATGTGTCTATTTCTCTATACATATCTTTCTTCTCCGTAACCACTACTTTGTGCATGAATGTTAAATATAAGCTTGCCCTTAATGACATTCTAGGCAGAAAAATGTCTTAACACAGATTCCTACTAGTTTAAACTTACAAATATTATCAAGCATAACAAGGTTAATCATCAATAAATTAAACTCTTGAAACTAACCGGGATAACCGCTGAGTGTTGCGCGATGCATACTAGAGCGATGTCCGAGAACGATAAATTCTAAATCATTCGTCCGAGAGGGTAGCCGAGTATCGAGGGGCTTTGGTTGTGCTTTTGGGTAATATGTTGCGCCGTATCGCATCAACCCCTTTGATACTGGGGATCTGAGGGTAGACCGAGGAATCCGCGCAATCAAGGTATTAACCCATCTGTTAACGCGGAGTTCTCTTTGAATGGATTTCGAGATTTATGTGCCATAGTTTTTTTTTTTTTTTTTTTTTTTTTTTTTTTTTTTTTTTTTTTTTCTAGATAGTTGGTTCTTCATCCAGGTAGTTGGTTTCCCCATAGGCTTGAGTCCGAGGACTATGCAATGCCTTGGTTCTGTCCAAAACCTAGTTTTCCTCATCCAGGTAGTTGGTTTCCCCATAGGCTTGAGTCCGAGGACTATGCAATGCCTTGGCTCTGTCCAAAACCTAGTTTTCCTCATCCAAGTAGTTGGTTTCCCCATAGGCTTGAGTCCGTGGACCATGCAATGCCTTGGTTCTGTCCAAAACCTAGTTTTCCTCATCCAGGTAGTTGGTTTCCCCACAGGCTTGAGTCCGTGGACCATGCAATGCCCTGGTTCTGTCCAAAACCTAGTTTTCCTTATCTAGGTAGTTGGTTTCCCCATAGGCTTGAGTCCGAGGACCATGCAATGCCCTGGTTCTGTCCAAAACCTAGTTTTCCACATCCAGATAGTTGGTTTCCCCAGAGGCTTGAGTCCGAGGACTATGTAACGCCTTGGTTCTGTCCAAAACCTAGTTTTCCACATCCAGATAGTTGGTTTCCCCAGAGGCTTGAGTCCGAGGACTATGCAACGCCTTGGTTCTGTCCAAAACCTAGTTTTCCACATCCAGATAGTTGGTTTCCCCAGAGGCTTGAGTCCGAGGACTACGCAACGCCTTGGTTCTGTCCAAAACCTAGTTTTCCACATCCAGATAGTTGGTTTCCCCAGAGGCTTGAGTCAGAGGACTACGCAACGCCTTGGTTCTGTCCAAAACCTAGTTTTCCACATCCAGATAGTTGGTTTCCCCAGAGGCTTGAGTCCGAGGACTATGCAATGCCTTGGTTCTGTCCAAAACCTAGTTTTCCACATCCAGATAGTTGGTTTCCCCAGAGGCTTGAGTCCGAGGACTACGCAATGCCTTGGTTCTGTCCAAAACCTAGTTTTCCACATCCAGATAGTTGGTTTCCCCAGAGGCTTGAGTCCGAGGACTATGCAATGCCTTGGTTCTGTCCAAAACCTAGTTTTCTCTTTGTGTGGGATCTTGGCTTTAGGGGAGTTAGCTCCTCAGCCAAGCCCCTAGAGTTTATCCATACGGTTAACGTTACCAAGTGCCTAGTTTGCTCTTTACGGGGGACCTTGGCTTTAAGGGAGTTAGCTCCTCAACCAAGCCCCTAGTCAAGAAACGCAGTCCCTAACAGAACTTTATACTAGAACTCTATAACCAACGGTTAGATATATCGAAGAGACTCTATCGACCCACCTCCTATACCAACACACAAGCCCTTCCCACAGACGGCGCCAATTGTAAGGACGCGATTCGTGGCGGACCGTAACAGTGTCAGGTTCGCACGTAAAAAGGCCCCTAACAATATCATTTGTAGAGCGTGGGTTTGGAAGGCTAGGCCCTGGTTGACAGGCGGTGGGTTTTTCGCGGTGTTCGTACAAGTTTAAGTTTTCTTTCATCCCCGGAGTCTTTCTTCTGGAGGTGGGCTGAGAGGCTCTGGTTTTTGGCCATTTTTCCCAACCCCCCCCTTAGGTTACTTGTTTTTTCCTTTTATATTCGCCTGCGTTCATTGTCCTTCGTCCACGTATAGGGTCAACCTTTCCAAGATTGATACTTGTCCCATCAGCCCATATTCAAAGTCGTTGGGGGTGGTTGTAAAAGCCAAAGAATGCGACTCTGTCAGGTTCAGAGCATTGAATGGCAGTAAGGGCAGCTTTCCCTGGATATTTTAGATCTTTCTTCCTAGTTTCAGTCCTATACCGTTTTTACCCTTCTTTCAGGGGGGACTTTGGGTCTGCCGAGGACTGAGCTGTCCTCGGCGGTATCCATAGGCTATTTTGTCGAGTTTGGGCCGTAGCCCTCCTCGGCTTGGGCCTTCGGATTCTCCCCGGGTAGATGGGCCTGGCCCATAAATCATTTGGGCCCCACAACACTTAATGTAACTTTAAAAATTGTTGCATTGACTAATAACTTTTAATTAGATCAATATTTCAAAAATCTCATTGTTCAATTACATGTTCTCTATGTTATTAGAACTAGTAAATAATCCGTGCTTACACACAGAAATGATGAATTTTAGTGGTGCTATTTATGTTAGTTTGGGTTATAAAACATATAAGATCTTAGTTAAACTAGGACATTTGAAGGTACTAAAATAGTTTTTACTTGCAATTTTCATAATATTGGTTACGCCAAGTTTCTCATTACACTATTATTATATATATAATTTTGAAAATCACTATTGGATACTACGTATACAATATCAATTCACAATCACTGTTTTTGAAATTCTACTAAATACAACAAAAAATAAAAGAATAAATTGTTCCAATAATATCTCCTAAATTGTTTCATATAGAGAGTTAGATATATGATTTGGTTTTTTTATGGTTTATTTATATTGAACTTCTTATTTTCTACACTGAATTAACTTACTTGACACAAAAATTTAAAAACTTAAATTAGATGAGACACATGGAGCGACTTTAACTAAATTCCAATTTTAACACTGAATTAACTAAGTTGACACAAAAATTTAAAAATTTAGATTCAATGATACACGTAGGGCAAAATTAGACTCTAATTAAATTCCAATTTGAAATTTAATTAAATTTTCTCTCAGTTTTGGCTATTAATATATATATATATATATATATATGTATGTATGTATGCTAAGTTTCTTGTCAATTGGATACTATTTATTATTCATTTATGCACAATTTTAAATTAAAAAAAAACTTAAAATTTAAATATTTTGATCAATAACATAGTTATCGATTTCAAATCATCTTGAAATTTCACAAGCATGTGGTTTACACAAAGAAAATTTAATCAAATAGTAAATTTGTTAAAATTCGCATACAATAAAAAATATTAAGTTGTGTAACATAATTTAGAATTACACTATATATAACTTGAACCTAACCTCTTTATTTATATATATATATATATATATATTTGTTTTATCGTGATCATGCAAAATTTAAAAAAATATTTTTCAAGGATCCCAAGAGCTTCCAATAAAGTTGAATAATAATAATAATAATAACCTACCAATGTAAAAATCTAAATGTTGATTGAGGTTGACATCACTTGGACTGAGGGCACCTATCTAAAAGAAATAAAGTAAAAATAGAAAGGAAAAAAAAAAATCATAGTACAGGGCATATGTATTTTTGGAAAATGATAACGCATATTTGAAGGTATTGATTTAAGAAATATTTTTAGAAACTTTTTATTGGAAAAAAAAAATTTTGATAACTTTTTATATTTCCATGAAAGTGATATCAAATTTTTTTTTTTAAAAATAGTTTATTAACAAATGCTTTAGGGAAACGTTGTTTTTCTTTTTTTGTATTTTTGAGAAAAATGAGTACATTGTCTTTGCACAACACGAATTTTTTTTTTTTTTTTTGGTTGAGAATCAAGACAAAAGGTGATTACACGATAAATCAATTATTGACTATCGCAATCCTTTTTTTAAGGTCTTCATAGGGCCCCAAGAGACAGGGATGGGGTAGGACAAAACCATGCGGGACAAAGACGAAAACCCCATCCTTCGACCCCGCCCCGCCCCATTGCCATCCCTATTATTAACTTCTAATAGTTGAAAGAAATTTTCCTTTATTTGTTTTCTCCCAAAACTTTATTAATATAGTGAAACATCAATGAATGCCCTAGGAACATTAGTTTAAGAACTATTTTTAGAAATATTTTTATGAAAAAATGATAAAGCAATTAATTGTATTAACAACTTTTTATATTTATCATAAAAGTGGTGTCAAAACTCTCCTAATATAATTTATTAACAATTGCCTTAAGGACACTCATTAACATGATCTATTAATATATAATACTACCACGACCAAGCTATATATATTTATATATATTACCACCTAATTGACTTAGGATCCCTTCAATTCTAAATCTTTTTTTTTTTTTTCAGAACTTCTAAACCCTCTTTTCCATTCATCTGTTTCATTGATAAGTGATAATACCCACCAATTTTTATTTTTTTATTTATTAAAGTTAGAAAACCAATTTCTAGCTTATTATTAATTCATTTTGAATCCAAAGATTATACGTTGGTTCTCTTCTCCCATTAATCCGTTCATAGGTTACCTATAAATTTTATGCTTAATAATTCGTTATGATTCTATCAAAAAACAGTAATTCGTTATGAATTAGATATAGTACATGGAGAGACCCTTGAAAAACCAAAAATAATAAAAATAAAAGAAAGGAAAATCCCTTATCCAACAGTGGAGGAAGGGTATATATATGGGGCCATGGCTACGTGGTTTTTTAAATTCCTCCCTCCTATTTCTCTTAAAATTATAATGTAGATTTTAAATTTATTTAACAAGACAAGAAGAATTATACTACCACTCATTTAAAGGTTTAATTTATCATTTAGTCACCTTTTAATGTTTTTATGTACGTCACTCAAATAAGATGAAGAAAAAAAAAAAAGATGCATAGAAAAAATGTTTCTCAGCAAATAGGTTAGCAAATCCCTATAGGGAAAAAGTTTATCTACAAATTTCTTTGTAGGCAATGAATACAAACTCCCACTAAACAATTAATATGACTATATGTTTTGAAAATTTAACCGTTGGATTGCATGTTCTTTATATTCTTAACATGTACATCAAATTTATTTCAAATCGGATATTATTTACTATTTAGTTAGTAAACTTATTTTTTATGCATAATTTAAGGCTACAAAAACTTGAAATTTAAACATTTGATTAATGACACAACTATTGATCTTTAATCTTCTTGAAATGTTGCAAGTATAAAGGATATAATAATAAAATGCAATCAAATGGTAAATTGATTTATCAAAATTCATATATAACAAAATGATATAGGGGGAGTTTGTAATTCACGTTCTAAAACCTTTGCTACCAATTAATAAACTGTTATTTATACCCAAAAGAACCTAAGCAATAGATTAATTTTTTTTTTTTTGACACATAAGCAATAGATTAATTAATCAGTGAACAAGTTATTGATTGATTCCACACAAATAGATAGTCCAACACAATTATGAACACCAAATCTAAAAAAAAGGAAAGATGTAAAAAATAGTTTAAGAAAGTGGGTTCTAGTTAGCTCAATTGGTAAAAACTATTATATATCGTTGAATAAGAGATTAATTAGGATTCAAACCCTACCTACACCAAAAAGCAATTAATATCTTAGCTAGATGATAAGAGTAATAATCATGGGGTGAACTCAATAGGTAGATTAAATTCATATAAAAGAAAAAGTAGTATTAAAAAAAAAAAAAAAGTTATTTGTTGACTTTTTTTTATATATATTTATCTTTGCTTTAATAAAATCTGACTTTGTTAGTGCTTACCTCATGTACACTTAACACAGAGGAGTCACAGAAGAATATGGCAAAGAAATATTGAGAATAACTGATAACCTACTGCAACTATTGTCAGAGGGGTTAGGTTTGGAAGGGAAGGTTTTGAAGTCTTGTTTGGGTGATGAAGAACTAGAGCTAGAGATGAAAATAAACATGTACCCACCTTGCCCACAACCTGAATTGGCTTTAGGAGTTGAACCTCATACGGACATGTCTGCACTCACAATACTAGTTCCAAACGATGTTCCAGGCCTTCAAGTGTGGAAAGACGATAATTGGGTTGCTGTAAATCTCTTGGAAAATGCCCTTTTTGTCCATGTTGGTGATCAAATTGAGGTATGGTACTCCCTATCTTGTGCAATGAAATATGACAATAATGTTTTTATAATATAATTTTAATGAAATTGTTTTGCAAAAAATAAATGTTCAAGTGTCCACTGAGATGTTTAAGCCGCTATAGAGGCTAAATTATAGCTTTAGAAGCAACAAATAGTTTTTT
This sequence comes from Quercus lobata, assembly GCF_001633185.2. Classification (NCBI taxonomy): domain Eukaryota; kingdom Viridiplantae; phylum Streptophyta; class Magnoliopsida; order Fagales; family Fagaceae; genus Quercus; species Quercus lobata. Next base: position 60,133,684 of record NC_044908.1, read on the forward strand.
TTTTTTTTTAGAATTAAAATTCACTCTGAAAATAGCAACAAATAGTTGTTTTTGTAAATGTCCAATTTATGAGAATTTTGTTATAGGTGCTAAGCAACGGGAAGTACAAGAGTGTTCTTCATAGGAGTTTGGTGAACAAGGAATGCACACGCATGTCATGGGCAGTGTTTATTGTGCCTCCACATGAGGCGAACATTGGACCATTTTCAGAGCTTGTGAATGATCAAAACCAAGCCAAATATTCAACTAAAACTTATGCTGAGTACCGACACTGCAAATTCAATAAGCTTCCACAGTAATAATAGTTTCATATGGCCTTATGTTGCCTTGGAACAAGGTTGCCAATTGTCTGTGTATTTCATTCGATTATTTGACTACGGTCAAGCTCCAATGAAAGATATGTAATAAGTTACTAGCCTCTGAGCACGGGCGTGAACGCGTGCTCAGAGGCTAGTTTTTTACTAATAAACTTTGTAAGGTTATATATAATGAATAAATAAGAAAAGAGGAAAATTATCTTAAGAGAGATTCTCATGAAACCTCTCTCCTACATTATGTGTGGGTTTCCTATAATGTAGTTACATATCTCCCACAAACCCACTTAAAATGTTTTTCCTTTTGATATGTTTGTAGTCATTTTGTTTGGAATTTTTTTTTTAAAGCTTCATAAAATTTATTTGTTACTAAAATTTTGATCCGCCTTATATTTTTCTTTTTCACAATCTCCCTACTAAAATGTTTGGATAATCAAATTTAATGGTTACTAAAATATACTCAGAATTATCTATATCACTCTTAGCTAACTTGCACTATCAAATAACAAAAAATAAAAAAATAAAAAGGGAATAATATAAAAAATAAAAAATGAAGAATATAATGCAACATAAAAAATGAAAAGAATTCTAAAATGAAAGAAAGAAAATAATCAAACAAAATGGTATATGCCATTCAATTAGTAAAATGTAAACAAAATTATTTCAAAAATTTGTTTGTGCCCTCTACTAAGTCCACAATCAAAAGGTAGTTTCTCAATAAAACGAATAAATGTTAAAAAAAAGTCAGCTACTTACAATACATAATATTTACTTTAAAAAAAATACATCTCTCTTAGATCAAAAGACAGGGCAGTCAATTGTTCTCCCATCTTGCTAATATCCTCATGTTCTTTGCACATGTACATAACATCTGCAAGAAAAAAAAATGGTAAGACCTGGGCTCCACACAAAGCACAAAATGGTGTTGTAGAATAGAGGCCAAGGATGCAAATGTTCAATCCGAAATAAAACCAAATAAATTGTGCAAGCAAAGGAATGATCAAGTGGCACAACCATCCATTGAGTTCCATTGATTTTCTTATGAGATCAAAGAATTAATGGGATTTTGAGGAATGCTTTGCATATTGGGTTCCACAGTTTGCTAACAACACCACACGTGGTCTTGCCTAGCTTGCAATTGAGATTAAATCCATTTAAATTTTTGTTCAAAAAAATTCTAAAATAAATTTATTACAACATAAATAAAAAAGAAACCCTACTCACCATAGATTCTGTATGACAATGGTTGCAACCTGACGCATTAAAAATTGGATAACAATGAATGGAACTCAAGAGAAGACACGTTGAGAGCAAAAACAGATACAATATTTTAAAGCATCAATTGAATGTAAGAAATAGAAAACAAAAAAACAAGATAAGTAAAAGAAGAATATTTTCTTATATACTTATCCGGATAATCTTGGAAGTCAAGTAATGAAGTCTTTTGTTATTCCAGTGCAATAATATTCTATTCGGTTTATATATATATATATATATATATATCCAGAAGAAGAAGAAGATGAAAAGGAAGGAGGATATAACATGAAACTTAAATAAAATAAAATAAAAACTGGATAAGCAAAAGAAGTCAAAGAGAAGTTAAAATTTTTAAATTTGATAGTAAAGCAGTTTCTTAGGAGTAAAACATGGGAGAGTGGAATTCAAACAATTTGTTAGGAGTAAAATGTGGGAGTGGAATTCAAACGTGTTAAGGTTTTTTTTTTTTTTTTTTTCAAAATAGAAACGTGGTAGATAATTTTTTTGATACAACATGGCTTTTTTCATTAGGCTTTTTGTTTTCAATTTTTATCAATTTAAGATTTTAAACCATTTCTTATGATTTAAAGATAAAGATAAGTTTATTAAATTAAGGGAATTTCATTAGGTTTTTTTTTATTTTTTATTTTTTTTTATTTTTACTGAACGTGAGGTTTTTTCTAAGAATAAAATATTAGAAATTTTACCATTTAGTTGTGTTTTTTTTTTTTTTTTACTCAACGTGAGGTTTTTTTAAGAATATAATATTAGAAACATGTGTTAGAATAAGTGGGTTAGTAGAAGTGTTCCTATCTTGTAGGTAATGTTTTGTCAAATTTATCTAAAATTTAGGACTTTTTAAATTGATAATTTTACATGTCTAACCCTACTATTTTACATGTCCATTCCAATGACTCCTCAATGCAATCTAAAAAGTTTGTGCATACGTGAACCTAAAAGAGATAAAAGAATTAGGGTTAAACCAAGTATTTTTTTTTTTAAACTTTAATTAACAAACCAATGTTAGCGTGCATGTTATTAAAGATAATAGCTTAAGTTTGTTAGAGTTTGTGTTTGATTTAAATTTTGATGAGATCATTTTTCCTGAAAATCCTATTAAAATTGTTCAGAATAAAGATACATATCTAACTCCCTACAAAATAGGACAACTTTCTGTTAGTTTTCAAAGCAAACTCACCTCACGTTCTCTCTCTCTCTCTCTTTTCTTTTTTCTTTTTTCCTTTTTTCTTTTATCCAGATTTATTTTTTTTTATTTTTTTAAACTTCACTTTCCTTACTCAGGTTTAAAATTATTCAGTCACCACCAACATTTCAAAATTAAATTTTTTTTTAAAAGAAAAAGAAAAAAAAAAGAGTTAACGTGATACATATAAAAAAAAGTAGAACTCAAGGTTACTACCTACCTAAATAAAAAAATTTAACGCCAAAAACATATACATTCAGTCACCACCAACATTTCAAAATTACATTTTAAAAAAAAAAGAAAAAAAAAAGGATAGTTAATGTGATACATTAAAAAAAAAAATGTAGAACTCAAGGTTGCTACATACCTAAATAAAAAAATTTAACGCCAAAAACATATACAATGATGGTAAAAAAAAAAAAATATATATATATATATATATATATATGAAGAAGGAAAAAAAAAAGAAGTGAAGTGAGGAAGGAGAAGGAAATAGTAATTGATCATTTATATGTAACTATTTTTATTTCAATTCAAAATTTTAAAATAAAATGTAAACAAAGGCTATTAAAGGAGGTAAGGAAAGCCATACTGTTTAACTGTTTACGAATGATTTTGAATGTTTCTTTTGTACGTAGCATAAGGCAGCCCTGTCTTTGGATCACAATACCTACAACATAAAATGACAATTCATTAAGAAGTATAATGGTAAAATATATGAAGGAACCATTTATTTCAAAATTACATTTAGAAAAGAAGAAGAAGAAAAAAAAAAAGTTAACGTGATACATATAAGAAAAAAAAAAGTAGAACTTAAAGAAAGTCAATCATAAACAAAAGAAAAGAAAATAAAGAGGAACTTGCAAAAAATAGAACCTGAAAATTTGTTAAAGCCTCTGATAGTAAATGTCTTTAATCTGAAGAAAAAGAAAGGAGGATGTAGAGCTAAACTAAATGTCTTCAATCTGAAGAAAAATGAGAGAGAGAAAGTGAGATAGAAACTGCAAAGCGTACGTGAGTTTGTGGTTTTAAAGTGTAGGAGTTTTAATTTACATATCTATCCCTGGTAGTTGAAAACTTGTAAGTGGGTATGATGAGGGTATCTTAGACATGAAAAATGTGGAATTCAAATAGGGGAAGCCCCTTAAATAGTAGTATAGATGACGATATTTTGGATGCTATATCAAAGTCCTTAAGGGTCTGTTTGTTAAGAGAGTTTAGGTATTGTTTTTCAAAATAGTGTGAAAATTGTGGTTTAAAAAGTGTAATGAAAATATGTAAAGTACTCTTAATGCAAAAACTGTGTGTGGTACTATGTTTCTAATAACATATTTTTAAAAGTGAAAAAATACAATTGAGTGTTTGGTATGAGTACGTGTTTGTTTGTTTTTTTTATATGTGTGTTTTATGTGTTGTCAACATCATCTAGGTCCTACAATTTTCAAAACAATTACAACAATATCACTCAAAACTGTTACTCGAAAACTGAAAACACCTCTTTAAGTGTTCTCAAAATACAGTCTTTAAACACTCTAAATTAAACACTGTGACTCAAATATTCTTTGTTAACTCTCCTACCAAACATTTTGTTTTAGGGCTCACAATTTTCAATGTACACTGAAAGTTATTGTTTGAACTCTCTAACCAAACAAACTCTAAGTATTTGGCTTAGAATAAGGTTTCCAATTATTGGTGTATTTTCTTGATTGTTTGACTATAATCATACTCTCATGAGAGATTTTTATTAAATTCTATGCTTTGGCTACCCTATTATCTCTCTTTCTCACACACACACACACACACACACACACACAACTCTCTTGCTCTCTCTCTATCTCCCCCTTCTTATTTCCCTTTTACCTAAATAAATTAAGTAGAAGATCAACTACTTGGATTTACATGCACAATTGTGTTGGTTTTTCCAACCTTAAATGTCTATACAAACCCCCCATCTGAATATATATAAATATATATATATATATATATATATATATATATATGTATGTATATATATATATATAGTTTGGATTCTATCATCATCAATGTAAAGATCGCACATAAAAGAATTTTGAACTCACGGTCCAATGTAATACATCATCTTAATTATTTTCTCCCATTTGACCTTATCATGTGCACTATCATCTTTGTCTATCCATTCTTTTGACACTACAAAACAAACGACATATTGCAACAGGCCAAAAGCGCCGCTGAAACCTCAAAAAGTGCCGCTAAAGGTATATTTGACATTTAGCGACAAGTGCTATTGTGGTGGTTCATCCCGTCACTGCTGCGGTGCCACAATAGATCTGTTATGACGGTAACAAAAAGCGTCGCTGTAGATGCACGTTTTAGCAGCAGTTTTGGTTTATTGCAACAGGCGGAAAACCGCTGCCATACAAGTTTGAATTCGAATCAATTGACCTTTAGCGGCGAGTAATGTGCACCGCTATAGGTGTCCACCTTTAGCGATAGGCTATAAGCGTCGCTATAGGGGTTAATGTAAAATAGAACGTATGCACCTTTTAGCGGCAAATATGACCGCAGCTATATGTGTAAAGCTTTAGCGGCGGTCTATAAACTCTGCTATATGGCTGCATTTAAAACTTAATTTTAGACCTTTAGCAGCGCTTTTTGCCCACCGCTATAGGTTAAATTGTTTTCTTTTTCCTGGGTTTTAAAACCATAAACCTATTACAAAGAACCTGTAATAATTTTAACTCCACTGAGACAATACCACAAATGTCTCCAAACTAACATTATATTAACATAGAAATATATTATCAAATATATAACATTGTCTATAACCATCATCACAAAATTAACAAAAAAAAAAAAAAAAAATGTGGTCCTCTATACATAAAAAGTCCTTCAACACTTAAACTAAACTAATACTATAATCAAAGTTTCAAAGTGTTTAAAAATATCCTTCAACACTTGCAAAAAATGTGGTTGTTCAAATGTAGTTCTTTGTACACAAAAAGTCCTCAAACACCAACATAAAACTTATAAGCTGCTTGGTTGATGGGATGCAACTGATGATTTTTGGAGAGTTGGGGATTGTTGGAGAGCCAGAGATTGTTCAATCGGAGTAACATCTTATATACAAAATAAACATAAAAAAATAAAAAAATAAAATGAAGGAAGTCATCGTCCACTGAGTTTAGAGTATAAACCAATTTTCCTTCCACAATAGAAAGGGAAAATAAAAGTAATGGGGTCTTGAGTCTATGTTCACTGACATGGAAAAAAAATAAAGGGACCTGAAAATAAATTGTCAGAAAATGCATTATACTACTTATCTTGTACAATTATATTAATGCATGATCAAAAACCGAAAATGCTATAAAGAACACGTAAACTTTTTTTGATAAGTATAAAGAACATGTAACATTGCTTTATTGTCTTTACATCAGCAAAAGAAGTGAGGGATAATTCAGGACCAAAATATATATTATTGAATAATAGTCTGTTGTACAGAGAAGTATAATCATAATTTGATTTGAACTGCAATAAAAACAATAATACTTAGAGCTAGAAAGAAAGCTTGACTCTCCTTTGTATGTTTTTAGACCCCTTAAACCACAATTGGATTAACCTAATTAATTAGCCAAGTTATTACTTAGTCCAAATTCCAAATCTAGGTTATCACAATCAAACAATCATATCATGCATAGCAGCGGAAATATAAAAAACACAATGCTATGATGACCCAGGAAACCACACCGGTAAAAACCTGGGGATGATTTAACCTAGCTAACCTCAAGGTAAACCTGAATCCACTATGAAAGAATCGAAGTTTTACAATAGGACTTAGACCACTAACATCCTATTGCTACCCACCAGTAGAAACTTACTGACACGACCACGTGCAAGCTCCGAGACCATGGACTCCTTCTTTCTCGGATTCTCCAACAAATACAAGCACATCCGCTTGTGTTTCTTTAAGCTCCTTAGCTCCTTAGTTCAGCAACTGAATGATCATCAAGCTCTCAATCAAATCTCCTTCTTGATAATCCTAAGCATGTGTGAAGGAAAGCTCCTGTCAGATCTCACAAGATATTCACACAAACAACAATATGAGCAACCTTAAAAACGTGGCTAGGGTTTGCCTTTTATACCTAGGGCAAAACATAAAACCCTAAACGTTTTAATAGGCTAGGGCTGAGTTGGAATTTTGCAGAAAAATGCATTCTGCCCGAGATTTGATCGATCGAGCCTATTCTTTGATCGATCGAGCCAAGCCAATTGTCACTAATACTTCTGCAGCCACTCGATTCCAACTTTACATACAACGTACACACTTTGAGCAAGTCTAAACAAGACTTACAATTGTTTTGATCATGGTTTGCCAACATTACACATTAGAGTTCTAAATACATTAGTTCCTAAGTCTTTAGAACCTAACAAACTCCCCCTTTGGCAATCCGTGACAAAACACAACTTAAAGCTCAAAGTTTACAATGAAAAGCCCTTTACAAAAAAATGCCCATTATAACAAATCCAATCCTAACTACTATGACATTTCTCACAAAAACAAAACCACCATTTTCCTTTTATCACATCATGATTCAAGAATTCGCAAATTGCAAACGTAATTTCAAGAAGCCCCCCACCCTCCATCGGTTTCAGCACACCGACACGTTAACCCACAAAGTCCACGCATCGAGATCTCACCGACTACCGACATCAAGACAAACCTCAGCGCACGTCGCTAACGTGCGCCTACGCCACCCCAAACCTCAGTGACTCTCACAGTCATATAAAATAAAACTCTCCCTCTGTTCTCTTTTCACATTAAATCTATCAAAAAATTATTTATAAAAAAAAAAAAAAAAAAAAAAAAAATTATTTAAAAAAAAAAAAAAAAAAAAAAAAAAAATTGTCGATCTTGCTCAAAAAATCAAAACCCAGTAAGTCTCTCTCTTTCTTTCAATTCTCTTTGTTCTGCTAATTTCTGTTTGTAAAGATCTTCATTTTTAGCTCTCCTGAAGATCCGCCAACTGATTCAACAAAACACTTTCTTTGTGATTTGTTTTGTTGAGAAAATAATTTATTGGCGATGTGTGTGAAATGGGATTTTCTTTGTTTTGATTGTTACTGTTAGATCATTTTGGGATTGCTTTCAAGAGGTGATGCGACGCCGTATGGCGACAAGTGTTCCCATTGAGCATGATGAACGTATATCCATCACCCGGGAAAAGGGAATAGTATATAACATAAAATCTTTATTTACAGGTGTAAGCCACAAGTCTACTCAAAAGGAGTACTTTTTAGCTTGGATGCTTATTAGTTATAAAACCACAACTAACTCTCTTCTTAGAGCACTCCCAACGGCTTTTAGCCAAAACATCATTACTTTTTAGCTTGGATGCTTATTAGTTATAAAACCACAACTAACTCTCTTCTTAGAGCACTCCCAACGGCTTTTAGCCAAAACATCATTTCAACTAAAATAGTCCTAATAAACCTAAAAAATTGACACACATTGGATTAGTAACTCATTAGCTAAAATAGATTTTAGCTATAGTGATCAACCAAAAAAGGAAAAAAAGAAACTCGAGATGTGTGATCATGGAGGGTTGCTTCAAGACCCAAGCAATTGCAAATCTTTCCCAGCCATGTTCATGGGAGGTAGACAACTCACACCCCACCTTTCTTTTTTTTTTTTTTTTTTTTTTTTTTTTTTTTTTTTCTGTCCTCTTAAAGTTTGGACCTTAACATCTCCTTGAGGCTTTCTTTGTTTAGTGCCTACGGAGATTCTTTGATGGCAGTGGCTAGTATTTGGTGGGAATGACTTGGATGGATTAAGCTCCATGGTTGAATCATTTACAATCTCGTCCCTTTTCACTTACACATTGCTTGTTTGAGGTAATGTATGAGTTATTATTATTATTATTATTATTGATTCTAAAAGTATTTGGACAAAGACCTTCATGAGACTTGTTTCTTTCTATGAGAAAATTTTGTTTCAATTGAATGCTTTTTTTTTTAGAAGACAATTGAATGTATTTAATAACTGTTGAAAGACTTAATAAAAATAAATGAAGAAAGAATATTTAAAGAAAATAAAGTTTAGAATAAAGAGATATGGAATGTTGTGAAAATCGATTAGTTAAAATACATAAAGTAACTTCTTGTTCTAAATATGACTAAAATTCTTTTCATATGGCTGGTTTGCGAACATGATTATGCAGTCTATGGTGAAATTATTCAAAACATCTCTCATAAGGGTAGGCCTCACCTGTAACACACATTATATCCAGTAATATGAGAGAGACATAATACACCAAATATACTGTATTTTCCCCAAACCATAGGGCCTCCATATGCACTTCTAATATAGATCCACTAACAGGAGATGGAATTGAAAATTAATTTGCAACTTCAGAACAATAGTGCAATATTGAACACCTACTGTGGATTGAGTGTTCTGTACACAGCTGCAATGTCTCACATATCCCAAAATTCATCACAAACTAAATGCTACTAAGGTGGTCCATTTCAAACTCAAAATTGTATCAATAAAAGACAGAAATCAAGTATGCCACACTGACAGATGCAAAATTCATGTGCCTTATTTTCAAACTCAAAATATCAACAAGAGATAGAAATCCACTACATCACACCGACATAACAGATTTCATACGCCATATTATGCCGACTGTTTAATCGGTAAGTTTTCGCCTCAGTAGGTGATGCATATTCAGCTTATTGATCTTCGTAGCAAGTATGAAGTCATTTTCAGTCAGTCCATCTGCACAAATAAAAATTATGTCAAAAGCACATCTCTAATGTACAGCAAACTTGTGCCAGAAAAAGAAAATATTATGTCTGAAACTAGATTCCAAAAGAATTACTTCAAAATTCAAATGCTTTGTTAGAGTGATATGTAGCATGTTTTATCATGCAATGGGTTAAGAATAAGGATAGGGTGATTTCACTGTTGAATGGGTCAGATTCATGCAGGTCTTGAAACTGCCCTGTCCACCTGGTTAAAAAACTGAAGTATATATTAAGCCACATATAACCAAGACTAAAAAGCAACCAAAAGAAAAAAGAAAAAAGAAAAAAAAAATTGTCTGAAAAATATTCAAGGAGCCTATAACATTATACAATGGCATCAGATGCTGGTCAATGGATACCAGGACCAAATCCAAAGCAAGTGGCTAAATTGGGCCAGCTTTGCCAACTCAATAATGATATTCTATTATAACAACAACAAAGCCTTATTTTCTTCTGCTTGCCATATTTTCTTAAAATTTATAAACATTATAAAAATGTGGCACCGATATATTAAACACCTTTGAGTAATATAGCCCCTATAGAATTCCCACCCTACACACACACCCAAAAAAAAGGACCTTCCAGTTATGTGTGATCCTTAACATAAGTAATGTAACATATTGGATTCTAATTATTCTCCATCTCTGTTGTTCTCAAAAAGATTAATACCTCCTGATTAAGCATTCAACACATAAAATGATATTTTGATGCTTACTTAAAAGGATTCAAATCAGCAATATGTGTTACATTTTGCTTTGAGGAGATACCGACGAAGTGTAAGAAATACGTGTAAGGAATACAACATCAATTCAGGTCAAATAACTTATGACACTGAAGTATGTTCTATGGGAATTTGAAACCATAACAAGCAAAGTTAGCAAAAACGTTTTACAAACATAAGTTGAATATAATTGCTTCTGTTCCTGGTTAGAAGAAAATTTATAGCTCAACAATGACAGATTAGAGGGACTGTAGAAAATGTTTATTCAACCAGTCAGTTTTATTGGCCTTTACAAAAAGAACAGATAATTTTACTTGATTAATAGATATCTCTTACCAACTGCATGAGTCCAGATCTCAATTGTTATGTTGTTCCATTCAACAAGATGAAGATCTGGATGGTGACCTGCATTGAACAGGTATTGTTGTTAATTTGTTACCTCACAACATAAAATATGCTTCCCATGTGTTTCAATTGACGGCATGTGCATATTCACAAACTTATTAGCTAAGAGCTAGATACCTTCTGCTTCTGCAACACCAGCTATAAGCTGGAATAATTCCAGACCTTTGGTAAAACTCTTCACTTTCATTGATCGATTCAGCTTCAACACACCACCTTCATTCACCAAATTCCATCCAGCCACCTAAACAATATAGAGCACTAAGAAACATGAATTTATATAATAATAAAAAAGGAGTGAAAGATAACATATGTGCAAGCACCAACCTGTCGAAGTAGACCATTTGCCACTTCTTCAGTCATGGGTCGCAGATCTTTTAAGTCGCATGGCACACACTTCTTAATTGACAAATCTAACATCAAATGTGTCACACAACTACCCAATTTAAAATATGCAATCTCAGACAAATCTAACAGTAACCAATTCCATCTTATGAAATGAGTGGGCATTGAGAGCCAATGATGGAAAGATGATAGAAAAGACACAATTTGTAAGTTAAAAAGCAACATGCAGCAGCCAGCAAAATATGGGAAGTGCATAAGCATGATACAGAAAAAGACAATAATTATTACAAGAAAGGAAGTCAGAAGTAAACAAGTTACACGCCTCCTATCTCCTGAACAAAATAAAATAGAAGTAAACTACCAATTTAGCCCCTGTTTAGTAAGATTTCTGAGAATGCATTCTCTCTCGATATTTTAAGCCAAAAAGGATTCTAGTTATAATTCTTGCTAAAAATCAATGGGACACATATCGTATTGCACAAGATAGCACAAGCTCTGTTTCTCTTGTTTCTTTTTTTAGGCCTCTTTATTTTTTGAATTGTAGATTAGTGGATGTGGGTAGCCATGGTATCATGCCCTTGACTGAGTGTGGAGGTTTGGGGGAGGATGCATTTAGTGGATTGGGGATTTTTGCTCGGATGAAAATGGTAGTTGATTTGATTTTGGGTGATGGAGATTGGCATTGTGTGTGGTGGCTTGACTATGGGTTCATGGCACAGGTTCATGTAAGTCAATGGCTTGGAGTTTGGGTCACGGTGGTTTTTCTCCCAAAGTGATTTTATGTGGGTGATGGAGGTTGAATTGATTTTCCCAAAGTTTTTCAGTAATCTATTTATGCAATTTGGGTCATGGTGGCTCAAGGTGGCATGGAGGGTGGTTGTGCTTTAATGGAGAGAGAGGGGTGGGGGGTTGTTATTCAGGTGGCTGGGTCTTTGCATGATGGCAGTTTGGATGGGTTTCACAATGGTGGCAGCTTGAACCTTGGGCTGATGATTTGGTATGGGTCTTTGAAGAGGCTGACTATTTTTTGCATGATTGACAATTGAATTTGATTCATTTAGTTCAATTTCTTGAATTTTCTTTACCCTTTTCGTTTGTAACATTTTGATTCGACAATGGAACCCCACAATCACAAAACCAACTTGTGATTAGGGAATCTGGGTCATTCACGGTGGTGGATAAAGTTGGGATTTGGATAATTTGGTTGGGGTTGGTCTGGTATTTGTGGGTTGGAAAGGTAGTAGAGCAATTGTAGAAATTGTGGATCATTATAGAGAAATTGGAGAAATTGTCACATTGAATAATATTTTATATTATTTATTGACAAAATATAAATTCTCCGATGACATAACCGTACATAATTTCATTTAGTATAATTACTTTCTAGTAAGAGTTTTAGCATGATACCAAAATTTATTTCTCAAAAGAATGTAGTCAAAAAAATTTATTTGGTCTGAATTCATTCTACTAAAGTTTAAAATCTATTTGCAGTTGTCTCCTCAAATGCTGCCTTAGAAGCTACAAAAGGCAGATTGAACCTATGGCATTAGTAAGCATCTCATGACCATGCACCCTTTTAGGACAAGAGGCCAGTCCCTAAACTAGCCAATAGAGGCAATTTTGATTTGAAACAGGCCTATAGCTTCATTAACATATCAAAGTTACCATCAACCCAAAAAAAAAAAAAAAAAAAAAAATGAAAGTTACCAGAACTTCCATTACCTTCATAACCATTTACTAGGCAATGTATGCAACTACCAATCCACATAAAATGTTTATGCTACACATCAAAAGTGATACCAAATAATTCATGAGGTCTTTAACCTTAGACTAAACAACAATGGCATACGGCAGAAAAATATTCTACCACCCAATCTAGAGACTGAGATAAAGGAATTCCAAGAATAAGAATCATCGACGGAAAAGCTAAGAGGATTTAAATTAATTTCTAAGCTCTTACTGACCCATCGTGATGCATATTGGTTAGCCAAGTCCTAGAATTAGTGCCAAGGAGCTCTTGACTCATGTACATCTCATACATCAATTTATGTATATTCTATGATGAATGATTTTTGAAAACCCAAATACCAATACTTCATTTCTAAACACAATTATCAAAAATACATTAGATTGAAATTTGAAGGAGGAATATTAAACCCAAACCATCTGAGAAGTGAAAACCCAAGGTTATCTATGATATCCAACCATCATTATGGGTTTCCACCACTTATTTTACTAAAAAATAGAAAGATCTAGAGATAGAGAGATTCTTGACTTAGGGATTTGTTGAAAGTTTATGATTTAATCTCTTCTCTCTTTTTCTGTATTAGAGCTGTGATATACATGTAATATATACTTTATTTGTCTTACCATATAAAAATAGTTAAGCATAGGGTAAAGTTAAGTTATGGCCCTGATTCTATTTTTTATTTTTTGATAATTTGATAGTTGGAGTGAGGGGATTTGAACCCTGGATGTCTACGTTAGAAACACTAGGAGGTGCCAATTAAGCTACAAGGCTCTTGGCTAGGTTATGGCCCTGATTATCTTGCAAATTCAGAACTACTACCAGGCAGAAAAGGACATTGGCTAAAATTTTGGCTTTAGCATTGCCAATACATTTTAGCATTTCTAATATTAACTAAATGCAGTCAGATATTGGAATTTAAATTGGAATCAGACTAACCAAAATAATAATAATGCAAATATAATGATTGACATAAGGTGAAGAAATTGTCTTTCACAAAATAGCATGCTTTAATCATAGAAGCAACACAGTCTTACAAATATACATAGGCACCACAAATCATACCAAACTTTTATTGAAAAAAAATAATAGTACTTAATATTCTCAATAAAAAATGTTTCAGGGCTATAAAACAGGACAATAGGCAAATAAAGTTATATTATAAATGAAGCTTTAAGAGAATTTTGGAATCTTTGTCATATGGAAGAAGAAACAAAGAAGTAAGAAAGTGAAGAAAATATTATCTCACAGGAATCGATCAAGAGAGAGACATGCATAAAATCTGATCTAATCACCAGTTGTTTGGATTTGTGTGAAGCAAGAAAAAGTGATTTCTCCAAGCATTAAGAGGATATTTATATGATGCTAAAAGCAATTCACACTCTTTGAATAGACCAATATGGAATACATAAAAAAATAAAAAAATAAAAAAAAAAAATAAAAAAAAAACCCTTATTCCCTACACTTTGAGGTCAGCAATAGGCCTATATGGAATAATGACCTCAAAATGGTGTGGTGATTATAACAAAGAACCTGGACGTTGTTCTGCATGTAAATTGCAAAGGATGTATATAGATTGGCACATGAGTGGAATCACATTTAATAATCAAATGAACAAGCAGGTTAAATGTACACACACACCTTGGCCAGTGCAAAAAGTTCTAAATCCATAAAGTGAGTTCCTATTTGATGACACCCCCACATGGTCTAGAAGTATCTCACTTACTCGTATACTGGAACTGTAAGTACAAATTTCATATGCACAAATAAAATTAAATCCAAAAGAAATGGATGAGAAAAGGGGGGAAGTTTTAAAAAGAGGAAAGACGAGCAGCATCTCAGAAAACTAGGAGAAGTTTTAGAGTGTCATTTCAAAGCATCAAGTATATAAGTCAAAGACCATGTAACAATAATAATATAAGAGAATTACATTTTTCCTGAAGATTATCTAAGTACTCTAGGTAAATCATGTGCGATTCATAAGGTGACAGAGAGCTCTATCATGTTCACCAACATGAGCGGAAAAGTTTCTACAAAAAAATCAAACATTAATCCTTTCATGAACTAATTTGATATTATATCGAAGACACAAATACCAATCGAATATAAGAATCAAAAAGGACATGAATTGACCCCCTTTAGCTTATATCATTGCAGAAAATTAACATGTCAGTCTAAGAATCTCTTTGGGAAATCCTAAAAACAAAACTAACTGTGTTTGGGAAGCACCAGCCTGCTAGACGAATTATGACATATTTAGCTATGCCATTCATTCTTCATATTCAGAAAATAGCCCTTTACAAACCATAAACCACGGAAATAGAATTACCCAACTCGTTTTCTACAACTGGGCCTATCAAAAACAACACCTTGTTTTCCCACAGAGACTCTTATACCCATATATTATAGCCAACCATATAAGACTCTTATTGAATTATTTTCTTAAACTTGGACATTAATTCAAAAATATACAATAAATATTAATAAAAAAATCAGGTATAAACACAAACATTGCATTGCATAGCTTAAACTCATCAAATCCAATATATATATTTTTTCTAATATTTATAACTAGAATATGACAAACGAACATGTACAAAATTCGGAATTGCACTTAGACCCAGAACACAAACTAGAATCCAATACATGGGTTATTCTTGAAATTAAACATGGGATAGGAAAAGCAAGTACCGTCCATGAGTTCCAAACAAAGACACCGATGGAGCCTGAAAGCATAACAAAATCACAAGCAAAGATTTATGATTAGCCAAAAGGGTATTATGTAAAACTCATAAAAGCTCAACAAAAAGAGAGAAGTGAGAGAGTTTGGTACCTTAAAAAGATCAGGTTTAGAGAGACAGAGAATGGGATGATGGAGATGTAGCATCCGAAACATAGATATAGAGTCACGAAACATCGTATGTTTCATAATAAGCGCCGTTTACTCTGATCTACAATGGGATTGGATAGGTTCGCACTTTTTTCTGATAAGTATTAACCGACTATTGATCTCATCAAATAGTTTGGGATTACCCTTGAGGCTCTTATATTTGTCGGTAAAAAGTAAATTTAGAACATTTATTATATTTTATTGAATTTAGAGCATTTATTATAAATTATTATGCGCGCTCATAGGGAAGTATTCTGTAATTATTATCATTTTTTGCCAATTTTGTTTATGTAGTAATCAACGTGTTATTAATTGGAAGATGATGGTATAATTTAGTATTAAGTATTAGGAAAATGCTAATGAGTGCCCTTAGGGCAGTGGTTAAGAATCCAATTAAAGAAAATTTTAACATCACTTTTATGGAAAATGAAAAAAACTGTCAAAATATTAATTTCTTTTTTTCTTTTCCCATAAAAATTTTCTGGATTCTTAACAAGTGCTCTAAGAACACTCGTCAGCATGACCCTAAGTATTAACCTATAGAGGGAGGAAAAAAAGATCCATAGAATAAATCTTATAAATAGTGCATATAAATCTTAAAAAGTGAGTTACTAATAATTCGGTTTTGGTTGCTAGAAAAAAGAATCCTCAAAAATTAACGAATAATAAATATTTCAAATTTCCATTCATTTTCCAAGGTTCCTAGTCACCTAAAAACAGCATAAATCCAACTTTCCAAAAAATAAAAAGAGAGTATTTTAATGCAATAAAAAAAAGTAAAGAAGATATTAAAAATTGGAAACAAATTTAGCGAAGTTTTGAATGGAAAAAAAAAAAAGGAAAAGAAAATAGTTGAAAAATATGTGAAGGGAGTTTTTCATTTCAATCCTATAAATTATCTGTAAATGTACCATTCTGTTGAATCCTAGTGCTGACTTTTTGTTTGAATTTTTTTTTTCTACAACGGTAGAAACTTTTATTAAATTAAAGAAATTGTTTAAATTGACATAGGATTTTCACTTTTAAAAAATCCATTCTTACTTATGTTTAACCAACAAATATTTTTTGAAAGTAAATTTTTATGGATAAAAAATAAACTAAGTATTAAAACCCTTCAAAAACAAATTTGAACCATTTTCACCCTATATAGAATCATAGATAGGAAAATTACCAATCCATTAAAGCTACAAAATTTGAAAACACAAATTCAAACTATACCTTTTCTGCTCGTCTTATTGTTTGTTCTCAAACTTGGGTTGCTTCAAAAAGTTCCTTTACACCTACAAACTCACAAAAGAAAAGAAAATGAAAATGAAAACCAAATAATTTATGGAGATCGAACAGCAAAACTACAAATTTAAGTTGAATTCAATTGATGATAAATAAAATGAATAATCAAATCCAACAAAGTTAAATAGACAGACCTAAGAACCTCACAACTTTGTACTTTTTGAGAAACAAAGGAGCAGAAAAAATAGAAAAGCTAATACTTGAATCTCACATGTGTTACCCAATTTTAGTTTTGATTGGTGAAAAATATTGGGAGTTATTGATTGCTTGAATTTTGAAATTTCAAAGAATTTTTTTTGAAAGAGAGGTAACTACCATGTACGTGTTTATTGGTGAGAAGTCAAGAGACAAATGAGGATTAGAAAGTGACAATGTTTTTTTTTTTTTTTTTTTTTTGTGTATTGGAAGTTCTAATCTGTAGTAAAAGGGAATTTTTTTTTTTTTTGTAATTGAGAAAGTGGAAAACGTGGTTAGCAATTGTTGTGATAATTATATAAGCTTTCTGCTAATAAAAAAATAATTGTATAAGTTTATCTCTTAAAAAATTTGAATTTAGTTTACAATTTGTTGAAAGAGGGAAAAAAATTGAATTTAGTAATTGGATAAGTGGAAAACGTGGTTGGCAAATTAAAATCATTTTTTTAGGAGTAAAACAATAAAACGTGATTAATCGGCTGTAACAAGGGGGGGAAATTTGGTTGGTAATTGAAAATTGCAAAACGTTGTTGACACTTGACATAATAAAATCAGTTTTTAAGATCAAAACATGGATCCGTTAGAGTAAAACATGGGATAGTTCATATCCATTTTTCTATTTTAAAAATAAATAAATAAATGAATGTATAGTTGCTTTGAAGAAATGGGTTACTAAAAGAGTATTTCTATTTTGTTGGCAATATTTTAGTGCAAGTTAGACATGTATTTTTACTAGACTATCCTTTAATTTTATCTCTACTTAAACCTAAGGCTGTAGGGGTATTTTGGAAAAAAAAAAAAACCGGTCTAAATATGTGTAGCCCCTTAAATAGTAGTTGTGGGGTATTTTTACCCCGCAAGCTTATTGTCCTCTTTGAGGAGCCAAGCCCGCAAGGTTTTATTTTTCAGCCCCGAGTATAGAAGTCCAGGATTTTCACCTCAGGCCAAGGGCTTTGCCTTGTAGCCATTTTGGCTTGACATCTTTGTCCCACATCGGTTGGAGATGCGCCCCACTCATGACTTATAAGCCCTTGGAGCAACCATGAGTGATGGCTATTAAATGAGTCAATCCCAAAAACTATTTATTCCAATATCCATATATTACTATTTATTCCAACTCTAGTATAAAAAAATAACCAAAAAAAAAAAAAAAAAGTTTGCTAACTGGTCAATAAGAAATTACATAATATAGGTGTAGACAGAGTTTCTATCTTTTATATCAAAAAAAGAAAAAAGTGCCTCATTAGCAAATAGTAATTCATTTTGGTCATGTCTATATATATAAAAAATATTATTTCACCCTTTAAAACCCGAACGATCTGACGCATTCTGCTGGACCTAAAGTCCAAAGATCTTATTGGAAAATTCCGCCAAACAACATGGTCAGTTTCTTTCCACTCTCTGTCTTTCTTTCTTCTCTCTTTCTCGTACCTTGTTTCACGTTTTGTTCTTCCTTAATTTCTTCGCCTCTGTCACTAATTTTGCTTAGAGAAATAGAATTAGATCCGATTTGATTATCATCATAGAAATTCGGACTCAGGTCAATTTGACTTTTAGCCACAGGTGTCTGTTAGCTTAGATCTGAGCTGTTTTAAAGATTCCAACATTTAGACTCATATGATAGCAGACCCATGTCTCTAAAAACCTGATCTTTGCCTATCCCCTGATGATAACAGAAATACTTATTTTCTAGATTCCATTACATTACACACGCTAAAAGAACATTAGTAGTAGTGGGTTCTCAATTGATGAAATCTTTTGTCGTTGAATAAGAAATCTGGGATTTGAATCCCGCATACACAAAAAGCTAATTGGTGTTTTAGCTGTAAAGAGTAATCATCAGAAGCAGGTGTCATAGGTTGAAGCTCTTATCATTTCTATTAAAACTAACATTAGTAGAAGGAGTTAAAAAGAATATGTTATTTAAGGAAGTAATAGAGAATATGATTTCGGATAGATTAGTATTGAGGAAAAAAATACATGTGGCCGAATCTGACTAATATGTCGATAGCCAACCCCAACAAATTTGAGTCTAAGGTTTTGTTGTTGTTGTTCGACATTACATTACAAATGTACCCAAACACAAAAGAAATGCGCAGCTTAGTGACCATGTGTTTTATATGTTTCAAAAAAGTGAAGATGTGGCTAGAAACTAAGAAATATAATAGAAACTAAAAATTCATGCTCCCAATGCAGTTCTAATGTCCTTAGATTTGTTTTAGAGTGACTATTTTTAGTTAGTTTCTCAAACCAGCTTGTTGTGATTTTAATATCCTTGTGGGCTTTAGTTAACTCAATTGATAAAGTTTCTTGTGTTTGAATAAGGGATTTGGGTTTAAATCCTGCTTACACCAAAAAGAAACCAATTGGTGTCTTGGTTCCAGTGGTAACACGTAATCATCATAGTGTGAATGCCATAGGTTTCAAATCTTATTGTAACCAAAAAAAAAAAAAAAAAAAAGGCCCTGTTAGGCTATAAACATGTTATAACATTCCAGATAAAGTGTTCGGTTGGTATATTTAGCTCTTAAAATATTTTGAGCCTCTATTGGGAGTTCGTGAGCTTTCATGATATTCTGGCCACTTCATTTTTTTTTTTTCATGAAATAGCATTTTTTCAATAAAATTTATCTTACTTATCCAAAAAAGAAAAATATATCCCAAAGAACTACACTTGAGGATTGCTAGAGATATTCTTTCTGAGTTTTGGTGATCTGAAAATGCCATTCTATTTCTGCTGTTAATTGTCCTCTCTGAAAAGTAATACAAGAAGAAATGTCCGAACCTCATATAGCATTTGAAGCTTTAGGCAAAAAATAAATTGATTAAAACATGAAATACCACCTTCCCCTCTTTCCCATACTTCAGTATGTATTGCACCATGATTCCATCAGCTGTACCACATTTATACATGTTTTGGATAACTTAAGCTTGCAAGAAAAATGGTTGAATGATTAAAACACTGATCAATAAAAGAAAAAGAAAAATGATTGACTGATTAAAGCCTCTTGAATATGTGTCAAAGTTAGCAACATTCTTGAGCCCGACATGTTTGTAAAGGTGCAACATTCTAACAAGATACACTGCTAAACTTGGAATGAACAATGCGTTTGACCCTCCAAGGGACATTTCTAGGGCTACCCTAGATAATTTTGTTAGTGCTAAAATCAGTAGCCATGATCATACTGCTTAGATTCTTGAATTCTCTAATCCTATATGATATGTTGTTTGTAGGAGTCATGCCCTTCAATTAAAAACATCCTCCTTTTGGATTCTGAAGGGAAACGTGTAGCTGTTAAGTATTACTCAGATGACTGGCCTACAAATACTGCGAAGGAAACATTTGAGAAAGCTGTATTTACCAAGACTCAGAAGACAAATGCACGGACAGAGGGTAGCCTGTTTCCTTATTATTTTGTCATATAATATCTTTTTAATTATATAAATAAATAAATGATGAATACCTTTCTTCCTGGATGTGTTGTTTGTGTTTGTGTGTTTGTCTTATATCACAATCTTTCTACTCTCTAAGTAGTGGGTGTCTGAGAAGAAGGGAAAAAAGGGGGGGTGGGGGGGTGTCATTTTCTTGGGGGTCAAATTTGCAAAGATATCTATTCCAATGCAATTCTGTATTTAGCATTGGCACTCATGCAAACATTTTTGGTAATGGTAGCTATACTACTCTCATTTTGAAATGGGTCATCTACTTTTGAGAATTTATGTCCTTTATCTGCAATTGAATCTAGTTTTTGGGTGACAACTCTTTCTGTATGAATCTCTTGGAATCCTGTTTACTTGTTCTTTATGGTTGATGAAAGCAACTATGGACGTTTACAGTGCTTGGCTTTGATGCTTATTGTTTGCATATTAACATCTTACAACTTCATCTACAGCGGAAGTAGCAATGTTTGAGAACTGTATCATTGTTTACAAGTTTGTTCAAGACCTCCACTTTTTTGTTACTGGGGGTGAAGATGAAAATGAGCTCATCCTAGCCACTGTTCTTCAGGGATTTTTTGATGCAGTTGGTCTTCTTCTTAGGTATTCATAATTGCTGTTATTGTTTACCCTTTTTTTTTGGGTATTCATTCAATTGTTGTCATTATTCATTTATTAACAAAAAAAAAAAAAAAAAAAAATTTGGTTTGCTTTTTACTCAGAGGTAATGCGGACAAGAAGGAGGCACTTGAAAACTTGGATCTTATTCTGTTATGCCTTGATGAAATTGTTGATGGCGGGTATGTAATATGTGTATTTGTAAGGTCTTGTTTATTTGTTTTATCATCCTTAAGTTAAAAAAAAAAAGATTGTTAGCTTTTTTTGCTGATATTATTATTCCATAGCTGTGTTTTATTTATTTATTTATCATGCTAGTTGAAACTATGGATTCTAAAAATCTTCAGTTGTAGAAGTTTTGTGTGGTTAACTTAATGATCGTATAAACTTATAATTGTGAGGAACAGCACACAAGCAAGCCTGTGAATATTTCTGAAGCCTTAGTTGGAAATTGCATGTAAGCCTGTGCAAAATTTCTAAAACCTTTAGATGTCCCAAACAAATGCTAAACCATAATCAGCAGGCTTCCTTCTTTTCTCTATTTTTGTAGGTCTCACTTATGACTTACTATAGATTATAACTTATCAAAAAAGAAATTTGGTTTAGATTGTAATTCTTTTGGGGTTCTCTTGCATACTCATTTTGTTCTTGAGTTTAATAAAATTCATGGTGACTTACGAGAGGGAGAGAAGATATTGCTGTTCCCAAATCATTTTCTGAGGAATCTCTACCTGTTATGTTGGAGCGTTATTATGATAGACCATGGCTACTTATAGTGGATGCACAGTAGAACCTAGCAAAGCCAGGAAAGCACCATCTTGTGCTGTGACCTTCTACTATCACATTTTTATTGCCCCAGAGTACTATAGAAATTTATTAATAAAATAAAATGAAAGCTTTTAAGGAAGACCTCCCTAAAGATTACAACCGAGGCCCAAGTGATCCATATAATCAAGTAAAGAAGTACAAGAACAACACTAACCCCCCCCCCCCCAAAACAAAAACAAAAGCAAAAAACTTGCACAGCATTCAAATAGAAAGCGCAATAGGAATCCTTAAGTTCAACCACAGATCTCAATGTAGGCCACATAAAAGGAGTGTGACCTATGAAATTGTTGAAGACACTGTAATAGTTTTGAATTATTACCTCAAGAGTACTGGTCTGGGCTGCTCATTAGGCCAGGGGGCTATCAGGCTGTGGCCATTGGCTTTCTGCTAACCCTTAGCTGTTTGGTTTGTTGTTTTAGTTTTTGTGTTTGCATGACTGGTTTACTTAACCGAAGGAATAAAAAAAGTTTGGAATTATTATCTTTGATGAGCTTTCTTGGACATTCCAAAATTTCAAAAGTTTGAACTCTAATTACTATGGTAATTGTTCTCATATGACTACAAATTAAAATTATTGGCCGCTAATTAGTTCAGTTGATCATCTCAACTTTTATGGGCTTACAAGAAATACTTGAATTTGAACAATTTTGCTGGAACTACCACTAGTTTGTGTACTCTCTCTCTCTCTCTCTCTCTCTCTCTCTCTCTTTTAAATTTCTGTACAATGCCATTTTAAGAAAAAGTGAAAAATATGTTGTGATGTTGGGTGTGGATAGGATACACTGGTAAACATCTGTAGTCCTTTTTCAGGTAGTGAACCCTTAGCTAAAATTCAGTGCTTAATCATAGTAAAAGACACATCGTAAGCAGAATGCAGTTTAAAACTTTTGAACTTTTGCCAGGAGGACTTGTTTATCTATAGCCCCATACCATAATTGTTTGGTTCTTGTTTCCCCAGCTCTTGGGGGATCTTTGTTTCCCTCTCAGCCTGCAAAGAGGGCATGTCTACCCACCCAGATCTAACTCTGTATTTTCTACAGTATTATTCTTGAGACAGATGCAAATGTTATAGCGGGTAAGGTTGCAAGTAATAGTTTGGATGCTGGAGCTTCCTTATCTGAACAGGTATTATAATCCTGTTCTTCTCTACCCCTTTCTTCCTTATATCCTTTCATTGCTCCCATAATTAGAAATTGTGCAAAAGACATTTAGTTAAACTAAAGGACAACCATTGATGCCATATTAATGTTGTATCTGTGTTTTTTGTATTTTTTGCAGACAATTAGTCAAGCATTGGCCACCGCACGTGAACATCTAACAAGATCTCTACTTAAATGATGCATATGCTGGATGAAAGTGAGGAGGGAACATCTTTTTGTATTTTACAGTTCCATTATACTTGGTGTCATGGTTTATAAGCACTGAATTTTGTTATACCTTGCATCCTTAGTTTAGTTCATTTCAATGTCAGTGTTGGTAACTTGCTGAATTTACATGTTTTCTTGTAAACTTGATTAATTTGGACATCCAATGTCAATGAAGGTGGTATAGATGAATTTTTGTTAAAGGTTTTGACTTTTGGATATGAAGTTACCACTAGAGTTCATTAACATGTTTTTACAAGTTTTGCAGTAACATATGCCCACCTGCACACCTGTTTACACATATAATGACATTTCTGTTAGATAATTATTAAGCACCTTGCAGCTTATAGTGCCAGGAATGTTTTGCTTTATAGATGAGAATTTTTGCAACAAAAAGCATGCTTGTTTAATTAGCATTTTAGATATGGTTGATAGGAAGTTTAACATGAGAAAAATTAAGGGGAAATTTCTTGCTTTTGAAAGGCGCCCGAGTGTTTTAAGAGTTATTGAGGTGTGCATGCATACACAACCCATTTCATACTCTTGGTTGGGTGGAAAAGGTGACCCATTTCATACTCTTGGTTGGGTGGAAATGGTGAAGGGTAGAAAATGATGGATGGAAAATGGGGCGGGTGGAATTTTTTGCCCAAGTCCACTAAAAGCCATCCTTCCAAATTGGGAGGAAAGTGGGGAAGAAAAAATGTTTATTAAATGAAATTTATTATTTTGCCTCTTTTATAATTTTCCATCCTCTCATGATATAATAAAGGTACGGTGATTTTATTCAATCACATTTTCTATTATTTCATTTTTTTCATCTTCTCTATCAAGTACATAGGGGAAAAACTAAAACATTTTATCCTTTTTGCATTCTCTATCATCTCTACCAAACACACACAAGTACACCAACACGCATGGCTTATTGGTGTCAATCAGCAAATGTTATGTTTTCCAAAATTTCTACTCAAAGAGATGATCCAAATGTACCTCGTAGATTTAGAGGAAAATTATAATGGGCTTATTGATTATATAAAGCTTCTCTAAACTCCTAGTCTTAAGTGCGACTCATCCTGGGCAACAAATATAATTGGATATTTGGATGCTTTATTCTATAGGCATTCCGCATGTATATGTTAGTTTTATTGCCTATTTGCAGCAGGCAACGACTCTATTTCATCCTTATTTCCATGAATGTGCTCCTCCAGTGTTACCAATTCATCTGAACCAGCAGGAAGCTAAGCTCAAGTGCCAGTTTGATTTGTTGGGCTCGAAATCAAATTTTATTTTATTTTATTTTTTTAATGATGAAAGACTAAACTCGCAATTTTAAGGGGAAAAAAAGAACAGAAAACACTCCTTGCAATTGACCAAAGTTTCAATTCTTATAAATCATCCTGGAACTCTCTTGCACCCATGATTGGAAAACGAGCACAAATGGAATCCTCCTCCCAATGGTTAGTTAAAATTTAACTTCGATGCCGCTGAGCGTAACAATAGGTTATTCCTTGCTGTGATATACAGATATGTTCTTGGCAAGTTATGATATGCTGGGATTGGACAGCTTGTGGCATGGCTGGAGATTAATCCTAGACAGAAGTCAGAACAGCAAAGGTTGCCTTCCTAGTTGTCTCGGAGGCAATTAGGCAAGGAGTCAAGGCTCTCCTATGTTAAATTTGAAGACTGACTCATGAAACATGATCTCATCTTTGTCCCTAAAATTCATTTTATCATTTCAGTCTTAAACCTTAACCTTACATTTCTATCAAGTATTGACAAGTTTGACTTGATAACAATTCTTTTTTATCGATGACAATATACAGAAGCACCAACTCACCAACTTGACTAAGATGCGGGGCGGGGTGGGATATTTAATTCAAACTTAGAGGATGCAATTTGAATTTTGCCCAATACATGTAGATCATCTAAATGGTAGATAAAGGTGCTTCTAGGGGAAAAATTAGAACATCTTTACTGTTTTTGCCCCCCATACGGAAGGGGATGAGGCTAATACTTATTAATCCCAAGCCCACATCAAAATAATTACTCTAACCTTCAAGGTAGAAACACACGCCCTTTCACTCACTCTCTAGTAATGTGCAACAAAATTACAATATTAAACGTCTTATATTGTTACCAAGTTTCTCCAATATAGGTAAAAATGGGTGAAGCCTCATTATGATTGATAGAACACTGCCCTATCATGGTTTGTTATACATTCTTACATTAAGGAATTACAAAAAATATCTCCTTCATGATCCCTTCTTTACTCTATTCTTTGTATGAGAATATATATTGAACAATAAAGGGGGGAAAAGGTTATTTCATGAGAAGATAATTTACGTTGTTTACGAACGCATCGCCAGCAGTTGGGGGCATGTTATTCCGAGAAATATTTTTACGAACTTGGGCATGAGTCTCTGCCTCATGCTGGAACATCTTAACCAAATCATCCAGCTCCAACGTCCTAACTTCAACCTGTTCCTCAGCAACAGGCCTTTTCAACCCAAGATAGATTATGCCAACTACAATTAACAGAACTCCTACGCAAAAGAGGATGGCTGAAAACAAACCAAATGCATATGGTGTATTCTCTGATCCCGGGATTCCATCAACGTTGATCCCAAATAGCCCAGTGATAATAGAAAGAACAAGGCCACAACCCCCAAAAACAGCCAGATTATGCGTTACTCGAAGGCTTTTATCCTGAATTATTATTCACAGAAAGTTGAGAAACTTAATGTCAATATAGGAAGAGACAGATAAAGTAATTTGGCACATTAAATATCACCTAGAAATTTAGAGGTTTCAGAGTAGATTTTGACTCTGTCTACACAAACCTGCAACCATGCACGAACAGTACTTTGCATCACATCTTGAATGGTAAACAAGCGGCCACGAACAGCTTCTTGCTCCTCAATCATTTCTCTTGTACTTTTTCTGATTCCATCTAACAAGCTTTTTGCTGCATTTCCTCTCAAATGTTGGAGAAGCTCAAATACAATCTCCTCCCTTGCATGAAGTGACCACTTAACTCTGATCACCTGTATTAGGAATTGCAAAATTATTGATTGCCCCATCTTCGTACCCATGAACTTCAGTGGCAGGGTAAGTGGGTAACCTTCCAAGACTCAGACAAAATGCAAATAGTAATACTGGGTAGCCTTAATATGCTAAATATTAAAAATTACTATTAGTAGCCTGCTTGAACAAGGAATAAAATTTCCAAGGTTGGAGAAATAAGGAGACAGTACGTGAAGTTTGCTTCTCCAAATACACGTAATTAAGTGATATAGGCAAGAAAGAATTGTTAAAGTAAAATATCAATGCAAATGAGAACTGATGCAAATCTTCATGGAGTGTTAAATAAGTAAATCTTAGATTCATCGGAGTGTAAAAAAAAAATGATAGTACTAGAACTCCATGCATGGGAACCAGAAATTAATCACCACTCCCCTCCTCCTCCTCCTCTCTCTCTCCATTGACCAGAGTATGTTGAGTGGAATGCCTCCATTCCCATCCCATCCTTTATGATCTCAGATTCTTCCAAAGTAACTTCAGTTTGGTGTTGCTACTCAGATATATAATTCATCATAAAATCACCAACAATCACAAGGGCTCATAAAGGCATATATTTTATATAAGTCTAGAATCAAAAAGATCAAATGGCCTCATTATCCCTTTATCCTGTAGAGCACCTCCTGAAAATACAAATCTATTTTTCTGTAGCTTGAAAGTCACAGGCATTTTAATCATTGTCAACACACACACCATAGCCGTGATGCATTGCTTAGCTGGGCTACTCCCAATTGGAAAGAAAGAAAGTCTAAGGTGATTCTACTTGAAGTTTCTTGGGCTGCACATCCATACCATGTATGGCTGGAGAACTGTTTGAAGGATATAAAAAGTGAGAAATCCTTATTCAACATCATCTTCTTGGATGTTTGATGCCCATTATCTAATAATGAAAAAGTCCAACATACAATGCAAAACAGAGATTACTCTTAAGCTTGGATTGGAAGATCCTTTTATGTATCCTGGTCCAGTGATTGTTTCTGATCTGATTGAATTCAGCTTCCACTTAGCTAGGACGATTGCTTCTGTAACCCTTAATGTTTCAGATTGATCTGGGTTTATTTCTGTTTGGTGGTGTTACAGGGAAGACTCTATTTCTAAGTTTAATCTATTGTTTTAAAATGTAAGTTTTTTATTCATCCCAACAGAAAAGTAGTGATTTCATCGACTGCAATCACATAGAAACAAATAAGAAAATAAGAAGTGAAAGGGCCTCTCAAAAATCTCATTTAACAAATTGACTTTATGACTTAGCAGATCATAACTTATCAAAATTCCATATATATCATATCCCAGCTGGGCATACTGGTGGAAGATTCTCTGCAATTGTGTCCATTCTAGCAAGGAGAAGTGACATACCTGCCTTGATAACTTTCTGATTTCTTGGTTGAGAATTATACTAAAGAGATTCATATCTTCCTGGTTTCTCCTGTTAAATAGGGAAAATATCGGTCACCATTGTAGTATATCAATGTTGTGGAACGAAATAATTGGTTTCAAAATAGCGAGGTACAAAACCTGTCCATGAACTTCAATTCAATCTCATCAGCAGCCCCAAAAATGTCCTTACGAAATAGCCTATAAAACAAATTAAACAGAAAAGTTGTCCAGAAAAATTGAAAATTGAAATAAAGTTGTATGATAACAAGTATACAATAGTTATGATATCATGTATGATGAAAAAGAATATGACTCAAAGCTTGACATGGGAAAATTGACAGATATTTTAGAATACCAATTAAAGAATAACACCCAATACAAGGATAAAGGCATAATGTGAATAAAAATAACTAGAGTTGCATGTGTCATGTGTCTGGCCCTATGCACTTCATGTGTGTTTGTATAAATAATATGTATATATCTCCACACACACACACATTTTCTTTGTATTTGTATGATTCAAGGAAACACCATCACACAAACTTTACAAAGAGATTACTTCTGCCATTATTTTATTTAGTGTTTTTGAAATTCATCCTTGAAGACATGTAATTAATGTCCTATCTGAGAATAGACATGGATGCACTAGCCAAATTTTTTGAGAGATATGTGAATGGACAATTGTCAAGACTCGAGAGATAGATGGCATAGGCTTTCTTTAGTGGGAGATGTCCCAAATTTGTTTTTCATTTATGGACAATGGTTGGTTTATCTTTGGTGTGGTTGGTTTATCTTTGGTGTTTAATAAGAAATGGACTAATTGAAATGCCTAAACAAGGCTTCAATGAGAAGAAAAGTCTTGTAAAGTAGATGTTCA
The DNA here is from genome assembly GCF_001633185.2 of Quercus lobata. NCBI lineage: Eukaryota > Viridiplantae > Streptophyta > Magnoliopsida > Fagales > Fagaceae > Quercus > Quercus lobata. The sequence continues at coordinate 60,162,409 of NC_044908.1, forward strand.
TCTCACTTATGGCATCTAAAATATTTGTGACTGTGTAGCTAGAAAGAAAAGGAAAAAATGAATACACATCGTTCAAAGGTAGGCACGCTTCTATCGCTCCCAGAATATAAACAATAATAGTTGTCCATGCATTAGTTACCTATCATCCCATCGAGAAAGACGGCAAGCTAGATGTGCTATGACTTCATGCACTGTTCTTGGCGCATTATAACCTCCAGTAGAAAGAAGCTCCTATCAAAAAAGCAGTGCACCAAATTTATAAAGCAGAAATGAAGTAAGCAATAATAGTTACATGCATTTTCAACTAGGGACAGATTATGAAATTTTCATGGGGAGGGCCAAATGGAATAACTATGTTGAAGCAGTATGTGGATAATTTGTCCAAAGCTAGAGTAGTCAAAATTGTTAGTGATCAAATATTAACTTTGCAGCCTCCCTAGAGACCCTTCCCTATTTCAAATCATAAAACTTAAAACATTTTTTTCCAAGCATGAACTACCTGAACTTCTGTGATACCCAATACATTTATTCTGGAAACATTTCCCTTTATATGCATTGCAGTTATCAGGAAGTTTTGTGCTTGCCAAGACCGGAGTACAATGGGGATGTCATCCTCATCAACAAAAGGATCACCTGCTGACTGTCCCAGTAGCTCAAATAACAGTCCTCCAGCAACTCTAACTGGTACCTGAATAATAGCATAAAGTATAATAAATCATCCAACACAATCAGAGTCCATAAAAAGAGTCGAAGGCCAAAATCCAGTGACTTTTGAACCACTTTTTCATAAGAACAATTACAACATGCTATTCTGTTTTAGTTATTATGAAATGACCAATAAACACTAAACAACAAGCTTAATTACAGTACTTGATCCTATAGATATAGTAAGACCCATTAATGTAACAGATGACTAAAAACCAAACACCATCAAACTGACTGTCAATGGAGGACTCTGGCGTACAAGATTAGCCCTCATGACATTTCCATCATATATTCTTTTAATATAGTCAAACTACAAAAATTTTACATCTGCATCCTTCATCTTTCCATAGTCATTTAAAACAATTCAAACCAAGTTCAGAAGTCAGGCCAACTGTCTACATATGTGACTTAATACTTGTGGTTTTTATGTTCAATTAAAGAAGATTAAGGAATAGAAATCATAACAACTTCCATCCTTAAGGACCATGAAATCTTTGATGTTCACAATGTAAGACTATTTAAACATAGGGGCACCCCACTATATGCATACATACGTATCCAAGGGCATGCAACAAAGGCTGTGATTTGTATTTTCTTCCTCTTTCCTTCTCATCATAACCATATAAGATTTGACCATCAATGATTTGAGTGATCAACTACAACTCAATTTAAATCACCAAAGCTCTATAAATACCAGGTTCAGCAACTTGAATAATTACTAAAGTTTAGCTTCATTATTCCTATTTTATTATTAATAGCTCATCATGTAATTATAAGAAAAACTACAAAATCAATTGTCCAAGTTTACTTCTAGATTTTTCAGATGCCAGGCTAAAAGTCTCATCGTGAAACAACAATGGACATTAACATTTCAACTATAAGTAGTGTTTGCCAAAAAGATCATATATGAATTTTAATATTATTATAGAAGAACCACTCCATACCTTACGGAGCTCTTATTGTAAGAGTGTAATAAATTTATGATCTTAACTTTTACACCTTCTTTCTTGATTTATTTTATTTTCATTTTTACTTGTTGTTTCTATTATAAAAAATTATAGTAGTTTAGGTTAAGCTTCATTTGTTTTAGGAAATAGATGGTAGATGAATTAAACAGGAAAGACAATTATATAATGAAAAAAAATTGTTTAATAACTAAGAGAGAGAGAGAGAGAGAGAGAGAGGTGTGGAGGGACACAAGGAAAACTGATGTAACAACTAACGAGTACAGACTTTTCAAAGCCAACAAATTTTAGCTCAAATGACATATCCCTCCCCCATTAGAATGGGGTGGCTGGTGAATTCATGGATTCAAGAGCCACTTGATGATGTGTGTATAACTTACCAATCTTTTTTAAAAAGGTACAACATATCTAAAGTAATTAAGGTAGCAACAACATAGGAATTGGTAAACTATCAATTTTGCTGCTTTAAAGAAGGAGGATCTGTTGCTTTGATTGAAAAAATCATCAACAACTTCCTAGACACTTTTATCTAATGTGCAGTCATGCAGTCACATATTTAAGACTTTTACTAGCAACATAAAGAATCTTAGATCCATAATGCAACAAAAAATAATCTAAACCCATCCCAAAATAAAATTTTCATACTCAGCCTCCCCTAGAAGATAAGCATAAGTAATGTAAATTTATTAACAGTTGATCACTCTTTATCTGCATCAGTCTCCAGATATTGATCATGACTTCATGTTAATGATAATGTGTTACATGCTATTCTGGACATGGGTCAAGTAATTAGCAAAAAAAAAAGAGAGAGAGATACTTTAGGGTACATTGGGAATTAAGGGAGATAGGAAGGAAGAGGAGAGGAGAGGAGACAGGAAGGGTGGAAGGAATTTACTAATTTTCTGCCATCCAAACATAAGGTACAAGAAATCTACCTCATAGAGAAGGTGTTTCATCCGCTCACTAATCAGGCGACTTTCATCTTTTAAGGCTAAACTAACAGCAGGATGTAACCACTGAGCATTGCTGAGCCATGCTTGAATGGAGGGGTGACCTGCATACACATGGCACCACCATATAGGCCCTGCTGGACGCTCCCAGTAGGGAGCTGCTAAATCAGCAACAGTTAGGTCAGCTTCATCATCCATGGACTCAAACTGACGCAAGGTAAAGTCAGCATCTACTTGCAGATTTTGGACAAGTTCTGAAATTCTAGCCCAACCAATTGGTACCCAATGACTACCATCAAGTCTTTCTATACCATGCAATTGGCTTGGTTGACTGATCTGGCTATATTTGTGGTCATCAAAAGAGGAAATCTCATTGCTCCTGAAATCATTTAAGGATGAATTCTCTACTAATACATTCCTATCTAGTCTTGGGGAAGAAGCCTCAGCTTGTCCATTTGCAGGCACGTGCATCATTCTTGAACTGATTGATTTCTTGCGGCCCCGAATGAATTCAAAAGCACAGATAAGCCCTTCTGTCCAAAGAACATTTCGTGGCATGTCATCTTTATTAGAATAGTGTTTATGGCTATCTGGTTTCTTCTTTTTATTCCCTTGGGTAGTAGAGTGGTTCTCACCCGTGTCATTAATTATTTGTTCCATCTATGCATATACAAAAAAGAACCATCAAATAATAGTCTAAGAATCTCCAAATTTTCAGTCGACGGAATACAGAGAATGATAAATATCAGTCAGTCCTTCTGCTGCTATCGTCACACAGCAAGAAACTCACAGAATCTGATTTCAGAAACAGATTTTCAAGAAGCCCATGCTGACATGCTGAGAAGTTGAATTTGTTAGCATAGCTGCAAGGGGGTTGGTTGTTCCAAAATAATGCCACAAATTCCAATGGGGAAACAAAAGTTTAAAAAAAAGAAAAAAAGAAATTCAATACTTTAAAGGACTGCTTATTGTTGCTGCCATAATTTAACAACATGTACTTTTAAAGGACCGTTTTATTGGTATCATTGTTCGTGTTTTTTTCTTTCTTTCTTATCTGATAACATACGGTTCTAATTATGCTTATTTATTTATCTATTCTAAATTTGAGTAATATCGCCTTTTCATTCAAATTGATAACATAACTTTTACAAAATTGATAACCTCACTATATAACAAACATTTATATGAACCATAACATCAATTTCTTAAGATGGGATTGAAGAGATATAATCTGATACATGGAAGAAATAAAATTGCTTTTAAAAAAAAAAAAATTTCACATTTAAAATTTATCGAGAGAAGAAACATATTTCTTCAAAGGTCTCGAAATTGTAAAGGGAGACAGAGATTTGAAGCAAGAGGTTCCTTAACAGCACAACCATGAACATAGTTTCAAAGTTTTGAAATTTATCTTCAATTTAATATCTTTCAATCACAATTCACCTTATAGCAAATTAATCCACCAAGCTTTCTAATGAATACTACTATTGAAACAAAGAAATTAGAGTCTATCAGCCTAACCAACCAAGCATTGGCAAAAATAAAAAATGGGAATTGACATCCAAATAATTAAAACCCAGATTTAAAAAAAAAAAAAAAAAAAAATCAATGCAGATAGCTATTGGGCAGTGATTATAAGCTCAAAAAAATCAATATGAAGGCAAAGTAAAAGAGAGGAAAGCATAATCAGCTTTGTTTAATAAAAGAGTTCTAAAAGGAAAAAGCCATGAGGGAAATGAAAAGTAACGAATAACGAAAGTAAAAAAAAAAAAAAGAGAAAAGATACGTTAAGATAAGATAAGAATTACCAGTGAATGAAGGAATGAAGAAGGTGGTGGAGAAGCAAATGGATTTGCAGAGAGAGAGAGAGAGAGAGAGAGAAAGAAAAAGGTGAGTGAAGTGAAGTATGTGTGACAAGAGTGCCTGCCGAGATTGCCGACATGCACCAGGAGACACGCGAACGCAATGAGAACCAAATCTCAGTCGCCTCGCTAAGTATAAATGTTACATTTTCGTAACAATTAATCTGAAAGTTCTAGGAAGCAAATTTATGCGGTTTTAATTTGGATCTTACTTTTTTAATTACTAATAATAACTAAATGTTAACATGTTCAGGTTTAAACATTCCTCTAATTTCAATTATTGAGAGCTAAAAAGTCCCCAATATAAGATCGTCCATAAATCATCAAATTATTGTAGCAATATTACTATTTAAACCAAAAAAAAAAATATCAGCAATACAAAAAAAATTCACTCAACTAAATCAAAAACTTTCATCTAACCAAATCAAGACACTCCTCCATTTTCATACACAGCCAAGTCTACCTTAGGCTTGAACTCAAAATGATTTCATTTCTTTAAGTGCTACACAAAATTAAATTTGTTTGTCTCAATATTATTTTACAATATATAAAATTATTATGATAGATGATTAAAATAATTAAAATAACCTATCAAAAAAAATAATTAAAATAAAATCTAATGTTCGGGAAATTTTTTGAAATAAAATTTTAAATTTCTTAAAACTTAGTTAATAGAGTTTCTATTTTAACTAAAAGTGAAGATAACCATAGGCCGAATTTTTATTTTATAGCATAGAATGTTATAGTTAGCTTCGTATCATGTATAATACGTTAGTTCATTATGATAGTTCAAAATAATATCCTAATACCTATCTATATGAGTTTTCTTTTTAATGATGCCATAAAGGATGGAGTCTAATAGAAGTAATTTAAGATCCAACATATCCAATAATTTGTTTTTAAAAAAAATTTAATTTCAAGTCTTTTAATTATAAATTTTTTTAATCATAAAATAGACTCTATCTAAACTCTAAAGAAAAGCATTTGAAATGATCACATCATTGATACCAAATTATGATAGTTGCAAATAACAATATTATTATTCATGATTAAGAGATGAACAATGAAACTGTGAATTAACAATTTAACAATTCAAATACCAAGTTTAAACTACAACAACACATATATAGAAGACTTCAAATAAAACTTTAAAATACGACCCTAGGTACTTGTCCATTCACTTACAGTAAAAGCAACAAAAGTTACAAAGAACAATATGTCAAGCACAAATTATTCTCATATCAAGTCATCAACAGAAACCTTAAGCTAAGAAATCACTCTGCACATACCCATCTTTTGCAAGGCCATACACAACCTCCTTCACTCTTCAAATCATAAGGAACCAAATATCGAACTGCATAAACTAATAAGGACAATAGTCTAATATCCACCATAACAATGTGCAACTTAAGGCTGCTCTACTTTCTCCACCACTTCTGAACCTTCTAAAACACCAAAAATACCCAACTTATTAAAATGAAGTTATTTAATGAAATATCTTTTAAATCAAATCATTAAAATAATAAAAAATTATTGAAAAAGATAATGACTTTGTGATAAAAAAAAACTCAAACTTTTGCACTCACCAGGGGCCATCAAATCATTATGTTTCGACTTAGCGTGTAACACCTTCACCGAGCATTATCTTTGTGAAAAAGCTCAAATCATGAGTCCAAGGTTGAGGTCGATCTAATAATAGCCTAAAAAAACTGCTTTGTGAACTTGAAAACACCAAACAAAGAAACAAACTCAATCATTATCAAAACAATTAAACAACCAAAAAGAGGCAACAATTTCATTCAAATGAATAAACAACCTTTTAAAATCATAGCAGATGAAGAGGAATAGTTCTAAATCAAAACCTTAATTAAAACAAAATCTAACCCAATCACCTAAATCAAATCCAACTGATCAAAATACCAAAAACTAATCCTATTAAACCCCCAAATTTAAAATAAAATTTTACTTTTTAAGCCTCTATATGTTTTGATGAAGATTTAGTCTTTCAAAGATAGAAAACTCATAGCTTGTGTATAATTATCTTATGGGTAACATCTAATATAACAAAACAGTAACTAACTAACATTGACGCCCAAAAATCTATTATGTATCTAGAACCTTATTCAAAAGTTTTGAATTAAAAGAATACAATTTAAAAATATTAGTAAACCAAAGTGCCAAATTTGACCTAAAAACCACAAATTCACTCCCACTAACAAATAAAGATATCTAGTAAGGGGAAAATCCTAAAATTAAAGTAAAAAATCACTAACTATTCTTTAAAGTCCATGTAGAATTTGATCTTCTATGATGTTTCCCAAGATTCTACTAAAAAGAATAGACAGGAAAAAGGATGCTTGGTCATGTCGCTATAATCTTTGGTTTTAATGCCTTTAAATCATGTTACTTGTTGATCTTTAGCAATGTATTATTCTTACCGTTAAAATTAATACCTTTAAATCATGTTACTTGCTAGTATCACAGTTCACATTCTATACATAAATATACTCTATTAAGTAGGATGGAAAGCTAATGTAGTTGAATTTTATTCTTTATTTAACCAAAGTTAGAACAACATGATTTTTATTACTCATTTTATGATTCATATGGTTACAGAAACTAAAGCCACAAACTGAGAATCATGGCCAACCTATTTTAATAAAGAAATAAATATAGTGAATTAAAATAATTACCTGTTTAGGTTTGAAAATTTTCAATAACTTCACTAAAAAATCGTCAAATATCGAAGGAATCAGTTGTGCCCATAATGAAGCCATTCTTGAAAAGGAGCAACTCTTCTGCTAACGCCTTGTTGTGATCTTTATCCATGCCAAACTATCAGATATAAGTTTGAGAACATACAAAAATAAGCATATAAATGAAAGGGAAAAAAAAAATTACCACTAATTTTTTCAATAGAGGCTTACATAATTGCATTATCAACTCGCTCCTTCATCTATCTTAAAGTTTTCAACAAGCCAATCAACTATTCTCTATTAAAAATTACAAAACGTAAGGGTGTAATTTAGTCAAACTATCTATAAATCAGAAAGCAAAAATTATTCAATTTTGCTTAATACCCAAATGAAATTATATAAGTTTGAGAACATACAAAAATAAGCATATAAATGAAAGGGAAAAAAAAATTTACCGCTAATTTTTTCAATAGAGGCTTACATAATTGCATTATCGACTCGCTCCTTCATCTATCTTAAAGTTTTCAACAAGCCAATGTGGAAAATTGTGGGAGCTTTAAAGGTTTCGGTTATATGGGATTTTGAATTCAATTTGCATATTTCCACCACTTGCAGAAGTTAACCTTTCTTTGGTTTTCTGGAAGTATTTGGAGGGGATAATACCTTCTTGAATGCAATTGAGATTTCTTTTTTTTGTTATTGATGGGGCAAGCATTTGGGTTCAAGGTTGGGTGCGCTATTGAATCTTGCAATGGTAAATTAATGACAAAAATTGAAAATTATCTATTTTGATTTCATACAATGGATGTGGGTTCCAGCTAGCTCAACCGGTAAAGTCTCTAATGGTTGAATAAGAAATCTGGGGTTCAATCCCTGTCTACACCAAAAACTGATTGGTGTCTTGGTTTGATGATAAAGAACTATCATTAGAGTCAATCTTGAAAGTGACGGATGTGGCAGCTACTGAGTTCATTCTCGCAGCAAGATTTTTAACCCGTAGAGTTTTGAATGTCGAGGCCATTGGTCGAACCTTTAAACCTCTATGGAAAGCACATAATGGGTTCCATATCTAAGTTGTGGGCAGTCACATGATCCTTTTTGTTTTCGAAGTAGAGAGCGATGCTGAACATGTCTTAGCCATGGAACCATGGACTTTTGATAAGCACTTAGTTCTCTTACAGAAGTATGATGGTTCATGTTTAGTCCGAAATTTGAAATTTTTGAATATCAAGTTTTGGATACAACTACATGGTCTCCCGTTGAGCATGTTAAACTAGAAAACAGCTATCAAGGTGGGCAAATCGATGGGAAGTGTTTTGTATTCAAAGCTTAAGGGGGACATGATAAAGGGTGATTCTTACGAGTGAGAGTAGAGATAGATGTCTTGAAACCTCTGTGTCGTGGTCGGAAAGTTTTGCTCAATGGTGATAATGAAGGGTGGGTGTCGTTCAAATACGAAAAAATTGCCAAACTTTTGCTACTGGTGTGGTATGGTAACTCACGATGACAAGGAGTGTAGCATTTGGCTAGCAAGTAAGGGGTTACTAGCAGTGGACCAGCAGGAGTACGGAGCCTGGCTCAGAGCTTCATCGTCCACCTTGGGCTGGAAAACTTTCATTATGGTTGAAGGTTTTGGGAACATGTTTGAGGAAGAAATACCAGCAGGAAAACTGACGAACGACGTATCTCCAAACTTCGGTGAAATCCCACCGTCCTTGGAAGTTACAGAAACTGTCAATTAGGTTTCTTGCCAAGGATTTTCAAATTTGGAGGCTCCGACTATTGAGGAAGTTATCCCACAATCTACTTGGTTTTAAGTTATTCCAAACTTTGAAGATGTAACTACAAACCCGAGTATCTAGTAACCAGGTTTCACATCAGATTCTTTTGAATTTCAATTTCCTAAGGTAGATTCTGAGATAAAGAGATTTGATTAAGATGAGGATGCAATAACTGGTGAGAAAATCATGGTGGCCGATGATCACTATTGTTAACATGTATAGTGTTGTAGGCTTTAGGCCCAACTAGATTACTTGTACAGCACACATTCTTGTACTACACTCTTACTTGTACTGCACTCATATGCCTTCTATATAAAGGCACTCATGTATATTCTTTCATAGTGAGAAATACAATACTATTGCATTCAGTATTTAAAGAGCAATCTTTGTCTTCCTCAGTGTTTTTTCGTTGTGTTCATCTTTTTTGGCTTCCTACTGCTACTGTCGAAACTCTCTGGTATAGTCAAGCCATTGTTAGAAGTCGCATCAACACTGCAAGATCATTGCCTTCCTCAAACTACCGTCACAGAGTCAAACTTCATTCAAGTGATCTTCTCAACCTTATCAAATCTCAAGATTTCATCAAGCTTCCATCTTGAGTTTGAGAGGAGGTGTTAGAGATATATTAGCCCATTAGCATAAGCCCAAGTCTAATTCTACTTTGTGTACAAGCCAAGTCTCCTACTTGTACTAAAGTTTATTAGTCTAGGGTTTAGTCTACTATATATACACATGTTATGATTTATTGTAATATAGGATTTGTACTACACTATAATATATTATTGATGTAACCCTTTAGGGTTTTCTCCGTGGATGTAGGCCGTTAGGCTGAACCATGTAACTCTTATGTGTTACTGTGTCCTATACTTTATGCTTTCGCATCCATACTAGCATATTCAACAAGTGGAAAATGAAGGTTGTCCACAGGAAATATACGTCCAACTCTGGGACCGGTCCCAAGCTCTTGACTCGTCCTTATTTTCTGAACTTAAACCCACACCACACCCTCTTAATATTTGCACAGCAAATGGTTCCACAATGTCTGGTCATAATATAGGTTCCGTTTCGACCTCCAACCTCTTGGTTCCTGGGGTCTTTAATGTTCCTGACCTTTCTTACAATTTATTTTTTGTAGGACAATTAGCCGAGTTGGATTATAATATTATCTTTGATTATTCTGGGTGTATTATGTAGGATCCAAGGACGGGACAAGAGCTTTGGACTGGTCCCAGAGTTGGACGTATGTTTCCCGTGGACAACCTTCGTCTTCCACTTGTTGCTCCTGTTTCTGTTGCTGCAGCTGCTGCAGTTCCTTCTATTCCTTCCCTTGCACTTTGGCATGCTCGACTTGGTCAAGCATCTTCTTCTCGAATACAACAATTGGCCTCTAGAGGTTTGTTAGGTTCAGTGTCTACAGAAAATTTTGATTGTGCTTCATGTCAGTTAGGAAAGCAACCAGTTTTGCCTTTCGATACTAGTGAATCAATATCCATTAATATTTTTGACCTTATTCATTCTGATGTTTGGGGACCTTCCTCTGTTTCTAGTATTGGTGGATCTCAATATTTTGTTGTCTTTATTGATGATTACTCTTGCTATAGCTGGATTTTTAATATGAAACATCGTTCTGAATTGTTGCAAGTATATTCTAATTTTGCAAAAATGGTTGAAACTCAATTTTCCAAACGTATCAAAATTTTTCAATCTGATAATGCTCTTGAGTACACTCAATATGCTTTCCAAGCTGTTTTGCATTCCTATGGCACTGTTCATCAACTAACTTGTCCAGGTACCTCTCAGCAAAATGGTAAAGCTGAACGAAAACTTCGTCATATTCTTGACACTGTTCATGCTCTCCTTCTCTCTGCTAAAGTTCCTGCTCCTTTTTAGGGCGAAGCTGTTGTTCATGTTATTAATCGCATTCCGAGTCCTGTCATCCAAAATCAAACTCCATATGAGCGCATTTTTGGGTCACCTCCAAACTATCACCACCTTCGTTCCTTTGGTTCCGCTTGTTTTGTTATCTTTAACCACATGAGCATAACAAACTTGAGCCTCAGTCAAGGTTTTGTTGTTTTCTTGGCTATGGCGAAACTCAAAAGGGGTATCGGTGTTATGATCTTGTCTCTCATCATCTTCGTATCTTCCGCAATGTTGTCTTTTGGGACCATCGCCTCTTTGTTGAGCTCTCTCACTTCCGTACCTCCATATCTTTCTCCTTTATCTTAGATCTTTTTCCAGATGAGGTACATATTTCCTCTATAGCTACTCCTGATCCTCCTTTAGTTACTCCTGATTCTCTTGTAGACTTCTCTATTCAACTATCAGATATCATTGATCCCTTTTCTAGTGCACCCTTTAATGAACAGGTGGAAGATGAACAAGTCAAAGATGAGCTACCTAACCCCAACTCTAAGCTTGGGTCCCCTGCTCCTGCTCCGCCTGAAGATCTTGCACAAGACATTCCACCTTGTCACTCAACTCGGGTAAGATCCATTCCTGCACATTTACTTGACTATCATTGTTATACTGCCCTTGTTACACAACACGAGCCTCACACCTATCGTGAGGCTTCCACTGACCCTTTATGGTAGATTGTAATGAAAGAAGAACTTGATGCATTATCTAAAAACCATACTTGGGATTTGGTGACACTTCCTCTTGGGAAATCTGTGGTTGTTTGTAAGTAGATCTACGAGCTTGGTTTGCCAAATTCAGCTCTACCATCTCTCGCTTGGGTTACATGGCCAGTTATTATGATTCTGCCTTATTTCTTCGTTGCACTAACAAAGACACTATTTTACTTCTCTTGTATGTGGATGATATGATCATAACTGGTGATGACCTCAGTGTCATTCAAGAACTCAAGGATTTTCTCAGTCAGCAGTTTGAGATGAAAGATCTTGGACATCTCAGCTACTTCTTGGGTCTTGAAATCACTCATTCTACAGATGGACTTTATATTACTCAAGCCAAGTATGCTTCTGAACTCTTATCTCGAGCTGGACTCACTAATAGCAAGACTGTTGACACTCCAGTTGAGCTTAATGCGCATCTGACTCCCTCAGGAGGGAAACCATTGTCTAATCCCTCTCTTTACAGATGCTTGGTTGGCAGCCTAGTTTATCTCACTGTCACTCGTTTAGACATTTCCTATATTGTTCACCAGGTGAGCCAGTATCTGTCTGCTCCACGATCGATTCATTATGCTACTGTTCTGCGTATTCTTCGATACCTAAAGGGCACTCTATTCCATGGTCTTTTCTACTCTGCTCAGTCTCCTCTTATTCTTCGTGCATTTTCTGATGCTGATTGGGCAGGAGATCCCACTAATCGCATGTCCACCACTGGTTATACTTTCTTCTTGGTTCTTCTCTGATTTCTTGGCGAAGCAAGAAACAAACTCATGTGGCCCGCTCCAGTACTGAAGCAGAATATCGTGCCCTTGCTGATACCACATCTGAGCTCCTTTGGCTACGATGGCTTCTCAAAGACTTAGGTATGTCTACATCCTCTGCTACTCCTCTTTATTATGACAATCAGAGTGTCATTCATATTACTCACAATGATGTCTTCTATGAACGGACTAAACACATCGAGATCGATTGTCATTTTATTCGTTATCATCTTGTCCATGGTACTCTCAAGTTGATCTCTGTCTTCTCTAAAGATCAATTTGCAGATATCTTCACCAAGTCACATCCTAAGAGACATCTTTGTACTTTGGTTGATAACCTCAAGTTGGTTTCACATCCACCTTGAGTTTGAAGGGGGCTGTTAACGTGTATAGTGTTGTGGGCTTTAGGCCCAACTAGATTACTTGTATAGCACACATTCTTGTACTACACTCTTACTTGTACTGCACTCATATGCCTCCTATATAAAGACACTCATGTATATTCTTTCATAGCGAGAAATACAATACTATTGCATTAAGTATTTCTAACGACTATCAAGCCTCAACTTCCGAAGATCTCTTAGGGGAGGATAGACAAGAACTTTCAAACTTCGCTATTGAGAATGAGCCAACGCATGAGTTATCCGAAGGAATCAATAAGGAGAAGACAAGTGGACAACCAAACCTGAGAACGTGGAAAAGGATTATTTGTTTAGTAAATTTAGAAGACCAAACCATGTATGTCCTCTCTTGCAATGGCAAACGCTTTGGGACTTGCAGTGAAGATGTCCAACCCAATTTACCTAGTAAGAAGTTATAGGTTTTGAAGGAGGATGGCAGGATCAATTATCAAATGATAGAGGCTGCTGGATAGTCCCGCCAATCACAATGAGTTGCTTATTTTGGAACTGTCATGGGCTTGGGAACCTGCGTACAGAGAAAGAGCTTGGAGAATTGATCTAGGCTAAAGATCCCTCCGTCGTGTTCTTAGCTGAAACATGGGCGGATGAAGCAAGGCTAAAGAAAATAAAAAGAGATTTTGATTTCTCTAATATGTTCTTTGTTGATAGGAATAATTGAGGCGGAGGATTGGTGATGTACTGGAGGAATTCTATGGATTTACAAATTGATACCAATTCAAAAAACCACATTAATGCAATTGTCAACATGGGTAAGGAGGATGATTGGCGGCTAACACAATTTTACGGAGAACCCATCACGCACAAAATATTTGAATCATGGAATTTATTATGGCAACTCAATAATCATTTTAATCTTCCATGGGTGTGTGTGGGGGACTTTAATGAACTACTAAAAAGTTCAGAAAAAAGGGGTGGAAGCAACAGAAGTCAGGCACAGATGCAGCTATTCAGAGAAGCAGTGGATGAATGTGGTTTAATTGACCTTGGATTTGTGGGTTCTCAATTTACGTGGAAAAAACACTTCACTGATGGTTATTTGATCTAGGAGAGATTAGATAGAGCTCTAGTCAACAATAAATGGATGCTTAGATTTGCGGATTCGAGAGTTCACCATTTATCTGTAATCTCTTCTGATCACAGCCCTTTATGGCTCATGTCAAAAAGTTTGGAACTTCCCTGAATTGCCAAACCATTCTAGTTCGAAGAGATGTGGTTGTCCGACAAGGGATGCACAGAAGTAGTTGAAGCCTTCTGGTCTTCTCAAGATTGTTTGGATCAAAACACAAGAATAGTTCAGAAGATAGAGAAGGGTGGGAAAGAATTGAAGCATTGGAGTAAAGTCCACTTTAGGAATGTGTGGGTTCTTTTTTTTGACAGCACACAGGCCCAAGTAGAAATAAGGATCTTGGGCCCAATGCTTTATGTTTAAAGGGATTGGGCTTGGTTCACCGCAGCTAAGTTGGGCTAATTTCGAACCAAGTTGTGCACAAAGCGTGAATCCTACAATACATACATACTAACACATAGAAAATATACACGTATTGTACAGCAAGGGACAGTAAAGAAAGATGTAAGCAAGATGAAAAGTGAAATAAATGTTAGGGATCCTTAGGATAGTAAGAAATGATTCATTATTTTCTTAAATTTTTAATACATCATGCTCTTTTTGCACTAGGATATGTTGCAAGGTCCAAAATAAGTTAAAAAAATCACAGACTTGGATAGCTCATTAGGCTTCCAAGACTTGCGAAATTTGAATACCTTTGAATCCAAGTATATTTTCTAGTAGCTATTTTAGGATTTCGGACGGTGTTTTCCCTATTTTCTCTCCTTTTAAATTTTGCAAGAGCTTTCTAAAGGATCTTTTTCCTTTGATTCACTGTTGCTGAATGAATTTCATTGTTAGCTGCCCCTCCTTTTATAGTGCCACCTTAGGGTTTTTGGTGTACTATTGTTTCCCTCCATTTGCTGTCCTGGGTACCAGAACCAATGTTGTGTCAACAACATTGGTGGCTGGACCTTCCTCATTTTATCACTATTTCCCTCTTTTGAGGTTCCCTCTTCAAAAGCCCCCAGCTGACCTTCCCGTTCTGGGAGGTCCTAAAAGGTTGACTTTTAATCTTTCTTTTCCCAAGGCTTCTAGACACCACCCTTTTCAAACCCACCTTTTGGCTGCTTTGCCTTTTGTCCTTTTCCCTAAATAAGTAGATTCTTTTCTATCAGGCTGAAAGATTCCTAGCCTCTTTCCTTCATGGTGCATCTTCTTGGGTTCCCCAAGGTACTAGACTCTTATTCATGAGTTGTTGGTTCCCAAGTCTTCTGCTCATTTTCTACATCATTGGGTGGCTGATAGGACACATCTACTCTCGTTCTTTGTGTTCCTGGGCATGCTCCCTTGAGATGTCTCAATCTTAACCTAGCCCTGTTGCATATCCCGAGGATCCTAGGCTTCTGGAATCCTCAGGTATCCTGGTTCTGTTTTTCTCCCTAGGTTCCCAACAACTTTTCCCCTTAAGGGCTGGGCTGAGCTTCTCTTTTCTTTGTTTCATAAGGCCCAAAGCTTGCCCACTTGTGGGCTTGGGTCCCTTCCTTTTGACTTTTAATGAGTTTGGGTCTTGCCCTTTTCTTGAAAGCCCAAATGGCTCTTAGATCATTCTTTTTGTATTGTTTTGGGCTTTAATACAATATTGTGATATTTTGGACCTCTACAGAATGTTAGATCTGAATTGAACCTGAAGAGGAGATTACTTGTTGAAGTCGAAAATGAAGCTTTGCAATTTGGGGACAATGCCCGCGTCAGGTCTCTTAGAGCAGAAATAAATGATCTCCTTGATAAGGAGTCACGCATGTGGTTATAGAGATCAAAAGTTTTATGGGCAAAGATCAGAATTCAAAGTACTTTCATAGAAGAGCTACACAAAGATATCGAAAAAACTCTATTGTAAACATTAGAAATTCAGAAAGGCAGTGGTGTTCGAATTTGGAAGAGGTGACGGCTGCATTGGTGGGTTATTATAGAGATCTCTTCAGTTCCATAGATCCTCCTCAATAAAATGAGACTATCAACTCCATCTAGAGCATAATAACAGAAGATATGAACATTCAGCTTTCAGCTCAATTTATGGCATGGGAAGTAAAGGAAGCAATTAAGCAGATGGCCCTGCTAAAAGCCCCAGGTCCTGATGGTATGCCCTCTCTATTTTTTCAAAATTACTAGAATTTAATTGGAGATGATGTCACTCAGGATGTTGTCAATTTCCTAAACTCTGCTACCCTTCCCCCCACCTAAATCACATCTTCATTACACTTATCCCTAAAACAAAAAGTCCAAAAAATGTTTCAGAATATAGACCCATTAGCCTATGCAATGTCCTCTACAAAATCTTTTCGAAGGTTTTAGCAAATAGACTAAAAAAGTTATACGAAAAATTATTTCGAAACATCAAAGTGCTTTCACAAAGAGTAGACTGATTTATGATAATATTTTGGTAGCTTTTGAGTCACTATATAGTTTGCAGAAACATAATAGGAGAGATAATTATATGGCAATTAAATTGGATATGAGCAAAACTTATGATAGGGAGAAGTGGTCATATTTGGAAATGGTAATGAGGAAGTTGGGGTTCAATGAGCAATGGGTAAATCTGCATATGCTGTGTGTTACTACAGTCTCATATTCTATTTTGGTGAATGGGGAACCTAAAGGCATGATCCAACCAACATGGGGCATTCGCCAAGGAGACCCACTCTCACCCTTTCTATTTTTACTATGCACAAAAGGACTACATGGTCTCATAAGTCAAGCCTCACTCTTGAGAGAGATCCAAGGCTATTGACTTTGCAGAAATAGCCCTAAACTAACCCACCTTCTTTTTGCAAATGATAGTCTTCTATTTTGCAAGGCAACAGCGTAGGAGTGCTGAAATGTACTTCACATACTGGAGATCTATGGTAGATGTTCTAGTCAGTAGATTAATAAGAACAAAACTACCATCTTCTTTAGCAAGTTCACATCAGAGGATATGAGAAACCACATAAAGCAAGCCTTGGGAGTTCCTGAAATCAAGCAATATGAGAAGTATTTGGGGTTACCATCTTTTGCGGGAAAGAGAAAGAAGGCCAGTTTCAACTTCATCAAGGAAAAGGTGTGGAGAAAACTACAAGGCTAGGAAGAAAAGCCACTCTCGCAAGCTGGAAGGGAGGTAGTAAGTAAAGCGGTTATACAAGCAATCCCCACCTATACCATGAGTTGCTTCAAAATTCTAGTAGATCTATGCTTTGAGATTGAAAGTCTTATCAAGAAATTTTGGTGGGGACAAAGAGGAGATCATAGGAAAATCCATTGGGTGAAGTGGGAGACCCTCTGTCAATCAAAGAAAGATGGAGGTATGGGTTTTAAGGATCTAGCCTTATTTAATGATGCTCTCTTAGCAAAACAGGTATGACGTCTCCAACACAA
Organism: Quercus lobata; assembly: GCF_001633185.2. Lineage (NCBI taxonomy): Eukaryota > Viridiplantae > Streptophyta > Magnoliopsida > Fagales > Fagaceae > Quercus > Quercus lobata. Next base: position 60,179,646 of record NC_044908.1, read on the forward strand.
TAAAAATTCTCTATTTTATTAAATCTTCAAGGCTAAATTTTTTCCTAACTGGTCAATCATGGAGGCCACTCAGTCAGCAAAAGGGTCCTATGCTTGGCAAAGCATATTGAAAGGAAGAGAAGTTTTGAAGAGAGGAGCAAGATAGAGAGTTGGCTGTGGTGATAATATTAGCATGTGGAATGACGCCTAGTTACCATCTCTAGATCATCCTACAATGCAATCACCAGTTGTGGAAGGATTTCAAGAAGCTTGAGTGGTGGACCTCATCAATTTGGTTTCTCATAGGTGGGAGCCCGAGTTAATCAAAGGTTTGTTCACTCCCTAAGAAGCTGAGTTGATATTGAGTATTCCTTTGAGCCATAATCAGACTAAGGATAAAGTAATTTGGCCTTTTGTCTCTTCGGATACTATGTCAAATCAGGCTATAATTTTCTTGTTAAAGAAAATTCCACTCCAGACATAAATTCAAACAACCCAAGCCTTCATTAGGATCTCTAGAAGAATAGTTGGGGAGCCACAGTTCCTGACTTCCACAGTTTCTAACAAAGTCAGGATTTCATGTGGAGAGTGTGTAGGAATGCAATCCCAGCGAAGGCGAATTTGGTCCATAGGTTAGTTCTGATAGAGAGCACCTGTGATCACTGTCGTGCTTCTCCCGAAAAAATCCTTCATGCACTTTGGGAGTGTCCAAAATTGTCGGTGGTGTGGGAAATAGATAGTCAGTGGAGCTTTAGAGGAGTTACAAGCTTCTCAACTCTCCATGAACTAGTTCAACACATCATTGCTAAAAGGAAGGACCTAGAGAAATTCACCACACTCGCTTGGATGATTTGGTATCGTAGGAACCAAGTCAGGGTCAGCCAAAAGAATTCCCTTACAATCAAATTTGCCCCCTTGCCACCCAACTGTTACATGATTTTTTGCAGGTGCTTTCGGAGCGCAGTTACTGAGAGCAAAAGGTCAGCAAGTCAAATGGCAACCTCCACCAATGACAAAACTCAAGGCAAACTTTGTTGGGCAGTATTTAGAGAAAACAAAAGAGCGGGGTTGGGCGTGGTGATCCAAAATCATCAAGGTCAGGTCCTCGCATCTTTGTCTGAGAATATTGTCCTTCCTCCTTCCACCGATGATGTTGAAGCATTAGCAGCAATATGAGCTATGTCCTTTGTTGCTGAGCTAGGCTTTTCATCAATCATCATTGAGGAAGATTCAACAGTGGTAATTAAAGCCTTGAAGAATAAGGAGGAGTCACTTGCAACTTTTGGTCATCTGATTTTCTGCAGCAAGTCCGACAATAGATGCTTTCTGTAATATAAGTTTCTCTCACTCTCGCAGACAAGGCAGTATTATAGCACATAACCTAGCTAGACATACTAGACATGTTAGTGGTTATTTAGTATGGATGGAGGATGTTCCACCACAATTACAGAATTTACTTCAAGCCGATTTCAGCTAATTTGATTAAATGAAAGTTTATGGTATTTCTTCTATAAAAAAAAAGTGTATTTTGAAACTTTCAAATACATTTAGAAGGCTTTGTTGGAATTTTCATATTTATGGAGTATTTTTTTAATCATTTTTTTAGGTTTTAGTGATTTTTTGTCAATTTAAAGTTTTAAGGATATTTCGATTAATTTTGAAGTTTTTGGGTATTTTCAAGATTTTAGGAATAGTTTTATAATTTTGCAAATCTCATTGATATGTTGGAGTTTTGGAGAGGGGGTATTTTGGTCATTCCGAAGATTTTCAAGGGTTTTTTTTTTTTGGTGGTCATTTTGAAGGTTCAAGATTATTTCTCACTTTGTAGTTTTATGGATTTAGTTCTATTGAGAGGATGGGGATTTGAGTTAGAGAAAGAGTGTGTGATTTTATTCTTCATCAATAAAAAATGATTTTGGTTGAAGTTTGAACAAGTTTTTTAATCACTCCAAACACTTGAATATAAAGGAAAATATTTTACATAGAATAAATGGGCCTAATAAAGAAAGAAGGGGATGGGATAGAAGGAAAAAGACAAATTGGTCTCGTGTGGAGAGAGAGAGAGAGAGGGTTTTGAAGTGATAATTAAGAACTCATATAAACCTGTTTAATTGTCATTCAATTAAAGCTCATTTAAGTTTGACTTGAATTCAAATAAAACAAACATTATTACTACACATGTTACAACTAGTACATCATAAAATTGAAGTATTTTGTTTGAAAGTATATGTTAATGCCAAAATATGGGGGGAGTCTTTTTTGGTGTCATCTTTGCAATACCAACTACACTTATATTTTTAAGGATAATCACTTAGCACTTAGGGAGTACAATGATTCTCCCACATAATAGTATTCGCTCTAATTAAATTTATGGTGAAATCCATTATTCATGTGAAGAGGGAGTACTAGGTTGTTATGTTTTAGAAGTACCTAATTATCTTCCATATTTTATACATTGGATCTTCATATAAAAGAGACCAATAAATATCATTGAATTACAAAAATTTAGTTTTTTTTTTTTTTTGGACATATTGTAGCTCCTATTTTAAAGTTAAATATATACATTGAAAAAAAAAAAACCCAGATAAGATGAGATTAGTGACATTTTTTTTATACCTCAATTTTAGCTCCCATCATTTACTAAAATTTTGATTGCTTGTCAAATTCTCCATTCGAAGAGCATTCACATCAACCTTATCAAATTTTTAGATAACTAACCCAAAAAACTCTACTTTTTATAGTTTAGCTATTCATGTTTTTATGGACACACATCAAACTCAATACTCTATTTCTTACTTCAATTAAATATTTAATTTGTCTCTCTCCCGTTTCCTTTCTCTCATCTCAACATATAAAACCACCACCGCATGCCACCACCAAAGATAATGAAACCCAAGGTTTTATGGAGTGTTGATCAATCCAGTTTTGGGGATTGTCGTGGTCAGTGTATTCGAGTTCGGATTAATATTGATATATCTCAACCCCTTTGTCGAGGTAGAATGGTGAACATGGGAGGATCAAAACCTGAATGGATATCTTTTCAATATGAACGGCTTCCTATTTTTTGCTACTGGTGTGGACTTTTGAACCACGATGAGAAAGACTGTCCAATGTGGTTGAGGAGTAAAGGGAGTTTACGAAAGGAGGAGCAACAATATGGGGGGTGGATGCGAGCTATGATGGAGAGATTATACAAGTCACAACCCATAACTAAGCAGGGCGGGGCCAATTCTGATCAGACAAATCATATGCCACAAAAGGCTCCCTCAACTCTCCGACTCACTGTACTAACTGATGATGAGGACATAAGGACAAAGAATATTATGGTGATTAAAAATTCAATGCATGCAGATGATGAAGAGGTAATCCCATTACCAACTAATAAAGATATTATAATTGACCCTGTTTTATTCAATACTCACTTACAGGAAATAGACAAGGACCTGAATTTGTCCACTAATGAACCAATGCTAACCTCAGAGGGAGTATGTGTCAGTCAAGGAGATGTGCCTACCCACTAGTGATCCATATGTGGCAACTACAGCATTGGATAAGGAAAAGATACTTACATCACATTGCAAACATGGTAGCCACGTGGTTTTCAAACCAATGAATAAGGAAGATGATGTTGTTTCGGGAAGGAAAATTTGACCGGTACTTGGAAAAGACGGCCACGGCAACAAAACAAGTCTAAGGAAGTGCAGGAATCTCTGCTAATGAAACGAGTGAATAGGGACACTGATGAAGAGATGGAGGATGTTGAAGGCAGTAAGAAGAGAAGGGCAGTTTGTAGCAATGATTTATCGGTGGAGGCTGGAGACTAGCCCCACCAACAACAATGAAACTCTTAGCATGGAACTGCAGGGGGCTTAGGAACCGTCCTGCAGTTCAAGAGCTTGTCGATATTGTACGAGCTCAAGATCCCATGGTGGTGTTTTTGTCTGAAACATGGTCAGATAGGGAACAGATGGTTAGTTTTAAGGAAAGGTTAGTGTTTGATGATTTGTTTGTTGTCCCAACTGATGGTCGAGGTGGGGGATTAGCCTTGCTTTGGAGAGGGGGTGCAAAGGTTTGGGTGGATAGCTTTTTGAAGTATCACATTGACTCCATTGTAGATGGAAATTCAAAGAGTGCTTGGCGATTAACGGGGTTTTATGGAGAGCCGGATACTAATCATAGAATTGAAGGGTGGAATATGCTCCGAATGCTTAATTCCAAACCAAAGCTTCCTTGGGTTTGCTTCGGGGACTTTAATGAATTTCTGGAGGTAGAGGAAAAAAAAAGGGGATCTCCAAGAGCTCATAATCAAATGCAAATGTTCAGAGATGTGTTGGCTCAATGTGGTTTTGTGGATTTAGGGTATTTAGGGCCGGATTTTACTTGACATAGAAGATGGCGTAATGAATTGATTTGGGCAAGGTTAGATCGGGGGGTGGCTAATTATGATTGGTTGGCTAAGTTTCCCACTGCTAGAATTCATCATTTGCATTGCTTTACTTCTGATCACAGGCCAATTGTTCTAGTTCTTGATTCTAATGGGGAGGCGCAAAGGTGGAGAAGGAAACCCTTCAGGTTTGAGGCAATGTAGTTGACAGATCTGGGGTATAAGGAAATTGTCACAAAAGCTTGGGATTGTAATGTCGTGGGTACCCCTATGTATGTTGCCACGAAGAAATTGAAGAAGTGTAAAAAAAGGTTGAAGGATTGGGACCGGGATCATTTTGGAAGTGTAAAGGATAATATAAAGAAGCTTAAAGAACAATTATGGAAGGCAGAGATGGAGTCGGTCAGATTTGGGAGCTATGAGGAAGCAACTCGTATCAAATCCGAACTTTCAATTTTGTATGAAAAGGAGGAGAAGATGTGGCAACAGCGCTCTCGTATTCAGTGGTTGCAAAGTGGGGATAAAAATACAAAATTTTTTCATGGGACAGCCACTCAAAGGAAGAGGAAAAACTTCATTAGTGGTTTAAAGGATGATGAAGGTGTCTGGCATGAAGAGGAGAACCAAGTTTCGGGTTTGCTTATTGAGTACTATTCTCAACCTCACATCCTCATGATTTTGATCGTATCCTTGACTGGGTTGATACAATTGTTACTGAAGAGATGAGGGTAGAGTTAGCACGTCCTTACACTTCTGATGAGGTAGATGCTGCTATTAAGGAGATGGCACCTTTGAAGGCTCCAGGGCCAGATGGTATGCCTCTATTATTTTATCAAACCTATTGGTCGGACGTAGGAGTGGATGTTCATCAAGCGGTCTTGTCCAGCTTAAATTCAGGTGCTATCTTGAAATCTATTAACCATACTTTCATTACTTTGATTCCAAAAGTTAATAATCTAGAAAAGGTCTCAGATTTTAGGCCTATCAGTTTATGTAATGTGATTTATAAGATTGTTAGTAAGGTGATAGCCAATCGCCTTAAACCTTTGCTTAATTCCATTATTTCAAAAACACAGAGTGCCTTTACTGTTGATAGATTGATTGCTGATAATATCTTGATAGCTTTTGAGTCTTTACACCATATGAAGACTAATTGCACAGGAAGGAAGGGTTTTATGGCCCTAAAGCTTGATATGAGTAAGGCCTATGATCGAGTGGAATGGGTTTTCCTTGAGGAGATTCTTTTAAAGATGGGGTTTCAGGATTCTTGGGTGGCTTTAATTATGGAGTGTATTCGTACTGTCACTTATTCAATCCTTGTTAATGGAGAGTCGAAGGGTTTAATTACTCCTTCTAGGGGCTTAAGACAAGGCGATCCCCTCTCTCCTTTCTTATTTTTGTTTTGTGCTGAAGGTTTAAATGTCATTTTCAGGAGAGCAGCCTTGGATGGAGAGATTGAGGGTTTTTCCTTATGTAGGAATGGCCTAAAACTTACTCACCTTTTCTTTGCAGATGATTGTCTTATATTTTGTAGATCGACATTGGAGGAGTGCCTTAAGATCCGGTCACTGTTGGATATCTACAAAGTGGCTTCAAGCCAGATGATTAATAAGGAGAAAACTATGCTATTTTTTAGCGGAAATACAAATACACAAACACAAGATGCAATCAAAGTGGCACTCAATGTCCCTGCCATTCAACACTATGAAAAATATTTGGGGATTCCATCCTTTATTGGTAGGGAAAAGAAGGCTTGTTTTACTAAGGTGAAAAAATGAATATGGGCTAGGATGCAAGGTTGGAAGGAAAAGCTTTTGTCTCAAGCAGGAAAGGAGGTTATGATCAAGGCTGTAATTCAATCCATTCCTACTTACTCGATGAGTGTTTTTAAATTGCCGATCAATCTTTGTAAGGATATTAAAGCAATGATTCGCAAATTTTGGTGGGGGCAAGGTGATTCAAAAAAGATTCATTGGGTGAAGTGGAGTTCCTTGTGCTTTTCTAAGTCGATTGGTGGGATGGGCTTCAGAGATATCCAAAATTTTAATAATGCTCTTTTGGCTAAACAAGTGTGGCAGTTGATCCATCAAAAAGACACTTTGCTCTACAAGGTGTTTAGTGCGAAAAACTTCTCGTATAGGAGTATTATGGACGCTTCAGTTCCTCAGAAGTGTTCATATGCTTGGCAGAGTATCTTACAAGCTCGGGAGGTCATTGAGAAGTGTGCTATTTGGTGTGTGGGCAATGGTCATGGGATTGATGTGTGGAAGCATAAATGGCTCCCAAACTCGACCTACAACAAAATTGTCTCTCCAAGAAGAGAGTCTTCTGTGTCTCGGGTTAGTGATTTGTTCTATCTGGATACTCAAATATGGGATCCGGGAAAGCTTGAGGAGAATTTCTATCCGTGGGAGGCAGAGATGGTAAGTCGGATTCAAGTCAGTGATGGTAGTGCCGAAGACCTCCTGGTTTGGCCCCTGACTTCTGATGGCTCCTTCAGTGTTCGTAGTTCTTATAGATTCCTGGCTTCGGAAAATTTTAGTTCTCAACCAAGCTCTTCCTCAGGTATTGAGTAGCAGAATTTTTGGAAAAAAATATGGAAGATCCGAGCCCCTAATAAGATAAAAAATTTCATTTGGCGTGCAGCAAAAGATGCGCTCCCGACTAAATAGAATTTGCGTGCTAGACATATTCCCATTGATGAAATCTGTGATCTTTGTGAGGATCATCAGGAGACGTTGCTGCATAGTTTATGGCTGTGTGACCATGCTCAGTTTGTTTGGAAGTCTAATCCAGGTTTTGCTCCCTTGTTTCAGAAACGGTATTGCTCTTTTCGGGACTTGCTTGAGGTAGTGATGCTAAAAAGCTCTCAGTTTCGGGTTGCTTTATTTTGCACCACAGCTTGGAGTTTATGGCAGCAGCGTAATTGGCTTAGGGAGAAGCAGCCATCATGGAATCTTCACGAGTTGGGCAGTGAGCTAAGGCTTATGTTATGGATTTTCTCAATGCGAATCATCAGCCCTCATAGGTTTCTTCTCGGCGTGCTTAGGTCTTGGTCTCCGCCGTCGGAATCGGTATATAAAGGAAACTTTGATGCGGCTTTCTTTGACATGTCTGGTTGCGCAGGTGTTAGAGTGGTGTTCCATGATTTCCAGGGCCAAGTGATCACAGCTTTGAGTCAAAAAACTCCTTTGGTTCAATCGGTGGAGTTGGCAGAGGCTATGGCTGCTCATCGAGCCCTATTATTTGCCAAAGAGCTGAGTTTGTTTAATGTGGAGATAGAAGGGGATTGTTCAAGGGTTCTTGCTACTCTGAATATGGCGAGGAGCTGTAGCACTTTATTTGGTCATGTGATTGATGAGTGCAAGAGTCTAGGGGTGTCGCTCCATTCTTGCAAGTTTAGCCATGTTAGGAGGGAAGGGAATAGGTTGGCGCATGCTTTAGCTAGGAGAGCAGTTATATCTGTAGACACGGATGTATGGGTAGAATCTCTATATAGTGATTTGGATAGTGTATTCCAATCGGATTTGATTCAATAAAATTTCCTTACCTTTTTCTCAAAAAAAAAGAAAAAAAGAAATGAACATAAACTCCTTATATAATATAAGGTCATAAAAATTAATTGATATAATTTTTTGTTGTTGTTGTAATTTTTCATCTTAACAAAATAAATGATATATTTATATGAACAAAACTTAGGTATAGTACCTTAAGTGCTGTTTCTTAGATTTCCCTCTTAAAATTTAGCCATGTGGCTACTTAATTAAAAAATACACTTCTATCTTATGAGAAAAAATCTACAGGACAGAATTTTAAAAGGGGAACTTAAGGAACAACACCTAAGTACTGTACCTAAGTCTTGCTCTATTTATATTTATTTTCCATCTCTTATGCCAAATACAAGTAATAAACAATTTATTGATGATATCTTCTCATTCTCTCACTTTTCAATCCATCTTATTTTGTCCATCCTCCTATTTCTTCATCATGGCTATCAATAAGTCTATTAAAGAGTCTTTTCCCTTTCATGTGAAGTAGATTATGGATGTATAATTCAAATTCTAAATGAATGACAAAGATTTAAGAAACAAAAGCAACACAAATAGAGGATAGTTGTGGGTTTCAATTAGCTAAACTAGTAAAGTCTATGATAGTTGAATAAGAGATCTGAGTTCAATCTTTGCCTATATCAAAAACCGATTGATGTCTTGGTCTGATGATAAAAAGTATCATTAGAAGCGGATGTCATAAGTTGAAACTCTCTAAAACAAAAAACAAATAGAGGATAGTTTAACATCAAATGATTTTTATATATTTTATTTTAATATTTTGATCCACGTAAGTGGTACGTATTAAACCTTCAAATGTGACCATGATTTATTTCATGAGGATCACAGAGCATTACCATCAGTACTTCTATAAATATGCCATTTTAACACACCAAAAAGGCTATTTTATTATTTTAACACACCATTTTACAATTCACCATTTATCACATCTTCTATTCTTCAATTCTATACATTAAAATAATATATAAAAATATTAAAATAACATTAAAAAAAACCAACAATATATAAAAATACAAAATAAAAAAACCAACCACCCCCACCCCCACCACAACCTATAGCCCACCCCTGCTGCCAGCACCCATCAACGCCCCACCCACCATCGTCTCACACCAGAACCCCCACAGCAATACACCAAAACCACCACCACAGAAAAACAAAAATAGCAACAAAAAACACAACCCAACCGCATCCCACACACCCCACCCACCCACCGCCGACCCACCCACCCATCAACACCCCACATCCCACCCCACCACCATCTCACACTAGAACCATTACAGTAGAACACCAAAACCACCACCACAAAAAAAACAAAAACAAAAACAAAAAACACAACCCAAGTAGCCGCATCCTCCACAACCACCCACTGCCACCACCAACCCACCCACCCACCGCTAACCCATCCACAGGCGGACCCACCCACCATCGAATTCACACATCAGAACCCACCACCACCGATTTGCCCATCACCATCACAACCCACCGACAGGCTGACCCACACACCATTGAATCTACCCATCGCAACCCACCACCACTGATTTGCCCATCACCATTTGAACCCATCCACTACCAAACCCACCCATCAAATCACTACAAAAAAAAAAAAAAAAAATTCCCATAGCAGCAGAGATCGACATTAGGTCGAGGAGGTGGTGCGGCGAGGTTGAGAGGAAGAGAGAAAAGCAACAACAGTGAGAAGAAAAAAGAGTGAAAGAAGAAGAGATGAGTTGATAGAAATGTCTGAGGAAGAATGAGAGAGAAGAGAAAAAAAAGAAAAAAAAAAAAAGGAATAAAGTGATGAGAGAGGAGAGAGAAAAGGGAATAAAAAAATAATAAAATTTTTACAATTGTTGTCGGTACACTTCTATATTTGAGATGGTAGTGTTCACTCATGTAAAATATTTTGGCATTTAAAACACCTTATAAGAGTGATTTTTTAGTGTTTGATATTTGACATTTGACATACCTGATAGTAATGCTCTAATAACCATAACAAAAATTAATTGCGACCCTCACAAATCCTCCGCTACATGGCTAATATGCTCAAAAGAAAGGACTACAAAAGGAAAAGGTCATTACAGGGATCAGCATATTCTTGGTAGGTGGGTGAATTTATTTCCTTCAGGAAGTTCATAATTATGGTGAGTTCATCAACCGTCATGGTAGGTTCCTGTAGTTTTCATGAGCTATTCGCATTAAGGAATGAGCTCCCTAGGATTCTTCTACTTTTTTGAGAAGAACAAGGGGAGGGATCGATGTCTAAATTCATTATCCACTAAAAAATATTTTGGACATTTCCACACCTAAAAATGGTGATTTAAAAAAAAAAAAAAAACTCAAAAAATAATGTTTTTTTTACTATACAACTTTTCAACTAACACGTTGGTAAGGAAAAATATTTTAATTAAAAACTTTAAAAATATAATGGATATTATATACTGATTTCTCTGTTGATGTTAAGGGCAAAAATAATCAAGAGCAAAAGATAATTTTCCCTTGAATCTCTCCTACTTTTTTATTTTTTTATAACTCAAAAAATTAGTTTGGCAAATACTATATTTTCAATTTTTTTTAAAACAAAAACACTAAATTATAACCATGGCTGTTGTTAGTAAGTCCAACCACATTACAGCAGCTTAGTTACATATTATGTCAACAAGTCAAAGTTAAGGCCGCTGTGCACTCTTAGTGCTGTGGTCATTCCATAAGTGCTTGTGGGGTGTGAGGGTAAGAGTCGGGGTTTAAGTCTCTAAAATGGAGTTTCACATACACGTACACTTAGATTATGATAGAGTAGAAATTCTATCTTGTAAAAAAAAAAAAAAAGTCAAAGTTAAGATTGATAAAGAGGACTTAGCCATATATGTGTGAATGTGTTGGTTGCTCTCATAACCAACTTGGTTTCATAATCTATAATTGAAACTTGATTCTTCTAGTAAAAAAATGTCATGAATTATAGGGTCTTCCGGGTCTCCCATCACTGAGAAAACAGAAATCAAGAAAATTAATTTATTTTGCCAAGTATGGCCCTCTTTTAAGGAATGCAATATCCTCGACTACTTGACCGCTTAAGCCACCAAGGGAAAGTTCCTACCCATAGCACTCAGAAACACACATGTATTATTCTAAAAAAATAAAATAAAAGGAAACATGTTTATTATCTCTTTCTAAGATTCCAAATTTCCAAGTTCCAACGCCACCCACTATACTTTCTTTAAACGATGCACCAATCTACATTCAATGGTATTTCAGAGATGGTATTTCAGTGGAACACTTAGGACTTTACCTCCCTCGATGACCAGAGACAGTTCGGAATATCTTGGAGTGAATCTCCAGGCTTAGTAACAGAAGGGATTAAGTGAGGAATGGTGGGAGTCACTAACTTAGAATAGGCCAGGGTTCCATCTAATGGGCCCAAAACTTTAGTAGGAGGTCCCCTGATTTGCAACACCTTATCACATGACAAATGATCGACTACACCTGCCTTGATGATTCCTGAGAACTCAGCACCATAATCAAGATGAATGTCACGTGATTGAAGGGATAATTTTTCAACCACCATATTATCACCACCTGCATTCTTGCCCACTAGACTATCAAATTTTCGAAGATCACGATCAATTTCCTGCAACATAGCCAAAAAAGATCACCACCTTCAAACTGGCTTGAATTTTTCGCTCCAAAATTTGATTAAAAAACCGTGGATTTTCCCAAATATGTATCTCCTTTAGACATGGGAGCATTAGTTGGAATTTGGCAAGGAAAGACTCAGTATGAAGAGGGGACTTGGAGGAAACTTGATCACAGCCAGCTATTGGGTCAGTGCCCGATACTGAGACTGATTGGGAAGAAACTCTTCCTCATTAGTGGCTCCATCATGAGTATCCATTGCCATATTTGGATGATTCACCTCCGGGGGAGTGTGGTCAGCATCCTCCGCTTTCACGATTGAGCCACCACCTTTCTTGGCCATCTTTTCTTAAAAAACTGTCAATTTTATCGTAATAACCAGGGACAAAAACCACTAGTTTGTTATAGGATCTGTACGAGGACGCACGTAAACTCTGACTGTATTGTCTCTGGTTAGGAGACAAGAGTACCTTAGCTTTGAATCCATTGCGTAAAATCCTTATCATCGTGGTATAGGCAACCACGCCAATAACAAATCTTAGGCAACCGTTCATGCTCGAAACTAACCCAAACCTTGTTCCCATGCATTCTCCAAAGTCACCACACGACCTTGGCATAGAGGCAGGGAACATCCAAAGTAACCCTGCATAAAACTACCTCCCTCCTCATCAGCACCTCTCGTGGATTGTCACACTAGCCCACTAGTATCACAAATGCTTTCAGCAATAGTCTTGGTCATAAACCTGACAGGGTTGTCGTGAACTTGAACCCAGAATGTGGCCTGAGTAAAAAGGATATCATGTATTGGGCCGTCATTGTCATACTTCTTCATAACCACTAGGTGCTTGTCAAAACACCATGGTTCACTTTGGATAATCTTATTCACATCAGCAGGATTACTGAAAACAAACAAAACTATGTGGTCCTCAAGACCACGAATCTTAAAGCCATCGGTTGATTGCCAAAGCTGCCTAAAAGTTCCAGCCACCGCATCCATGTTTAAGACATGTTTCGTCAAAAACTTTGGCAGCTATAATAAACTCAGCAGAACGAAATTGATTTCTAAGGGTGAAGCCTACACCTTCTCTTTCGTTGAGAGAAAGGTTGCTCCAGTTTTTTGTCAAGTCTCCCATGAAAGAAAAAAATAAAAAACTATTGTTTCCCAATAAAACCACGAAGAAAGAACTCATAAGCTCAATAGACAAACTTGTTGCCTCTAGAGGACAAAACACTTTCAAGATAGAAGGGACAAAACAATTCTAAAGCCTAAGAGAAGATGGTTGAAAACCACTCTTTCTTAGGGACAAACGCTCGCGGTTAGTTTATCATTTGTTCATAATGTACTACATCTATGAAATTGTACTAAGTTTTATTCTACTTTTAATTTCACTTTTCAGCCTCACAAATAAGGCAAGTTTATACAAACCCCAAGAGAGTCACTTGCTGTAGATTTGAATTAAAGCAATTTTTACTAATAACACGGCAGAAAATTGGGGGTTGGGAAATGAAAGGAAGAAACCAACTCTGGAAATTGTTAAGTATATTTATATCACCAATAACTCATAGAGAAAATACAACTATGAGATGAATGACTAATCCAGATATCTACATATTCCCATACATTCTTTTGCCCTTGATTCAGCAGATAATGCATGCATGCCTTTGCAGCTCCATGTTCATGCCGCGAGGTGCCTTTGGATATCCTTCTGAAATAATTTATGCAATGAATCAGAGAAGCATACAACAATTCCTTCCAATGCTCTTTACATATGACAGGACACACACTCATTATCAAAAACTAAACAATTGATCTGAAATTTCCATGCCATTTAGTCTCGGAAACACAAAAAAGACCTTTATGTACACATGCCATCACATGATACCAATGATTCGTTGGCCTTTGCGTCTTAAAATCTCACATAGTATCATTGATATGTCACAAAAGAACGAAAGGTTTCAATTTCAGAACTGATTCTACTTGAGGGTGTTGCTTTGATAACTATGTCAGTGAATTAACTGCCTTTAGCATCAAAACAAACTCCCCCACCCCAACAAAAAAGAAGAAGAAAATAAATCAATGGTGAGTAACGGCCTTATTAAATGTAAACTAACCTAAAGAGTTTTGTGGTGGCGTAAATCTCAGTCTTGGTTGACCACATAAATTATAAAGTTCTGAATAATGTGTACTTTTGGATTGAAGGTTATTAATCCTTCCAAACTTATACCTGGTAAATAACAATTCTAACACAAATCAACAATTCATATAAGATCCAAAAGGTTCATCCATTTACTAAAAGTCAACTTGGAGGAGTGAAATGTCATCAATAATCATATATTTTGAATAGATTGCAGTGAAGAGCAAATGTAACCACCCGACCATCATATTAGGGATATGAAACCTTAATATATACTAGAATACTAATAAAATTTCATTGGCCAGTAAATTTGGGAAATCATTAGATGCAATTGAAACATGTTATGTTTTTAAATTTAGTAACACTCTTTGTCAAAGCTCTAAGTGTCAACAAGCAGGTGATCTAGAAAAGATGGTAGCTCTCATGTTAACTTCCAAACATGACCTAGTTTGAAAATTTTTCATTTTATATATCTCTCTCTTCTTTTTCTTTTTTTTGATAAGCCATTTTATATCTCCTTCTTGTATTATGAAAGTGTGTCATTTGGCTATATCTCCAAAGAAATTACACTTGTTTTTTAACAGTTACGAGTCCTGGTATGTTTCAAATAGGCTAAACAAATTCATCACCATTGCCAATAATTTATTTCAACCGGTATATAAATAACAGGGAACTTCCAAAACTTCTAAACCGAATGCAAAGAAAAAGGGAAAACAATACCTCAATTTGAAAAGGTGATGTTGTTGGTTGGTATCTTTCAACAACTTTACCATTTTTGTCCACCAAGAACTTTTCAAAATTCCACTTTATAAGATCACCTAAAAACCCTCCAGCGCTCAATTACAGGAACTGGTAAACTGGAGCTATACTTGGCCCATTGACATGAACCTGTTGTGAACAAATTATGGTATTTGAGTACTGCTCTCTGCTCATTATGTTATATATATAGAGAAGAAAAATGAAATCGACACACCTAATAAAAAATCAGGAATTCTGCTTTAAACCTTGTACAAGCAAATTGCTTGATTTTTGGGTTTGATCCAGGTTCTTGCCCACCAAACTGAATGCAAGGGAAAGCTAGAATCTCCAATCCTGCAATGAGAATAAAAATATAAGATGTCTAAAATGAATTTTACCAAACACATGGGATGCAACAATAATAAATAGCTACATTGAAGATTTTGACTTTTCCTATACTCTACAAATATTTATGTATCCACCACTTTGTTTATATATAAAAGAAACACCGAAGATTTTCATTATCAATTTATTTCATATGAACATCAAGAAATTCCATAATAATGATGGGCTAAATAAAATAGTGTTAATTTCCATCTGCATCCCATAATATGTTTTACACCAGATATTATAGAAGTATATGATTGTAAACTACAACTCTTAGTCTTTCCTACAAGTCTATTTATGGCATTTTGCTCATATTTGGCTAAGTGTATTGCAGCCAGATTTAAGTGCCCCAGGGGTGGATATCTTAGCGGCATATTCCCCAATCACTTCACCCTCGTTTAGCCCTGATGAGCCAAGGCGTGTTAACTACAATATACAATATGGAACCTCTATGGCTTGCCCCCATGTTTCTGGTGCAGCTGCCTATGTCAAGACATTTCACCCTGATTGGTCTCCTTCAGCTATCAAGTCTGCCCTTATGGCTACTAGTAATCTTTCAATCCTAACAAAACTCTCCATAATCTCTTTTTTCTTTCTTACTTCTTTAAGTTAATATTTCCGAAATGTTAAATTTTATCTGCAGCTTTGCCCATGAGTGATACCAAAAGTCTGGGTGGTGAATTTGCCTGCGGATCTGGGCATGTAAATCCAGTGGCAGCTGTTCGTCCAGGATTGTTTATGAAGCTCTAAAAGAAGACTACATAATAATGTTTGTGACATTGGCTATGATGCAAAGAAACTTCAAGTCTTATCAGGAGATAATAACACTATTACTTGTCCTAGATAGTTTTCTAAAAAAAAATGTGATGCAGCCACCCTCTATCCTTAGGACTGACAACCGGCCAGCCAACCTTTCTGGCCTCTTAGGACTGCCAACAGCTCCTTATTTTGACTTCTCATATCTGCCATATACCCCTCCTCTACCATTAGGACTGACAACCAACCAGCCAACCTTTCTGACCTCTTAGGACTGCTAGTAGCCCTTTATTTTGACTTCTCATATCTGCTATGTATCCTCATT
The DNA here is from genome assembly GCF_001633185.2 of Quercus lobata. Classification (NCBI taxonomy): domain Eukaryota; kingdom Viridiplantae; phylum Streptophyta; class Magnoliopsida; order Fagales; family Fagaceae; genus Quercus; species Quercus lobata. The sequence continues at coordinate 60,195,549 of NC_044908.1, forward strand.
AATTACAGCTTTGACTTATGTAACTGTTAGCTACTTTATTTCCTAGTAGTTAAAGATTATAAATAAGCTAGCTATGTAAGAGTAAAATCAGTTTTTGATGTGAATATAATTCAATTTCAGACCTGGACAGAAACTTGTTTCTCCAGTTTCTCTCTAATTCCAGTTTTAATTCTTAATTTTAATGCAATTCTAGTTCAAGTTTTCAATCAATTGATCTTGATTTCCATCAAAATGCTTTTTGGTAAATGATTCATTTTCTAGAAATTTTAATTTTGTTTATTTTGATAGTTTTCCGTGTTTTCTTGTGTCAAGTAGTATGTAAAAATAGTTTCCGCGTTTTCTTGTGTCTAGTAGTATCCAAAAATAATGGGTCAAAGGCAAACTATTTTTTAACTTTTCTTATTTGACTTGGCATGCAATGGAGCTATTTTTCAAAAATATTTAGTGGAAAATAACTCTATCTCATGCCTACCTAATATACTAAAAATAGGAAGCCAAAAGATACATAAATCAACAATATCATTCTTGACAAAGAAATTAGAAAAAAGAAAAAGAAAATGGTGTCTCCGATTAGTTGCCTATCAATCTTGGTAATCCCTCTACTAGTCACCTCTCTTTTCTACCAAGTTTCTAATGCAGATCGAGCCCTTGTTGAAAGCATTTGCCACAATTCCACGGACTATGAGTTTTGCTTGTCATCTTTACTTTCAGACGAACGTAGTACTAATCTGCTTTACCTACGCTGGAACTCATTTCTATTGAATTAAACTTGAAAGTAATAGAAGTTGCCGTTCATCGAATCCCAGATGTTCGTAAAACACTCACAGACCCAGTGGATAAGACTCGACTTCAGAATTGCGAAAGCGATATTGGCGATGTACACGAGAATATGCTTAGTGCAAGTGGCGGTGCGGGTTTTCAAAATTATGATAAAGCTCAAACTTCACTTACGGCTGCACTTCTGAAAATTGGAGAATGTAGTGATGAATATGAGAGCTCCCCAAAACGTCAATCACCACTATCAGATCTCACTTTCAAAATGGGGAGGCTAATCGATATTTCTTATGTTATAATTAATAAGATATTGTCAGTGTAAGATGTTGTCAACATAATCTTTTGTGATCTATAATAAAAATAGGTATGCTAAGGTCCTTATAGTTCAATTACTACCTCTTAGTGTTATTCTTAACCGAAGATGTATTGAATATAATGCAATAATACCATATTGATTGAGAGAGAGAGAGATCATTACAAATAAGTATTAATACAAGCAAGTCGTTATAATTAATAAGATATTGTCAATGTAAGATATTGTCAACATAATCTTTTGTGATCTATAATAAAAATAGGTATGCTAAGATAAGAATAACACTAAGAGGTAGTAATTGAACTATAAGGACCTTAGCATACCTATTTTTATTATAGATCACAAAAGATTATGTTGACAATATCTAACACTGACAATATCTTATTAATTATAACGACTTGCTTGTATTAATACTTATTTGTAATGATCTCTCTCTCTCTCAATCAATATGGTATTATTGCATTATATTCAATACATCTTCGGTTAAGAATAACACTAAGAGGTAGTAATTGAACTATAAGGACCTTAGCATACCTATTTTTATTATAGATCACAAAAGATTATGTTGACAATATCTTACACCGACAATATCTTATTAATTATAACGACTTGCTTGTAATAATACTTATTTGTAATGATCTCTCTCTCTCAATCAATATGGTATTATTGCATTATATTCAATACATCTTCGGTTACATCTTTGTGTTAATATTATTTCTTTTTATTTTTTATAATTTTCTTTATCTTTTTCACTTGTATACCATTTTTTGTCACATATATGTGATGGATTTAATTTTTATATATCATATATTTTAATTAGTAGTGACTTCTGTCAATATTGATTAAAAAAAAGGGACCATCACTATTATATATAGGTGACATGGTCCCTACAATATTCATGCAAATGTTTGAAAATATGGGAAAACATTTGCAAGAAATCTGAGGACTACGAGTCCCTAGAATATTCATGCAAATGTTTGAAAAGATGGGCAAACATCTGTAAGAAATCTGAAGACAACAAATAACATCGTCTTGCCTTTCTCTCAATTGCAATTATCGTTGACATAGTACAAGCTATGTATGATTGAATCCCGTAAATTCTTTAAAAAAACTCACGGATCTAGTGGATAAGGAACAAATTAAGGTTTACTTCTCTAATTATCATGACGCACTACAAAAATTCAAACGTGCATACATACAAGGTTGTCAAAATCGGGATCTGACATAGGATCATGAAAGGTAGGTGAGATCGTGGATCGTAGGATCGGATCATAAATCGTAAGATCCTACATATTTTCATATTTAAAGAAAAAAACACATTGATAATGACTTTGTATGTCGAATAATCACATAAATTGTAAATTTATCCATAAAAAAATAAAAAATAAAAAAGATTTGCATTATATGATGTAATTTGCATGTCATACATTGCTACATCTATACTAACGAAACAAATATATTTACATTTTGACTCAATGTATCTAAAAAGTTCAATAAATGTTTAATTAGCAACCAAACACCAAAATATTTATCAACAATATGGAAATATTTTCCAAGTTCTAAGTTCCAAGTTTAAAATCCAAAATAAGTTATCAAATGGAAACTAGTTAACTAAAATATGAAATCCAAAAGCAAGATTAATATTAAGGTGAAGTGAATATTTAATTATTCTCATTATAGGGTTCTTATGACCACCATCCTAATCATCATCTATGTAGACATTGTACATTTGTATACTAGAGCTGCAAAAGAGATCAAGATACAACTTCACACTCAACTATTCAAGTTATACCGCTTAGCAACAATTACAGAGCGTGCTAAAAAAAATCAATCAATCAATATACAAATACAAGCATACTAATAAAATTATATATAAGAAAAACATTTTAGTAATATTATAACACAAATTAATATATTGATCAAACAAATTTAACAACATTATAACTTAAAATGTAGCAAAGCCAATATAAATTCTTCATTTAGAAATGATGAAGCATTCCTTCATTTTGATTACAAGTGAACTAAAAACTAGAAAACATTTGTTTAGGTTAACATAATTTTATAAAAAAATAAAAATAAAAATCCATACCATCACAACATAGAAAAAAAAAAGTTTTTGATGTTTTGGTAGGATCGGTAGGATCTCATACAATCCTACGATCCTACATGACCCTACATATGATCCTAGTGCGATTCTAAACGTTTTGGTGAGGTGAGATCGTAAAATCCTGCGATCCTACGATCCAGATCGCGATTTTGACAACCATGCATACATGGCTTCGATGGTGAGGTCTTACTAGGAAGTGATAGATTAGGTTAGGGATGGAGCTAACAAAGCTATAGATTGTAAAGATATATACCGAAGGAGTCCCCCTATATGTGAATCACTGGTAAACCACAATAAAAATGGTTATCAGTTCATATTATTTGTGTATTACGAATAGGAGATCCAACCGTACAAGTCCCAACAAGCAAATATAGTGCTTGGCGGCTGATGCCTATGCGGCTTTGACAGTTTCAATCATGAATTCCAATTATAGTTAGTGTCTCCATGATAAATTACTAATCCAAGAGGAAACTGTGAACCAAGCTTGGCATCCTATGGTGGTAGAGGAAAAGACAATGCCTGATGATGGTGACATCAATGTTGTGAAGGAGCAACCAGGTTTTTGTGAAGGACCCAAGAACAGTTTGTTATGTTTGATCATGAAGATCAAAATTACATTTTTTTTAGGGATAGGCACGCTGCTTATGATGATGCAGCTTGTAGACATGGCAAAATGGGTAAGAATTTTCTAACCTGACCTGACTCAAACCCGAACCCGAACCCAATTTTTTTAACCTATAGCAAAAACAGGTTGATCTGTGACCTAACTCGTGTTTTTTGCGGGTCAACCTGACCCAACCTATGACCTAAACCATTTTTTTTTTAAATTTGGGTAAAAAAAATATAATTAAGATAATATTGGTTTAATTGTTTGTTGTGAGTTTTAAGGAAACAATTGAGACATTTACAGAACTGCATGCAAATGAATTGAAAGATGAATGGTTGAGCATTTTGTAATGAGTAAAGATTTTTAGATATCAAATAGCAAAGTACATGTCAAGATGATCTGATTATAGTAGAGTTAAAAATATAGATTTAAAATTGTAGACATATGTGAGAAACATTCATAAGTGTAAATATAGTGAAGCCAAAGTATCAAATTAGTATAAATTATGAATGTTAGACCTATTTTTTAACAATTTATGTCCAAAATAAATGGCTTTTCAAAATAAATTATGATATTTTCTAGAGTGTGTGTTACTTAACAATGATATGATATTTATAAAAAAAGATCATGTATAAATAAGTAAACAATCAAACTTTAATGTATATTCTCAAATTGAAATAGAGTGCCAATCACAAGTGATAATAGATTAAAAAATTTATTTTCAAGATTGTAAATTTCTTATATGTTTTTAGTCTTTGTTAAATGAGTTATCCAATAAGTCATTTGAAATTTTGTTTTATATTTTGGGATATTGATATTGTGTAAAAATAAAACTTGTGTATTTGTTGTACTTATCTTTGTGTTATTTTGTTTTAGTTAGCAATGTTGGGATTTGTATAATTTTAAAATTATTGAATAAGTATTAATAAGTTTAACTGAGTTCATTCTTGATATAAGTGATGAATTCAAAGTAATGCATTTTACATCAAGTAATTTGTTGCATGAATTTCCAAATGGCAAATACATGTTGTTTTTTTTATAATAATAATAAGAAAAAATTCATGTGAAAAGTACAAGTCAACCTAACCCGACCCGCAACCCAATTGACCCGAACTCGTTTTTAACCTGCTAAAAATGACCCGTTTTTGACCCAAAACCCGATTGACCTATCCTAAACCCGACCCGACCCGCCTATTTGCCATGTCTAGCAGCTTGTGGGGGAAGATCTAGTGGTCCAAGATGATGGCTTCAAATTCGTTCTTTGTGTAAGCTTGATCAAGGAGAATGTGATGCCAACTTTGTGAGTTTTCTTTTTCTTTTTCTTCTTCTTTGGATATGGTTGGCGATGTGTTGAATTATTTGTGTCCTTGATTTTGTAGGATGGATTTTCTTTGGGAAGTCATAGACACACCGTGAGGTACCAACTCATGAGGTTGAGTTCTTGTTGTAATTAAAGCCTAATTTCATATTAAAATCAACTCCCCATTGATTCCAATAGTTGCAAGCCATAGAAATCAGCTCGTAGTGCTACCACACTTGATATTGAGTTAGCCTTGGCGTTGGGAATAGAATAAGTAATATGCTTGGCTAACAATTCGAGGAAGCAAAGTGAAAGCTCAGCTTGGGTCCATATGAGAAGATTATGATGAACGACCTTGCATCTTTATGTAAATTGGACTGCATTAAGCATGTGTCAATTTATGAGTTGCTTGCTTGTTGGCCAATTTGTTGATATTGTGTTTGCCAAGACTATTTATGATGAAGTCGTAATCATGAGCACTAAGTGATATTGCTGGCCGCCTTAGGGTAGCGCATTTGAGATGGAATGAAGCGAAGATATCACTTGCCAATATAATGTAGAGATAAGGCATAGCCACTATGTGGGCTGTCAGCCCCCTGTATCGTGTTCTTGTGAGAATTGCAAATGAAAGTTAGGATCACAAGTTTTTGTTTTGTGCTTGTTGTAATGATGAGGAAATAGTTAGTTGAGACACCATTGGGATGGGTGTTAACATTAAGACACTCAAAGGTGTTATTCATTGTGTGGCATTGAAAACAAGGTTGTCGGTGACTATGAAAGGGTAGGAGGGGCGCACTCAACGTCTTTCCCTCTCTTCGTTCCAAGCATTATGCATTAAAATGTGACGTTTTTAAATTTGAAGAAGGTAGTTGTCAATGCCTCACCGTGGTCGACCACCCATTGCGACAATGCAAGTGATTAGAATGAGTTGATTTTAACCTATTATTTATTAAAGGTAAGTGAAGTCATCACCAATCATTGGGTTTTTCTAAGATGTGATTGGTCGCCTGACTCTATTCGATTTTATTACCAGTCTTAGGATAAGAAAAATGGTCGTTTTTCCTAATTTAATGCGGATAGCAAAATATCATGATTCTTGAGTTTGGAAGTCTAGATATGTGTGAGGAAGGTGTTAGGCATCCCATAACGCATGTTCGGAGATGCAAACACCGCATTTTGTACCCCTTACGACTCGTGCCCCCATTCCCCAATAATGCTGAAATTCTAAGACCTAAGGTTGGTTTAAGACCCAATCAAATGTTAATTTGACTTGAGAAATATTAAAATAGAAAATATAACTTTTAATGAGAAAATAAATGTATTTTTTGGAAAAGTAAAGCCAAGGAAGCCCTCGGCCTACGCGCGCATGTAGGGTTCTAGAAACATTAAAAAAAAAAAAAAAAAGGCAAGTTTTCTACGTTAATGCTGAGATTTGGAACGAATCCCACATCGTCTGGAAGCAATTCCAAACTATTGGGAAATTTAGACCCCGGTTGATAGAATTAACAAGTTTTAAACCCAAGTTGTTAATTAAATTTATTATGAATAAGTCTTGTTAAAACAAACAAATATCAATATCATATCAATATCATGCACAGTGGAATAGTAAATAAGACAAGATATGATGACCTGGAAAACCAATGAAACAAACTAGTTTCACAGTAAAAAACCTAGGGGGAAACCTTCCCGAAAAGCAATTCACTATAGTAAAGAAAAGTTTCAGATCTAATACAAAACTTTTATCCCTAGACTCTACAATCCCAGTAGATGAACTTACAGCAGAAATCTTCTACCGCTTCAGAGCCTTTGAACTCTCTAGTATACGAACGCTGCTAATGATGCACGAATCCCAGTACGTGACTAACTCCCAGCAACTTGAAGAAGATGTTGGCTGCAAAGTTCTTCACTTCATCAATAATGAAGACTAAGAAGTACTTGGTTACAAAATCCTAAGACACAAAAGACGCAGTAACTTCTTGCAGATAGAATAAGGCACTAGGTCACTTTCTGCGTGTGTTCTCCCATGTATAACGGCCTTTAAAATAAGTCTTATATATATCTAGGGTTGTGAGAAAAGAAACCCTACACATACATGCCAGCTAGGACCAAAACTCAGATCTAGAAATTTTGATTTCGTAGATCTCGACAGAAACAGCTTGTGTCAAGCTTCTGTCGAGATTCGACTTTAAATCTTGATAGAAGTCTTTCTGTCGAGATTACTGTCGAGCTTAAATGAACAGCTCTTCTTCACTTGTTTCTTGGTCAGATCTTCATGGCTTTAACACTTGAACAATATGTTTCTTGAAGTCTTAAACCCATCCTAGATCTACCTGATTACAAGTAAAGTGCTTTTTGTCAAAGGATTAACCAATTATATAAAATATGTCCTTAACACAAACCCCCATTTTCACAATATAAATAGCCATGTATGGTGCCTTTTCAAAACACACAGAAATCTTAAGGGAAAACACTAAGATTCACTAGAAATAGTGAATCAAAGAAAGAGTTTTTCACAAAACATCCTCAAGTCAATTTTCTTTTGATTGGGGCATTTTCTAGCCTTGATCTTCGAGTTTAAGATTACTAATAAGTTTTTTATTGATTGTGAATAGATTTGACTGAGGGGAACGGTCAAAAATTAAGCTTGAAGAGCTTTTGTTTTGAGGTATTAAGTTCTGAGCTTTTCTTTTATTTCTTGCTTTTATTTATGTTTTAATCTTGCTTCTTTGCTTGTTATATGGTTTACATGTTTATATAGCTTAGGTTTAGGTAGTTTTATGTTTTAAAGCATGTTAGGTTGTTAGATTTATTGTTTCGAAGTACTTCTCTGCTTTCTATGTTGTTGTGTTCTTGGCTAGGGTTTCTGTGGCCGAACCCACATGTTCATAATCCTGCATGCGTACGCAAGCTGGATTATGCATACACAGGCTTGTTCATGCATACGCATGATCCTGCTTAGAAACCCTAACCCTAGTTTTTCTAATTCTGTTTCTAATTTCCTTGCATAAATATGCTCCTGTTTTGATCCTATTTCATATATATAAGTCTCTATTTCATTTTTTGATTGTTTATTTTCCTTTCAAATGTTTAAATTAGGATTTATCTTTATTTTCTTACTTTGATGTCATAAACACGCATTCACATGTTCATGCATTGATGCAATAGGTGCTAAGGTGCAGCAAGGTAAGGAAGGTAAGTCACGCATTTACATGAACATGCAATTTTTAATATGATCTTGCTTGGATAATGAGTATGAGCATGTTTGTTTGGATGAGTTGTTTTCAATGTGTAAATGCAATCACATGTTATCTAGATCTTCTCATGCTTGTGTTTCTGCCATGATTTGTTTAATGCCTTGGATGTATAACATGATTGAGATAGGAGCATGTTAGGGTTTATGATGTGATGAGATGTCATGATAGATATATGTTAGGATACAATATGCCATGTATGCTAGATGAATGCTAGGTTTTGGTTGATTGCCATGATAGATGTATGATTAGGTTTTGTGATGATTGATGCCATGTTGTATGCTTAGATGTATGCTGGTGTGTGAGTGAGTTGGAATGCAATATTGAGTATGCCTTTTGTGAAGGACATATTTTATGTAGTTAGTTAATCTTTTGACAAAATGTACTTTACTTGTAATTGAGTAGATCTAGGATGGGTTTAGTACTTCAAGAAATAAGAGTTTAAGTCAAGTATTAAAACCATGAAAATTGGATCAAGAAACAAATGAAGAAAAGCTGTTAATTAAAACTTAACAGAAACAGTAAATATCGAGATTTAAGAACGAAGCTCAACAGAAGCTGAATCTGTTGAGATCTACGAAATCAGAATTTCTAGATCTGATTTTTGGTCCTAACTGACATGTATGTGTAGGGTTTCTTTTCTCACAACCCTAGACATATATAAGGCTTATTTTGAAGGTCATTATACGTGAAGAACATATGCAAAAAGTGACCTAGTGCCTTATTCTCTCTGCAAGAAGTTACTGCATCTTTTGCGCCTTAGGGTTTTGTAATCAAATACTTCTTGATTTTCATAGTTGATGAAATGAAGAACTTTGCAGCCAACAATATCTTCAAGTTGTTGGAGTTAGTCACGTATTGGGATTCGTGCAAAAGAATGGCATTCATATATTGAAGAGTTCAGAGGTTCTAAAGCGGTAGAAGGTTCTTACTGTAAGTTCATCTACGGGAATTGTAGAGTCTAGCGACAAAGGTTTTGTACTAGATCTGATGAAACTTCTCTTTACTATAGTGAATTGTTTTTCGGGAAGGTTTCCCCCCAGGTTTTTTACTATGAAACTAGTTTGTTTCATTGGTTTTCCTAGGTCATCATATCTTGTCTTTTTTACTATTCTCATGTGCATGATATTGATGTTTGTTTGTTATACCAAGGTTTATTCATAATAAGTCTAATTAACAACTTGGGTTTAAAACTTGTTAATTCTATCAACCAGGGTCTAAATTTCTCAACACCTTTAATAGGGTTAAGACATAAGACATAATAAGAGTAAGCCAACCCCTAGGGTTGGGTGGTTTTGGGTGCCTAACACCTTCCCAAGACCGTACCCAAACTCTAAACTCATATCTCTAGTAGTGAGATAAAAAAAGGTCATTCCTCAAAATGACGCTATATATATGATTCTTAGACCATTGCAAAAACTAGGTAGCTGTAGACATCACATTTTGTACCCCTTACGAGTCGAGCCCCTGTTCTTCAATGATGCCTAAACTATAAGGTCCAAGACCAGTTTAGAGCCCAATCAGATATCAAATTAACTTGAGGAGTGTTAAAATGGAAAATATAATTTTTTAAATGAGCAAAAATCTATTTTTGGAAATAAATGACTAAAGTAGCCCTTGGCCCATGTACGTGGGTAGTAGCCTACGTACGTGAGTCAAAGCATGCTAGGGTTTCAAAAACATAAAAAATGCAAGTTTTTTGCAATAATGGCTGAGGTTTGGAATGAATCCCACATTGTTTAAGAGCCGTTCCAAACCCCTTTTTTCCATTATATAAAGCCTTACATGGTACATTTTCAAAAACACAAAGAAAATCCTAAGGGAAAACCTAAGATTCGCTAGAAAATAGTGAATCAAAAGGCAATTTTTTACAAAACACCCTCAAGTTGTTTTTATCTGATTGGGACCTTTTCTGACCCCAATCCTTTGAGTTTAAAGTTTCTAATCACGTGTTTATTGACTGTGATAGATTTGACTGAGGAGAACGGTAAAAAATCAAGCGTAAGAGCTTTTTGCTTTAAGGTATTCATTCTTGCTTCCTTTTTCTTTTCTATCTTTCTTTTCAGTTTTAATCTTGTTTTCTTTGCCTTGTTTTATGTTTATATGTTTGACTATGTTAGTTTTATAGTTTCCTTCATGTTTCAAGCATGCTAGGTTGCTAGATTTACGTTTTCTATCTTGCTTTGCTTCTCCTCTGTTTTTCTGTTAGGTTTGTTTCTGGGTTAGGGTTTTGAACAACCCTGCGCATGTATGCCACAAGCATGCGTACGCAGGTCAAATCCTGCATACATGGGATTTGGCCTGCGCACGCAAGCCTCTGTCTGCATACGCAGGCCGTTTGCCCAGAAACCCTAACTCAGGTTTTTGTTTTGTGTCGTTTATTTGTTTTGCCTCAATTTAAGTCCTTTTTACATACATATCTATATCTGAGTTCCTGTTTCATATGTTTTACTTTCTTGTTTGCTTTTAATTTCTTAGATTAGGGTTTTTTCTCTTTTGATGCCATAAACATGCATTCACATGTCCATACATGATACCATAGATGCTTAGTTGTTGAAAGACTAAAGGTGAGTCATGCATTGGTATGACCATGCATTTGATGATGTGTGTTGTTTGAATATTTGTCTTATGTCTTTTAATGCCAATTACATGCTTTGTATATAGCAATACAGTTTTCATAATGGCAAGTAGCAAATTGACAACAACAAAAATCTGTAAAAGCTAAATAACGCTAATGATATCCAAAGAAAGATTCTTGACAATTTAAGATGACCAGAGTAACGTACAAGACCATACTGTTGCCTGTGCTGTGTGGAAGAGAATGAAAATCCACATCCAAGACTGCAATGACACTGTTCAGAGAAATCGAAAGAAAGAAAGAGGAAATGTCATAAACAAGTTGGTTTTGTCATCATTTCATACAAATGCTCTTGTGGAAGATGCATAAATGAAGATAATATATCATTTCATAATATTTATCTTCTAATTTGTTTTACACTATTTGATGCAGGACAACCAGAACAAAATTGAAATAACGGAAAAATAAAAGATATGACCTAGGAGTCAGCACCTAAGCCTTGCTTGGAGTCAGCACCAAGCGGGGAAACCACTAAGAGTCAGCACCTAGGGTAGACCTGGAGTCAGCACCAGACCAAAGAAAGACCAAACGGCCATTGTTTTCATTCATCAAAATATCAACTATCTCCTCAAGGAGTACAATAGGTTGCTTATAAAGGATTACTAAACCCTAGTTCTAATTGGCTAGGAAACCCTAATTGCCTTATTACAAAAATACCCTTGCTGGCTAGGAAACCCTAATTGCCTTATTACAAAAATAATCTTATTTCTAAATTAAAATACTAAAAGCCCAATAAACTACTAGGACCTAAAACATAAAAATACAATTGACTTGCAAACATAAATAATATTAAATAATAATTCTCTTTCACCTCCCGCATCACTATTATCTATCAGTCACACCAAACAGTGGCAAAAATATTCTTACCAATCCCATCCTCTGCTGCACTCTGTGTACAGCCAACAGCATCCCACCAATCAACTACAACCAGAAGGCTCCACCAAAATCTGTTCTGACAAACAAAATCAGCATCACAATGCAAAATATTGAAATAACTCTGACAACTGAGATGAAAAAACACATAAGCACTATTACATCAATTATCAAACTTCCACCTTGTAGATAATATATCTCAAAAGCTACTCTATGTTAAGTGAAAGTGTAAAACTGTAAAGATAAAAAAATAAATTAAAAACCAATTAACTAGAGTAAAGAAATTCATAAATAAAGGAAACAGAAAGCGTAGATGAAATCTTTCATAGCTTATGCTAACCGCATAGCTCAGATGGTAAATAAACCATTCAAGCTTCTAGCTTCCTTCAGTGATTGAACAAACAATTTACACAGTGGCACAATGTAGATTGAATAAGTGCATGCCCTGTTATTTCAAAGTTGTAAGGAGTTCCCTTCTAGTCCTGCACATTTATAAATAAATTGAAAAAAAAAATAGATCAGAATTCTATTCTTAGGTAACACAGATCAAAGCTATCTTAGCTTACACAAAGCACATAACTCAAACAATAAATCAACTACTAGAGCTTCTGGCTTCCTTCAAAAATTGAACAGACTATTAACACATAGCAGTGTAGCTTGGTAGGTCCATGCCTTTAAGGAGTTTCGTTCTAATGCAGCACATGTATAAATTAAAACATGGGTAGATTGGCTTTGATTTTCTTTCAAGTTCAAGACGCATCATGTGTCATTAGTACTCAAAAAGTTTCTAAACAATCAATTCATACGAAGACAATGACTACAGTCTACATGGGTGTAAAAATAATATATATCAAGAGATAATTTCATATCAGCATAGCCCAATAATTTCACTTTATAGAGTTGAGGGTTGAATATCTGAGAAAAAGAAAGAAAAAGAAAAGGAATGTATTGACATGATTTCTTTGAAAAATATGATTTGTCTAGTTTAAAATAAATTCTCTCTTACTTGGTACCACAAAGGCACCAAAATCATCTAGAACAAGAAAGTCCAACAAAGCCCATTCTACAGATTAAGGGAGTCAATTTGTTGTACAGTTTTAGAGTCAAAGAAGAAAACTCTGGAAATAAATGTTACTATATGCTAAGTGAGTATGGAACTGTAAAGATAGAGAAAAACATACCAATTAACTAGTAAAAAAATCCCAAAAAAAAAAAGGAAATAGAAAATGCAGATAAAACCTGTCATAGCTTATTATGCTAACCGCATAGCTCAGATGGTAAATAAACCACTAAAGCTTCTAGCTTCCTTCAGAGATTGAACATACAATTTTCACAGTGGCAATATAGATTGAATAAGTCCATGCCCTGTTATTTCAAATTTGTAAGGTCTCCCTTCTAAGTTCTAACCCTGCACATTTATAAATAAATTGGAAAAAAAAAAAAAAAAAAAGGCAGATAGAATAATGTCATAGAAGATGGAGAAAAAATAATTGGGCAAATAAATAGGTAATTTGAACGCCACTATAAATAAAAGAGCAGCACAGATTAGAAGATACGGTTGCAAGGCAACCCAATTTTGAAATAGTTTCCAAGAACTGATCATCAAAATAGCACAAAATATCTATGCTAATGACAAATATGTATATGACAAGAAATGTTTTTGCTTACTATGTGAGCTAAGGCAAAAGCAAGTGGACATATGTATAAATAATGAGAATCTTTGTCATTTCCACTAGTCTCAACTGCACCAATGATAATAAGCTGTGAAGCACCTGCAAACACTCTAGAAAGCTCAACCGCAACGACCCCACCATCATGTATCATATTTGTATTAGAAAATATCTCCCAACATTTTACTGTTTCAATGAAACGGAATCTATGCCTCACAACCAAGTAAACGTGCATGTGTCAAGTTCCTACTGTTATGAACTCAAATAGAATATAAAAATCACCATAAGAAAATAATTTGGAAGAGAAGTTAAAACAAAGTCCAAAGTTAACTATCATAACTTTTGTCTTTTTTTTTCCCTGTTAGTTAACAGTGCAGGTAATGCTATAAAATTAACATGTTATATCTTAGATTGGTATCAGAACCCAACACAATGTCAAGGTTTACACATAGCTTTTATTCAAATGACAACACCAAATCAGGAAGGCAAAATAATTCATGCTTGAACAAAGCAATATTAAGGAATAATACTTGGCCACTTATCACAATTAACTTGAAAGAAAAAAGTAGTTCATCCAAATTAATCCAACATCATTCAAAGCAAAAAAAACGTCAACCAAGAAGCAAATTCAATGAAAAAGTTCAATTGGGTAGTCAAAATTCTACGGGGAGTGAAGTAGAAAATCTCAACCACAAATGAAAAGAAAAACAAAATTCTGAAATATCAAAACCAATCCACCCACAATACCCAAACCTAAATCACATTTAACACATAATAAAAAAGGGACAAGAAAAAAACTTTACCGATAGCGGTTCCACAAAAAGGCTTATCCAAACGGGCTCTAAAAATTAAACAATCTTAATTTTAAGACATAAACATGACAGATTTCTAAATTAGAATAATAATTAACAAAAGCTTATATATATAGAAGCATACTGTCAGCATTATATTCCAATGGACATGCTAATCAAAAGATCAAATAAGAGGTAGGGAGTCACTGAATTATTTCAGCATATAGCAGGGAAACTAGTCCTTGTAAGTCTACAAAATAGTCAATAACCATATCTAAGTCTTAAAATCATTAGGGATAGCAGATAATGTATATCTTGCATTTGCTAGGTAAAATTATTCATGAATAAGAACTTCAAGCACATGCATTATAAAAGCCAATGCAACAGAAAGACAGTATGCAGCATGTTTTGCGTATGATATATCTTGGTAGAAGACTAATTTAAAAAATTCAGTATGATAATAAATTTTGCAAACTCTGCACCTTAAAAAATTTCTTGAGAATCTCTGGAGAAGAATCCCAAGGTTGAGTACAGAATGGCCTGCTTCATCTTAAGTTCTTAACAGAATTTGGAGGAAACTTTTTTTTTTTTTTGATAAGTAACTTAAGAAATTTTATTAAAAAAAACCAAGTACACTGGAAGTGTACTACAGTGGCACACTATATAACGTATATCTTGCATTAGGGACCTATGGTGTTAAAAAAACCCAGATTACAACGATCTATAAGATTAGGGAGAGAAAAACAAGAATAGGAAGGCAAAACTAAACTCCACTTAAGGAGAGTATGGAAAAAGAAAAACTTAATGTCCAGAATAGACCGTTCACAATCCTCAAAGCATCTAGCATTCTGCTCCCACCATAAGCACCAAAACAAACAATGTGGTACAAACCTCCATAAACCTATATTTCAATGTCTACCAAACTTCCCCTGCCAAGAAGCTAACACCTCACTAACTTTATACGGCATAACCCAATGTATACCAAACAAACAAAAAACAATAGACCACAACTCATATGCTATAGGACAATGAAGAAGAAGATGATCCACCAATTCCCACACCTTTTACACATAAAGCACCACTCTAACACTGCAATATGCCTCTTCCAAAGATTATCCGTACCTAAGATCTTACCTAAGGCAACAGTCCAAGAAAAGAACGCTACTCTAGGAGGAACCTTTGATTGCCACACCATTTTCCAAGGAAAATCAATGACAGAAGAAGGAGGTAAAGAGTGATAGAAGACTCGAACCTCAAAACCTCTCCTCATTGCTGGCTTTTAGCAAAGTTTGTCATCACCAACACCCCGCACATTCGTGGAATAAAGCACAACCCAAAAAAGACCAAATGATTCTGACTCGCAATCTTGTGGTGGACGACGGAACTGAATGTCCCAATGAAGCCTCCCATTAGAGAAACACATCACCTCTGACAAAAAAAACTCTCTTGCCCAACTAATACCATACAATTCTAGAAATGCTTCCTTAAGAGAACAATCCCTACACCATACATCCTCCCAAAACTTTATCCTAGTACCATCACCCACATCAAACCAAAGAAATTTAGAAAAGTCCAACCAACCACTTCTAATGGACTTCCACACTCTAACACCATAGGTCCCTAACACCAGTTTGGTACACCAATCACCCCCTTCATCCCCATATTTAGCCTCAATGACCTTCCTCCAAAGGGCATCTCTCTCCATTCCATATCTCCACAACTATTTGCCTAACAAAACAGAATTAAATCTTCTCAACCGTCGAATCCCTAAACCACCATTCTGCACCGGCATACAAACCTTAGCCCATTCCACCAAAGGAACCTTAGAAGCATCAATACCACTCCAAAGAAAGTCTCTCTATATTTTCTTCATACGATTAGCCACCTTTACTAGAATAGGAAGGAGAGAAAGGAAATAAGTAGGTAAACTAGACAGAGTACTCTTAATAAAAGTTACTTTGCCCTCCTTAGATAAATACAACCTCTTCCACCCAGCTAGACGCTGCTCCATCTTCTCCAAAACAAGGTTCCAAATTGTCTCCTCTTTATGGGCAGCACCCAATGGAAGACCCAAATATTTCAAAAGAAGTGAAGACTGCAGACAACCCAAAATCTCTACTAATTCCTCCGTATTAGGCACACGTTACCAATTGGTACCAATTTTGACTTCAACAAGTTAATTTTTAACCCTGATACCACTTCAAATCTGGCCAAAATCCCACGCAAAGCAGCTAAATGATGTTAGTTAGTATCACAAAAAATAAGTGTATCATCTGCAAATAAGAGATGGGACACTGTTAGCAAAGTACCAGCTGAATTACCTACTGAGAAGCCCGAAAACTGTCCCAACATAGCAGCTGCATCCAACATACGACTCAAACCCTCCATGACAATATCAAAAAGGAGCGAAGATAATGGGTCCCCCTGACGAACACTCCTAGTGCTTCCAAAAAAATCAATCGGAGTACCATTGATAAGAATAGAAAATTTGACAGTTGATATACACCACATAATCCACCTTCTCCATTTTTCTGAAAAGCCACACCACTTAAGCAAATACATAAAGCTTTCTCAACATCCAAATTGCAAATAACCCCTGGCACCCCTTCTTCATCCTACTATCTATACATTCAGAAGCAATTAAAACAGAATTCAAAATCCGCCTACCTTTAACAAAGGCATTTTGAGAATCTGAGATAAGACTATGCACCACCTTTCGCAAACAATTGGCCAAAACCTCAAATATAATCTTATACATCCCTCCCACCAAACTGATAGGACGAAAATCCTTCACTTCCATAGCATCAGATTTCTTGCAAATGAGGGCAAGGAAAGAAACATTAAGACTCATTTCAAACACAGCTTGCTCATGGAAATTATGAAGGACGGCCATAATATCTGATTTTAGAATGCTCCAGCAAGATTGAAAAAAAACCATGGAGAAACCATCTGGACCTAGTGACTTATCACCATTGAATCCACTAACCACCCCAAACACTTCGTCCTCTTCAAAAGTTCTTTCCAACCAAAAAGCATCTTCCTCAGAAATTCTTCCAAACTCCACATCATCTAGAACAGGGCGATGAACCTCATTTTCAAAGTAAAGCCTTCTATAAAAATGAATAATACATTCCACAATGGATCCCTGGTCAGAAGACATCACCCCATCCACCATAAGCTTACCAAATCTGCAAATCAAATGAAGTTACAGATATTAACAACTTCAAATACTATAAATCTAAAAATAATACATGCATTCAACATGATATAGAACTTTGTAGGAGTCTTCCTCCAAAAGAAACCTTTGCAAATTGAACAACCATGTCTACTGTTAGCAGCAAAATGATCTGAACACCTCAGTGGATTTCGTCCTGCTTGTAACTTCCATAATCATAGCTACATGATTAAGGAATTCTCGAGATACTGCTCCTTCCAAAGCAAGTTCACATTTTACTATATCTGGTTGTTTGAGAAGATCATCCTGGTTAGTTTCCACCAGGCATATAACAAGAAGTTATATGTTGTTGCTTCAACAGCATAATTTCAATAACAACTTATTACATACCTCTCTTCATCTGGTGGACTGTTTCCTCCAATATTGTGATTTATATCTTAACCTTACCTGCTTCTAAATACATAACTAATTGACAGCAAACTTTCTGTAAGTAACCATTAGGAATAATTTATGAGATCATCAATCCACAAAGCCTATACATAAAGTAAAAAGGACAAAATTTCATAAAATTAAGATGGTGTTTATGTTCTTACTGTCATTCAACCAATAGGTCAATAATGTTTTTTGTAGTTACAATGCCAAAGCCCCAAAAGCATGCAATTACCTAATGTTTGTATGTGTTTAACAGTGGAGAATGCATCTGCAGTAGTACAAGGACTGTTGTGAATTGGATTTGGATTTATCAATAACATGTTAAAGATATAATCTATTTATATATAAAAAGAAGAACCATGAATTCGAGTCCTCCATTATTTTTTTTATATTAACGGTAGAAATTTATGATAGCACACCACAACTTTGCATGTGTTGCTAGAGCAGCCCACATTAGTGGGTAAACTTTCAGAACCCAAACACTATACATAGCAAGAAAAAATTACATTCTTAAAACTAACATAACCAAACTATATCTATCATGTTGGTTTCCTTTTACGTCTCTACTGCATTACACTGCCCTTGTGCAAATAGATTTTATATATTTTGATTTACTTCCATTAATCTGTCTAACAGAAGAAAGAGACAACTCAAACATGTCTTTCTTTTTTTTTCTTTTTTTGAAATAATGTGTGCACGCCCAATGGTGTATGTTGATAAAAAAAAAAGTAGACATTTGATAAAAGGAATTAAGAAAACTACAAATGCTCCGTTGCAAGCAGAATTCTAATCGCAGTCATAGTAAGTATGGTATATCTGAGACCTAGAAGATAAAATCTGCAAAATATAAAGAAGGAGCATTAAAAAAAATTAAAAATTAAAAAGAAGAGACCTACCCAAACTCATCAGGAACCAACTACCAAATCCTCATCATCTTTCTTGGTGGGCTCGAAAACCTACCATCCACCCACACACACATACACACATAGATAAAAAATGAAGGAGTTCAAATGAAAATTAGTAAAGATGGTGTAATGAGAGTGGCCAGGTTAAAAAAAGTAGGCCATGACAACTTTTAGAGAATAGCAAGTAAAAATCTTTCTCAGGGACCTTAATCCTTTTGCCAGCTCTTTAGTTGTCTTGGCAAGATGGATGAGATTTTTTTAGGATATAAACATGCTAAGACATTATGAGCAAAATGTCATTATAGAACCAAATAGTGCAAGGCAAATTAAGATCGTGAGAGAGAAAATGGGGGAATAAAAGAAAATCTAACATGGTAATGAATGCCCAAAAGGCTGCTATATCAGTCTCTCATTACCTTATATATCATTTCATTGTTAGTATGAGACAGTGTTAGGATGATCAGGTGGAGGTAGATCATCTGATTGACTTCCATACCTAAAGTCGTGAAATCTCCCATAAATGCCTATCTTTAAATTTCTGCTCGATGTCTGCAAACATTTAAACTAATTCATGTCTATTACAACCTATCTCCTCACTTAAAATAAAAAATATTTTAAAAATTGTTGGAAGTTGTCCCGATGAGAGTGTAAGAATTTCTTTGCCAAAAAGACAACTCAAATAGACCTGGTCATTGTGAACCTTCACCAACCATAAGTGGAGCCAATAGTAATTCATCTGGCCCCATAAAAGAAAAGTGGGAAAAGAGAATGCAAGGACGATGATAAACTTCTACAATAAACTGCAAACTTGTTATAACAATTGACACAATAAGCTACAATAAAAAAGGCTACTCTTTTCTAGATTACAGGTGCTATGCATATGGGTGGAGAATCAGCAGAAACTGTAAAGAGCCTAAAGTATTGGTATGTTCATCATTTGAAGGGACAAATTAATAATCAAAGAAAGGGAGTAATTGCAGCTCTACTCTAAAAAATCATATTATATTTTACCAAGAGAGAGAGAGAAACAAACGCAAGCAACTTCCAAAAGGAAGTTCAGAAAAATCTACAATAGAATTATAAGAGGTTAATAGAAAGAAAATTAAGAAACCCATATCAAATCCTATCCAAAGCTCAGAAAAAGAAAATCAAATGATAAACACTATATAGCTCTTGACATATAAATTCTGGATTTCCATAAAGAAAACATAGAAGATGTCCACATTTGTTTAGAGTGGATTATATCTTTCTTACATGATTTGTAAACTATCTATACAACATCTAAATAAATATGGAATCTATGAACTATTAGAAAAAAAGATATGAGGGTTTTGTCCACAGATCTACCAGACCTTACTTATGTTTTCCTCGAGACTTCTTTCAAATTTTTCATTCCATTATTTATTTATTCAATTTTAAATTAAAAAAGCCCAAAAAACTGAAAGGAATGAATTTGTTGTATTAAAGTTTCTGTTCTGTGTTCTATGCTTTTCGTTCCACCCTAATCACGATAGTTCGAAGTTGAGTGGGAGAAGCACTATAAGTTAATGGAGCCCTATTTGTAACCAAGTTTATACAGAGGTAACAGAGCCAGTTTTAATGGAGCCCTATTTGTAGCCAAGATTATCCTATATATACTAGTCTTTTCTTTTAATAATGGAAATCAGATTTTTCCATTAACATAAGAGTAATCTTGGTTTACATGAAGGAAAGGTGGACTTAAATCATCCCATCTGTGTTCCTGAACAACATTAGCAGCATATCTAGATATATATATACACACTACTAGTCTATGACCACTCAGCTCAATTTAAAGAGTACCCAGTTGGGCACTTCACAATTCCCATTATTTTTTTAGTATTTACTAACGGAGGAGAGAGATAAAGCAGTCAATTTTTAACACGTTACAGATCACACTTATCAGTTATCACAACCTATAAATTACAATTCAATAAACCTCTCAGCCTACTAGCACTTCTACTCAATCCTGAGCAAGAACCAAAGCCAGTAGTTATGTCTCAGCCACCATCACATGAAACTCAACCAAAGGCATAACCTTAACCTATACAAACCCCGTTTAATGCAATTAAAAAAAATAAAAATAAAAAATAATCAATGCAAACCGCAATTCAAACTCCAATCTTCTTCCATGGGTTCCAAAAGGTGATAAAAAACACAATCATAACCCCATCCCTTCAAATCTTTAGTTCTGTACTGTACCACTTAATGGGACCTGCTGGCCCATCTTTTGCTTCTCTCTCATGGAATTCACCTTCTCAAGCCTCCAACCATCATGGAGTTTAGCTATGAAGCACGTCAGGGATGGCGCAGAACACGGACCCACCAACACCAATACCAGCATCAACAACAACATTACCCAAAAGAATTCAACCGAATACCCCTCACGACACTAACACAAGAATTCTTATAATTCATAAATTCCCTATGCACAAAGAAACATGAAGCTATATTAGCTAATTCACAAAACAATTGGCAAGCACCAGTGCTAAAATTCTCCAAACAAAAAAGTGCTTTTATTTGCTGCAATGAAGTTTTCAAGAGAAAAAAAAAAAGCATAGTTTATTGTAATTCTTAATTTGCTTTAAAATTCGGAGAAATGCATCAACAAGGAATTGAAATTTCGATACGAAAGCATTACACCAAAATTTGCCAATGGATGCAATGACTTCAAGTACGCCTTTGACCTCTTCAATTCCATGCCTATGCCTCTACAATCTCAACTGTAAACAATACACCAAATATAAACACATAAACAAACAGAGTATGAACATTTGTTAATAGTTAATGAATTTGAAGGGAGAGTGAAATATAGAAGGAAACCCTAAGTTTTGAGAACCAGATAGAAAGAGTAAATTAATTGAATCTGAAGCAAAAGCGAAATCAATTTGAAGGGCAGAAGATAGCCATAACTCTGTTTGGTTGCAGAGAAAAAATAGAAAGGTTTTTCTCAGCAACCAAACAAGAGAAGCAAAGTAATTGCAGGGAAAAAGAAAAAAAAAATAAAAAAAGAGCCGTTGGAACTTTAAATAAGTGCTGGGTTTATATTTTCGGGCTGGGTTGGGCTTTTTTGAATTTTGAATAAAGGGGCAAACCCGGCCCAACCTTCTCCTAAACTGAATTGAAGACAAATGTGAGTAACATGGTCTTAAATTAAAGAAGGGAAGCCATACTATTTAACTGTTCACAAATGATTTTGAATGCTTATTTTATAGCATAAAACAGTCCTGTTTTTGGATCACAATACCTATAACATGAAATTACAATTCATTAAGAAGTACAGTGGTAGATTATATGAAGGAACCATTCATTTCAAAATTACATTTCAAAAAAAAAAGAGTTAACATGATACACATAAAAAAGAAAAAAAAAATAGAACTCAAAGAAAGTCAATCATAAACAAAAGAAAAGAAAACAAAGAAGAACTTGCAAAAGATTGAACCTGAAAATTTGTTGGAGTCTTTGACAGTAAATGTCTTTAATCTAAAGAAAAAGAAAGGAGGATGTAGAGCTAAATTAAATGTCTTCAATCTAAAGAAGAATAAGAGATAGAGAGTGAGATAGAAACTGCAAAGCATACGTGAGTTTGTGGGTCTTAAAGTGTAAGAGTTTTAATTTACATATTTATCCCCGGTAGTTAAAAACTTGTAAGTGAGTATGATGAGGGTATTTTAGACATAAAAAATGAGGAATCCAAACAGGAGAAACCTCTTAAATAGTAGTATAGATGTACCTAGTAAATTATAAATTTGGAATATATTCACCTCATGAATAATTTATTATACACTATATTTATTATAATTTTTTGTATTTTTTTTATATATACATGTAAGGGCAGATTTTGGGGCCCAGGCCCAGTGAGCAGGCGATTCTGGCCCAAAAGACCCTCAACAATGAATTTGTAGAGAGTGGGTCGAAGAACTAGGTCAAGACAGAGTGCACATAATTGTTAGTAAGCCATGCAACCATTTAAACGTGGGAACGTTTTATTAAGCCTCCTGGGATAACAGTTCATGGAATAACAATTTAGGCTTCTCTTACAGAACTTCTCTCTTTTTCTCTCTCTTTTCCTTACTTTTTGCTCTCCAGCTTCCGATCCCTTGATCATGGGGGGTTTTCTTCTCTTATATAGCATCCTTCGTATGATAATGGCCCTACACTTGTTGATCATCTGGGTCTCTACTTGAGTGCCTGTCCCATAGGACACCCTCCCCCTTTTCTGTGAGTTGCACTGGCCAAGATAATACTGTATTCCTGTCCTCTCCACATTAATGCGGCTGGAAAAGTAGCTCCCTTGCATTTAATGCGGCAGTTGTGGTTGCCCCCCTGAGCGTCCAGCATTTCCCTTCGATTTGGGACGATTTCCCACTATGTGAAGGGTGCGTGTTGGACTCCCATTTGATGCGTCCGAGGAGACACTCCTCCTTGGACGCCTCTTAAACAGGCCCGGCCCAACAGGATTGGGTTGGAAGTCCTCTGGCCATGTCCTCACTTCCTGTTATGGCTGGGCCCCGCATAGGTGCCAAGGCCCATTGTTGACTGATGAACTTTACCCCCACAATAGCCCCTCAAAATTCCGACTCTTTCTTCTTGATCCGAGGAGGAAAGGCGGGATTTTGATACCCACTGGATAGTTCGCTGTGGATCCCTGCTTCACCCGTGCGGGGGCGTGCCCTCACATGCCTCATTAATGCTGCAGGCATTTAATGACCCGGGGGGATTAATTGCAGCTTTTAGAGCCTTACGCTCTTTCAATCCAATGGCTGGAGATCAGATCAACGGTGGACATTATTTCATTTGCTCTAGGCGGGAGCATGTCTGTCCAACTGCCTCTGAGTATATAAGGTTTTTAAAGGCGTCCGTTCCTTACTTTTGACGAACACTCCAGTATTTAGAACGTCTCAGCGCCTTCTCCTTCAGCACGCTCTTACCCTCGCCGCCATTCCCTTGAAGATTCCAACGAGTTCCTTATTCGTAAGTGCGCGCATTTTACCTTCTCCTTCTTTGTTACTCTTCTTTAGGCAAACTCTCTTCGTGTTGTCTAGGATTAGGGGGAATGGGTAGGCTTGAAAAAATGGTAGACTCTCCGTTCGCTATGGCGGGCTTCAGGACGAAGTATCGTATTCCTCCAGAGGTAGGCCTAGAGTATTGCCACCAAGAGGAAATTTTGCTCAAGAGGAGAACAGGGGAGGTCGCAATTCCAATGATAGCCTTCGTGGAAGGAGGAATGACGATTCCAATGGGGAGAATAATTAAGGACTACTTACGTAGTCATAGATTGGCCCCTCATCAGTGTACCGCTAACCTGTTCCGTATCCTGGGGTGCGCCGACGCCTTAAACAACCAGATGAACCTCGGCCTTTCATGGCACGACGTGGTTCATCTCTATGAATGCCATAAGCTCGGCGACTCATACTACCTAAAGTCCAGGACTGACGAAGTGAGGTTGATATCTTGCCTTCCCAAGTCCAGCAAAGGTTTGAAGGAAGAGCATCTGATCGTCTCCGGACCATGGCATGACGGCCTTCACTGTCCGACTAGGGCGGGAACGCCAGGTGGGGTGTCACAGGACTAGATTCCGTGGGGAGGACCTTCATTTTGAGCCCTCCTCCCTTTTTTCTTTCTTTCTTTCTATTTTAAACTTGTTGGTTTGGTTGCATGCCTCCTCAGACTAACACAAACCCTTTAACGACCTTTGCAGACAAGGAGCGAACATCCCCTCGGCTGAGCTTGGTCAACGTCCCGGCTCTAAATTTCCTCCTGAGATCTGAGATTTTCGTGAGCGAGGAAGGACAATTACGGTCGGCTCCTTTGATTTTGGACTACGCTCCTCTCACTCGATCCTTGGTAGACCTCGGCCAAGCTATTAGGGCTGGCAGTCCAAGATTGGCACGTATTGACGTATCCATACCGGGGTTTCTTGCTTCAACAGACTTACCTCCTATTCAGCTGCCTCCCCAACGTGCCTTTCCCCCAGTGGTTATCCCGGAAGAGGAGGCTAGTTCTTCGCATTCATCCTTGGAAGAACAAATAGACCAGTTCCATTTTCCCGAGGAAGGAGAGGTGTCGGCCAAGGTAGTAGAGCTCTCGGACTCCGACGCCGATCTAGACCGTGCTTCAGCGGCTCCTGATACTGGTCTAGTCATTGCACAAGTTGACACCAACGACGAAATTGAAGAAGAAGGAATGGACTTGAAGCCAAGGACAGGCCTCAGGGGCCTTCTATCCAACAGGAGCAAGGGGCAGTCCTCTAAGGATGTCTCGAAGGAACAAGCTGCCACTAAGGCTCCCGCTCCTCCTCTCCCTCCCCCCTCGTTGGACGCGGCGCTGCAACCTATGCCTAACTTAAGGCGAAAAAGGCAGGTAGAAGAAACGGAAGAGGGAGAGATTGGCCGTGAGAAGGCCAGGCCTCAGAAGAAGGGCAAGGAAACGAAAGAGCCCTGAGATAAAAGGACTAGGTCCACTGATACCCGAGACGAGGCAGCCACTCGTAAGGAACAACGAACATGGTCGCCGCGGATCGAATTGGACGGTGCCCCGATCCCTTGGTATGCGACCCTATGGGAATCCCAACGAGAGCAGGCATCATACTTGGCCGAGGCCCTGCAGCAACCTCTTCTCTTGCCTTGTGATATGGAGGGGCTCAGAAAGACTCGCCAGCCAGAACTTTTCATGTCATTGAAGAGGGACATGGCCATGGTAAGTGGAATCTTCTATCTCGTCCCTATATTGCGCACCCTATTATCGTTATGTTTTAATAGGGTTTTTATTTACTTCCGAGCGCAGGTCACTCAACAGATTTTTGTTGCGGAGGAATGGGCCAAGAAGGCTCGCGAGGACTTGCATAGGGAGGCTCAGTCCCGCTATGCCGCCGAGAAGGCTGCTGGTGATCTCAAACAGGATTTTGATCATCAGGATAAAGAAATAAAGGAGGTGAAGAAGGCTCATGCGAGCGCGGAGGCCGGCCTTAAGAATGCCGAAAAGCAAGCTGATGAACTGCGCATAAAGCTCCGCCAATCTGAGGAGAAACTTACGGCGGAGCAGCAGGCGGTCTCCACGCTCAAGGCTGAGCTTGCAAGGACCAAGGAGGAGGCCCGCTTGGCCAGGGAAGCTGCTGAGAAGGCTGTGGCGGCCTCATATGAGCGTGGAGTTCGTGATACCGAGGCTAGGCTAGCCGAGGAGGTAGCCATTGTCTGCAGGGAATACATCACCACGTCCTGGGGTGTAGCCCTGGATCGGGCAGCTGTCCCAACGGATTCTGATCTCAGGAAGGCTGAGAACATCTTCTTCCCAGAGGATGTACGGGAAATTCCTAATGAGGATGCCTCCAAAGAGCCTCTTCCAACAGACTCCTTTATTCTCAAGGCTGGGGGCAATGAGCAGGCCGCACAGGACAAGCCACCCGAGGATAGCCTTTCCATCAACGAGATCATCGCACAGGCCAAGGAGGTTGCCTCGGGGACCCAAGCAGCTGATGGTCAGCCCACTCCTGCTCAGGGCTCTTAGGAGATTAGTGTAGGATTTATTTGTCTCATCTTTTATATTTTGTTTTGTTTTGCCTCGCCAGTGTTTGTAAACAGAACTGCTTTTGGACTTTAATGATAAAGGTTATTTTCTTTCAAATATTATTGTCTTCTTCTTTTTTTTGTTTTCATCATGTATGGATGTCTATTTCATCACTAACTGTTGATAACCGGGCGTAAGTGAATGAATACGTGAATAGAACGATAGTTAATAATTAGGCGCACTGGCTGCGAACCTTATTTTCTCAAAGTCCCTGGTCCGAAGAGCCAGACAGGATTTGGGCCCTATTTAACACTTGGGGAGAACTGCCTTGTGGTTAATTTCCCCCAATTCTGTGGCCGAGGAGCCATGCAGGACTTGGGTTCTGTTTAACACTTGGTGAGAATGGTATCACGGTTAATTTCCCCCAAGTCTGTGGTCCGAGGAGCCAGGCAGGACTTGGGTTCTGTTTAACACTTCGTGAGAACCATTTTGCGGTTAATTTCCCCCAAGTCTGTGGTCCGAGGAGCCAGGCCGGACTTGGGTTCTATTTAACACTTGGCTAGAATAGCTTAATTGTTAATTTCGAACAAGTCTGTGGTCCAGGGAGCCATGCAGGGCTTGGGTTCTGTTTAACACTTAGCGAGAATAATATCGCGGTTAATTTCCCTCAAGTCTGTGGTCCGAGGAGCCAAGCAGGACTTGGGTTCTGTTTAACACTTCGTGAGAACCATTTTGCGGTTAATTTCCCCCAAGTCTGTGGCCGAGGAGCCAGGCAGGATTTGGGTTCTGTTTAACACTTGGCTAGAATAGCTTAATTGTTAATTTCCCCCAAGTCTGTGGTCCAGGGAGCCATGCAGGACTTGGGTTCTGTTTAGCACTTAGCGAGAATAGTATCGCGGTTAATTTCCCCCAAGTCTGTGGTTCGAGGAGGCAGGCAAGACTTGGGTTCTGTTTAACACTTCGAGAGAACCATTTTGCGGTTAATTTCCCCCAAGTCTGTGGCCGAGGAGCCAAGCAGGACTTGGGTTCTGTTTAACACTTCGTGAGAACCATTTTGCGGTTAATTTCCCCCAAGTCTGTGGCCGAGGAGCCAAGCAAGACTTGGGTTCTGTTTAACACTTCGATCAAGTAACTGCACAGCAATACGGCACCAAAGATTACATCTTTCATTAATAACAGTACCTTTTCAGGTTGTTTACATTCCAAGGGCATGGAACTACACGTTCATCCAAGTCTTCTAAAAAGTAGGCTCCTACGCCAGCTACGGAAGTGATATGGTACGGTCCTTCCCAGTTTGGTCCGAGCTTTCCCCATGCGGGGTTCCTCGCAGTGCCCAAGACTTTCCTCAGTACTAGATCTCCAGGCGCCAATGGTCTGGACTTCACCTTGGTGTCGTAACCTTACTTGAGCTTCTGCTGATAGTTAGCTAGGTGGACCATCGCGCCTTCCCTTCTTTCGTCGATGAGGTCCAAGCTCTTTTCTAGAAGTTTGTCATTGGTAGCGGGACAAAAGGTGGTGGTCCTCTGGGTTGGGAAGTTCACCTCCAGTGGAATGACAGCCTCGGCCCCATAGGTCATTGAAAAAGGGGTTTCCCCTGTGGACCTACGAGGCGTGGTGTGGTATGTCCATAAGACATGGGCTAACTCCTCTACCCATCTTCCTTTTGCGTCATCTAGTCTCTTTTTCAGTCCGTTCATTATGGTCTTGTTGACGGCTTCTGCTTGGCCATTATTCTGGGGGTAAGCTGGCGTGGAATACCGGTTAACAATTCCCAGCTCACTGCAGTACCTTCTGAAGGCTTTGCTATCGAACTAGAGCCCGTTGTCCGACACCAGGGTGTGCGGGGTGCCAAACTTGGTGACTATATTTTTCCAGATAAACTTCTTGACATCGACGTCCCTAATGTTTGCCAGCGCCTCAGCCTCCACCCATTTGGTGAAGTAGTCGGTGCCGACGAGAAGAAATGTTCTATTCCCTGTTGCCTTGGGGAATGGACCAAGTATATCTAGGCCCCATTGTGCGAATGGCCAGGGACTGGACATTGGGTTTAGCTCTCCACCAGGCTGGTGTATGCTCGGAGCGAATCTTTGGCATTGGTCGCACTTCTTCACATAATCCAGGGCTTCCTTATGCATGCTCAGCCACCAATAACCCAGCGTTAAGGCTCTGTGAGACAAAGACCTACCCCCCATGTGACTTCTGCAAATTCCTTCATGTAACTCTTCCAGGATGAGTTCTGCAGCCTCTGGGTGCACACATAGCAAATACGGCCCTGAAAACGAGCGTCTGTAAAGTTTGGAGTCTTCCGATAACCAGAATCGAGTAGCCTTTCTCCTGATTTTGCTAGCCTCAACCTTATCGTCTGGCAAGGTGTCATGCTTTAAGTACAGAACGATAGGGTCTATCCAGCTCGGTCCTGCCCTGATGTTATGTATTCTAATCCCATTGGCCTTTTCTGTTGATGGACGGAGGACCTCTTCTACCAGAATGACTCGACGTAGGGGTTGAGCCGAGGAGGTAGCCAACGTCGCGAGAGAATCAGTATGAGTGTTCCCACTTCTGGGTACGTGCGTCAAGTGGAAGTGATGAAATTGAGTCTGCAGGTGCTTAACCCGAAATAGATACTCTTGCATTCTTTCGTCCTTTGCTTCCATGTCCCCATTTATCTGCCCCACAATAAGTCTTGAATCCGAGAACATGTCTACGGATTTTCCCCCCAACTTCCGGATCATTCCCATTCCTTCCAACAGCGCCTCATATTCGGCTTCGTTATTCGTGGCTGAAAACCCGAGTCTCAATGACTTCTCTATGGTTATCCCTTCAGGTGAGAGCAGGACAAGTCCTAACCCTGAGCCCCTTTGGTTCGCTGCGCCATCGACGTGCGCTTTCCACCAGGTGTTTTCATGCTGGGAGATCGTGCTGATCATCTTCTCATCAACCCCTAGCGGTCCTGCCACATTTTGTTCCTCTAGCGTGGGCTCCGCAAACTCTGCTATTAGGTCGGCAAGGACCTGGCCCTTTACAGCAGTACGAGGCATGTACCTAATATCGAAAGCGCCCAAGATCGTTCCCCACTTTGCAATTCTGCTTGTGTAATCGGCACTGCGTAGGATAGACTTTATGGGGAGTTGTGTTAGCACCACCACAGTGTGCGCTTGAAAGTAGTACGGAAGCTTTCGCGTGGCCTGCACGACAGCCAAGATAGCCTTCTCGAGGGGAAGATAACGTGTGTGAGAGTGCCTTTTTTTCAGGATACTCAGGCCCAAGGATCCCGGGCCTAAATGAAAAAAGGAGGAGAGGATTTGGTGGACCGGGCCTTGACTCACCGCAGCTAACGAGCTGTTTAAGAATCAAGTAGGTACAGAGAATACTCCTGACAATATAAGAAAAATGACAAACGAGGATATCGTAGAATGCCAAAATATTAACAACGTAAATTCAGAAGAAAGACAGGATTAGCAAAAACGATAAAGAAAAAGGTGCAGTGGGATCCTGGGGAATTATAAAGCAGTATTTTATTAACAAATTGTCTGTTTGATTACAGAAAGCTTACTAGGACGTGATACAAGGTCCAATCAAGCTCAAAAATTGCAGTCTTGAATGGCTATTTCAGCCTTCAAAACTTGCAAAGTTTGATTCCCGTTGAATCCGAGTATGTGCAATAGTGGCCTTTACAGGATATCGGGAGACAGTATTTTGTTCTTCCCTTGGTATTTTTTTCTTTCTGGATGGATTTTTCTGATGGTTCTTCCTAGAGAGTTTCTTCTCTCTTTTTTTTTGTGCTTCTTTCCTTTTTCTCTCGCTGCTCTCTTCACGGCCCGTCCCCTCCTTTTATAATGGAGTTTTTCTGGGTGTCCCGGGTTCCCCTGTTTCGTTACTTTGCAAACAGAGCATGTTCGGTCTCTGTCACCTCGGTAAGTCTTTTTGCCGTTTTCTCTTACTCTTCCTTCTCTTGGTTCTGATTCCTTCGAAAGCTCCTGGCTGGCCATCCTCTTTGGGACGTGCTGAGGTATGCCCTTCTCGATATCCTCATTTCTGGCGTATTCCTTTCTTTCCTATTTGGGCGGAATCCTGTTCTGCCATTTTTGAAAGTCATTCGTTGCCATTCTTTCTTCCCTGTATTGGTTTCCCGAGGCTCTTCTGCTGTCTGTGCCATGAAAGGTCACTTGCGTTCCTTGTTCTTTTCTTTTCCCGTCTTCTTTCTACCGATCTGTCCTAGTCTTCTTTTCTTTTTATTTGTGCTTGAAGGGATTTGAGGATCTCGTTTCTTTATATTTTTGCCGTGGTCTCTTTTTGGGATGATTCTTCCTTTTCTGGGCTTCAGGATCCTCTGGGCCTTCCTCCCATGGGTCATCCGTGCCTATTACTTTTGGGCTTAGCCTGAGATTTTCCTTTTGGGCTTAACTTGTTCTTTTGTTTTTGGGCTTATTTCATTATGACTTATTTTAGACCTCAACATTTAGCCCCCCGAGCTCGTGGGTTGCCTGAAACCCACGCGTGAGTGATTTAGGTTTCCTAGGACTCTCATGGTATCCCCCTTTCCTTTGACTTCTACTGGATTTCCTTTCTTTTTAATTGGGATCCCGGCCCTTTTTTGCTGCGTGTTGCATTCCCTTATCATTATTACCTCTCGCAGCTTCCTCTTTATACGGGACGTGGCAGTTGGGTATTTGAGGTAAAACTCCTCTACCCACTTTTCTCGTTTCCCGTTATTCCTCATTAATAACTGCTGATCACTTCAAATTAAATTTCTTGGCAACTGGCGCGTCTTTCCATTAACTGTTTTTCCTCAACTGCTATTTGCGCCTTTATTGTAGCCGTTTCACCTTATCACTTTGCTTCTCTGAGTTTTTCACTCTGTGTTTCTCTTTCTTTTTTCTCTTCTTCTCCGTTACTCTGGTCTTCCTCCCTTTCGCACTTTCAATCTTTTTTCTTCTCAGAGCGCGTGTTGTTTCGTTGGCTTCTTCTTCTTCTCAAAAGAGGAGAGAGCGTACTCCCAGTCCTTTTGAGGGTGAAGGTTCTTCTGGTTCTGCTCCGAGTGATTCTCACGAGGTTACTGAACGTCCGGCCTTCCCTTTACGAGATCCTTGGTATTCTCTCAGCGCATTTTTTCCTCATATATCTCATGGTGAGGCTCCTCCATCCCCTCACGTTTGGATGTTTTCTGGTCAAGCGGGTTTCGCTGGTTCCGCCCAAGTTCCTGACCCTAGAGAGATTTTTGATCTCCAGATCAGACAAGGAATCCGAGAGGCGGTTCCTATTTTCTTTGATTTCGTTCCAGGAAAGATTCAGGGCTGGCCTATATGGGTAGACAAAGAACTGTCTGATGCTGAGTTTGTGGGTCGTTTGGAGCGCGCCGGTATCCTAAAGGCAGTGGCTATTTCCAGAAACCTTGAGGGCTTCAGAGACGCCAAAGGGCTCAGGCATCTGGTACGTCGTTGGTGCCCTTCCCTTCATACTTTTTTCTTTTCTACTGGTGAATTAACAGTCACCTTGGAGGATGTGGTTAATAACTTCCTCCTCCCGGTGTTTGGCGAAGAGAATCCCTTTGATATTGACCTTTCTGGTGAGGATCTCATGGTAGAAGAGAAATTATTTGGCCATTTTGGTGGTCGCGCCGCTTCTTCTGGTGGTAAGCCTGCTAGGATGGGGAGATGGGTGATGACCCTCTCCCGTGAAAAAGATAAGGAGGTGAGGTGGGCCGGTTTCCTGGCTTTTTGGCTTAGTAAATTTTTGTTCAGTGAGTTCCCTGGGTACGGAGTTAAGTCTTCGTTTTTTCCATTGGCAATCAAGTTGGCTCGAGGTACCCAGTATCCTTTGGCTCCTTTGTTTTTGGGTCATGTTTATTCTCAATTAGACCAGCTTCATGGAGATGAGGCTGAGGGTGACTCTTGTTATGCGATCACTTCGTCTCTTCACTGTGCTATCCTTCAGATTTTCATGTGGGACCGTTCTGCAGCTACTTTGGCTAAGTGCAGGAATTTGAAGTTTGTGAAAGACAAGTTCCAAGGATCCCCCGACATAGTGAAAGGTCTTTGTGGCAATTCTACCGATGCCTTTCCCATTATTTTTCGTTGGATCAGCTTGAAGGGTGGCGATCTCAATCTTGTGGAGTTGTTTGACCAAGCTGGGAGCTTATGTTGGAGATCCCCTCGTGAGTTTGGTCCTGGCTTTGCGTGTGATTCTGTGTTGTCTTCTTTTTTATCTTCTACAGGTAATACCTTTGACTTGCGCCGTGGTGATGAGGGCAGTCTGGCTTACCTTGCTTGCATTAGCCCTTCCTGGCTTCCTGTGCCTTCTTCAAGTGGCCCAAAATATACTCATTATTCAGCACACCGGGTGCTCCGACAATTTGGCTTTGATCAGGACATTCCTCCAGTTTTTAAGGATGTGGTGCCATCCCTTCCTTCATTGGATCCTTTCTTGAGGCTGCAGGCCTTTTCTTATTGGTCACGGAGGAGCCCCCAATTTGCAGTGCCTAACTCCCAAAGAGGAGTCTTTGCTTCTAGCGGTTATACAAGTTATTGGAGGAGAGTGCAAAAGTCCTTTGTTGATTATGTTGGCACTGGCACAGTTCGGGATGTCCCGGATCCTAGCATTGTTTCTGCTCCGACATCCAATAGACGATTATCCCTTCCTACTGCTGGGATTGTTTCTGCTGCTGCAAGCAGCAAGACTGGGTTTGCAGAGTGGCATGCCTCCAGGGGAGGTTTGGTGGTTTATGGACAGGATTTTCCTGAGACCTGGCTAGGTGATAGCTTCATCATTGGTGCTTCCTCTGGGGTGCCCATCAAAAGGGGTGCAACAGAGACAATAAGTGCTGCCACTGCTCCGAGTAAAGGTAAGGATGTCAAGTCGAAGAAAATGAAAGCTGCTGATGTTGGTGAAAGTACAGGAGGTGTGGAGATAGGCTCTGAGGCAAAAAGAAGAAAATCGGGGAAATCTCAAGCACACTTGGCACCTCAGGAAGGCAAGGATGTCAGGGAACCTTTGGTTTCAAGGACCCGGAAGAAGACTAAGGTAGAGCCTTCTTTTCCCCAGGTTCCTGTGACTGCCTCAGTCCATGGTTCTTTAGGATCCTCTGGTTTGGTATCCCAGCCTCCTTTAGGACCCTCTGGGCGTACTCGCAGTAAGCAAAAGACTTCCAGAGAATATGTAGAGAGAGAGAGAAGGGCAAGACTTCTTTCCTTCTTCTCTCTTTTTTTTTTGTTGCACTTGTTTCTATTTTGCTGACGAGTGGTGATTTCCCTTGCAGTCCAAGCGCAAGTCTGATCCCAAGACGGGTAAGAGCCAATCTTCTGGAGACGACGTGGTATGTGTTCCCTTTTTTTTGTTCTTTCCCTTTTGTTCTGTCATTGTATTGTCTGCATTTCCTGCTGTCTTTCTTTTGACACTGCCTTCTCCTCTTCTTCTTCCTTTAGGTGGAGGTATCCCCTCCTATGACTGACAAGGCTCTGGGGGAGGAAGTTATTACAACTCTTTCCGTTGTTTTTCCTGTCATGGGGGAGGAGCCCCCTACTGATGACCCAGCTGAGGAAACCGGGCAACCAGTGCAAGGTTCCCAGGATTCTCAGGATCCCAAAGCTTCTGGGATTCTGTTATCTCAAAGTCCCCGTCCTGAGCGTACTCCTAGTCCTATTAGGACTGTGTTTCCTCAGTCCTTGTCAGATAAAGGTGCTTTGGGAGACACTCCTTTATCCAAACAAACAGGTAATCCTTGTTTCCTTGGAATGGCGTTATATTCTTCTTTCTTTTCCAAATTTTTTTTTCTTGAGTTCCTCCTTTTCCTTTTAGGTCAAACCAGTGAGAAATCTGGTCCCAGTGTTGCCTCTTCTTTAGAATCAGAAAGCTCAGAAGGTGAGTGCAAGCTACTCCCATCGTGTTTCCCTTTTCTTCCTTTCTTTTTTTTTTTATGGCGAAGCCCCCTGCATCTATCCCTTCTTTTAGCCACTTTGCCACTGGTCCTTCACCTTTTCTTCAACTTGCCTTATGTTCCTTCCCAGAATCTTCGGGGAAGTCAGGAGATCAGGAAGAAGAGGCTCTGCCCCAAGAAGCTGGAACCGGTTTGTTCTTCTTTTTCTCCCCCTTTTTTTTTTAAGACTAAATCTGTTCTTCTTTTTCTTTTCTTTTCTTCTATTCTTTTTTGAATATTGATGCAGGCTTTGCAGGTTCTGAGCCTGTTATTCCGGAAGGAATTGTGAGACCTGTTCAAGTTGCTGACCTTCGTCCAGAGCAAAAGGCTGCAAGTCCCCCTGTTTCTGCAAGTGGTGACACAGTGATGGGGGATGCCTCGAAGATGACTGCCTCAGATCTTGATTCAAAGCTTTCTTCTTTTCTGGCTCGCTTTGATCTCTTGGAATTCAACAGTCTTCCTGCTAGCCACTTCCATGTCTTTGGGTCTTCTTATGGCAGCTTCCTGCGTTTCTCTGTTCCTGTGGAAGGCCTGCCGCTGCTAGAGAGTCTGCTTAAGAGTCACGGGGATTTCACCAGCGGCTTCAGGGGAGGCGTCTTTCTAGGCAATATTTTAATGGAGTTGCTGTGTGCTGTGCTGATTTCCCTAAGGAATTCCTCTGTAGATTCCTTGTCTGAAGAAAAGCTTCTGGAGTGGAGAGGGGTGGTGCAAGACCTTCTAGAGGCCAAGTTTAATTTGTCTTTTCTGCTGGATCACTTGCGTCTGTTGGCTCATATGCTATTTCAGAGGCAATCTTTCAAGAGTGTAGACACTGAGATAGCTGCTGCTGAGGAAGCTTTGGCTCGTGCTCACAAGGTTTTACAAGACCTGAAGGTCAAACGGCAGAGGATCCTTTCTACTTTGGCTGTGCCTGTCATTTCTCCGGATGCCTCCCTGTTGGCCGGCCTCATTCCTTAGCCCCTTTTTTTTTAGATTTACATAAACAATTTGGGATTGTATAAGTTCTTTATTTTGAACATTGTTCTGCTCTTTGCTTTCTCTTTTGTGTTTCAAGACTGCTTTTTTTTTTAGTATGTGAATCTGCCTTTTATACTGCCTTTTCTTTCCTATGGCTCTTTTTTTTTCCCTGAGTCCTGGACCATGGTCTTCACAGGTTTTACTGTAAATTCTGGTCCAGGTACCCGGTAATCTATTGTGCAAGCACTGAACTGGGTACACTGGTATCCTTCTTATATTTCTTTTGAGATACGGTCCCAGTTCATGAACTTTGACAGGTTCCCCTTTTGCCAAGTGCTAGGCTAGGTATCCTAGATATTTTGCTTTTTATTCTGTGATCCTAGACCTATGCACTTGGGACTGTTTGGGGGATATCTGAAATTATTTGTGGGTGAATCCTGGGCCATATGTAAAAGGGTATTACACACTCTCCCCTTTTTTTGACTCAGGTATTCTTCCTTAAATTTATCCAAACTTTGTTTTTGTTGTAGTATGAAAAACTTAAATGTTGAAGAAACAGGAATTTCATTAAAACATAGTCATTTTCAAGGAACAAAGAAAAGTCTTTTGGTGCAGTATTGACCACAAAGTGTCAATCTATCACATGTTCCTGAACAAAATTATCTTAGACTAGAATTCATGATAAAAGCTGAAAAAGACAAAAAAATAAAAGGAACTTAGCAGATAGTGAAGCTGGTGAAAGGACCCTGAGGTACCGGGATCCCCTTGTCCTTATGCATAATATTGCTTCAGCCACTTCCCGTTTATGGGCTCTGTCAGGACTGTTCCATCTTCTTTGGCAAGGTAGTAATACCCACTTTCATGAGCTGTATTGATGATGTAAGGTCCTTCCCATTTCGGGGTGAACTTGGAAGGCCCTGGCAGGTTCCTCCTCACATGCTCCGCCATCCTTAGCACTAATTGCC
This sequence comes from Quercus lobata, assembly GCF_001633185.2. NCBI lineage: Eukaryota > Viridiplantae > Streptophyta > Magnoliopsida > Fagales > Fagaceae > Quercus > Quercus lobata. The sequence continues at coordinate 60,231,743 of NC_044908.1, forward strand.
CTTTACTGAACACTCTTGGGCGTACTGCTTGTGCATATGCTCTGGTCATTCTTTGCTGGTATCTCTGGCTTCTTTTCTTAGCCAGTTCTCTTTCTTCTTCTACTCCTTCCAGATCTGCTAGCCTCTTTTCATTGCTGCGTCCTCACTTTCTCCCTGGTTTTCCTCCAGAACTACCCTTGGTGTAGGAATGACTAACTCCACAGGGCTGATGGCTTCTGTTCCATAAACCAGGGAGAATGGGGAGAATCCTGTGGCTGTCTTTACAGAGCTTCTACATGCCCAAAGCGCATCTGCCAGATGGTCACTCCATTTTCCCCCATACTCATGCTTCATTTTCTTAAGGATCTTTAATATTACCCTATTAGTGGCTTCAGCTTGGCCGTTTCCTTGTGGGTAGTAGGGGGTAGACCTTCCATGCTTGATGTGGTATGCTTCAGTTAATCCCTTCATATCTCTGTTTATGAATGGGGTTCCATTGTCGCTGATCAATCTTCTGGGGATCCCGAACCTTGTAATGATGTGGTTTCGAATAAATTTGCCACAGCTGCTCCAGTAGCTTTTTTCAAAGGGATGGCCTCTACCCATTTTGTAAAGTACTCCGTGGCTGCCAGGATCCATATATAACCATTGGATGGAGGATTTATGGGCCCTATGAGATCGAGCCCCCAAGTATGAAAAGGCCATGGCGTCGTCATATCCTGTAGGACATTTGGGTGAGTGTGAATTGCATCTCCTAGGACTTGGCAAGCATGACATGTTTTGACCAGCTCCTCAGAGTCTCTTTTCATCGTTGGCCAGTAATATCCCAGCAACAATAACTGCTTATACAGTCTTCTCTTTCCTGGGTGACTTCCACAATCTCCCGAGTGCACCTCTCTGACTACTTCTCTGGCTTCCTTTGGTCCCAGGCACCTGAGGGGGTCCCCATGGTATCCTCTTTTGAATAAAATGTCATTCTGTAGGAAGTACCTGCACGCTAGCTTTTTGAGCTTGTGGGCCAGTTCCCTGTCGGTTGGCAGGATCCCCTGGCCAGGTATCCTATGAAAGGAACCCGCCAGTCTTCTGCAATAAACACCGCGTAGCTTTCTTCTTTGTCTACTGCCAAACGACATTCCTGGCATCTCCCCTGTATGATTGCTGCTTCCTTGTCCATATCCGGCCAGTAATACCCCATGCGTTGCATTCTTCTGTATAGACTGACTTTTTCTGCAACTCCACATGCCTGGGCGTGTAATTCTTCTAGTTTCGCTTTTCCTTCCTTCTCGGTAATACATCTGGACAGTATTCCTCCTGGCAGTCTCTTATACAATTCTCCTTCTATTTGAGTGTAATCCATTAGTTCTTTGATGTTCCCTCTGGGGCTTGCCTCTTTCATCCTTTCTTTGATTTCGTCCCTCCAGTCCCACTGTTTGGATTCCCCGGGGTACATCCCTTGAAGGATCCTCACAATAGAATGTTCCTGCCTTCCTATTTTTATCAGCGTATCCCTCCCATTAAATGGTATTTGGGATCCCAGGGTGGCGAGAGCATCTGCAAACTTGTTCTCACTTCTTTGAGTGTATTCTACGCTGAAGGTTTGAAATTCCATCTCCAGCCTTTGTGCCCAAGTCCTGTAGGCTGCTAGGCTTTGTTCTCGTAGTGCAAAGTCACCTTTCACTTGGGAGACTACAAGATTAGAATCTCCCAGCACCCTCATATGTTTCACTCCTATGCTGAGTGCTACAGTTAACCCAGTTAAGTATGCCTCATATTCAGCTGCGTTATTAGAGCATGAGAAACCAAGCTTGAAGGACAGGGGCATGATATCCCCATTTTCGCAGCTTAGTACAATTCCTACCCCATTTGAAGTTGCTGTAGCTGATCCGTCAAACCTCATGGTCCATTTCTTCCCTGGGATCTCCATTACTGCTACCTCGCCAGGGATTTCTTCACTCAGCGGGCCTTCTTCCTTTCCTGGGAATTGAGCTAGCAAATCTGCTATGGCCTGGCTCTTAACAGCTTTGGGAGTTCTTATACCTATATCATATTGTGAGAGCAACACTAGCCATTGTGCTATCCTTCCTGTGAGAAGGGGCTGGTGAAGGAGTGCCTTTATGGGGTGGGACTTGGTTACCAGGAGGATTTGGTGAGCTGAGAAGTACCTCTTCAACCTCTGGGATGCATAAATGATCACTAGGCAGGCTTTTTCTATTCTGGGGTACCTGGTCTCGGTATCCTTGAGTGTTCTGCTTACATAATATATGGGCTGCTCATTTCCTTGGTCATCTTCTTGTGCCAGCAAAGCTCCTATTGCCTGAGAGTTTGATGCTAAGTATAGCAACAGAGGTCGCCCACGTACTGGTGCCTGGAGGGTGGGCAGATGATTCATAATGCCCTGAATCCTTTGAAAAGCTTCCTACTGCTCTGTTCCCCAGGTAAATTCATTTCCCTTTTTCAATAGTTTGGATAGGCCTGCTGTAGCTGAGGCTAAATCAGGAACAAATCTCCTGATATAGGAAACCCTTCCCAGGAAACTTTTGAGTTCTCTAGTAGTAGTTGGTCTTCTCATCGTGGCAATGGCTGTGGCCTTGGCTGGGTCCACGCTTATGCCTTTGTGATGTACTAGGAACCCGAGGAACTTTCTAGCAGACACTCCAAAGGCGCACTTCATGGGGTTCATACGTAACTTGTATTTCCTGCATCTTTCAAAGACTTGCTCAAGTACTTGGAAATGTCCTGCTCTAGTTTTTGACTTGACTACAATATCGTCTACATAATCTTCCATTTCCTCATGCATCATGTCATGGAAAATGGCTGTCATGGTTCGTTGATACGTAGCCCCCGCATTTTTGAGGCCAAAGGGCTTTACAGTGTAGTAAAAGTTCCCAATCGGAGTTCTGAATGCCGTCTTCTCTGCATCTTTGGCTGCCATGCGGATCTGGTTGTATCCACTGTACCCATCCATAAATGAGAACATCGAGTTTCCAACGGCTGAATCTACAAGGAGGTCTATATTGGGCAAGGGGAACTCATCTTTAGGACATGCCTTGTTCAGGTTGCGAAAGTCTACACAGCAACGGATTTGACCATTTTTCTTCTTCACAGGTACAATGTTGGAAAGCCATTTTGGATGTTGGATGGGTTTGATAAAACCAGCTGTTAGTAATTTCCTGACCTCTTGAACTATTTGAGCTTCTATCTCAGTGTGGAAGACCCTAGCTGGTTGGACTACTGGCCTCATCCCCGGGTCCACATTAAGAGAATGGACTACCAACTCTGGGTCTAGACCAGGCATCTCATCATAGGTCCATGCAAACACATCTCTGTATTTTTGAAGTAAGGTTACCAGTTGTTCTCTTTCTTGAGCCACCAGTTGACTGCTAATGAAGACAGGTTTTCGGGATCCTGGTTCTGTTCCCAAGTCTACTTCCTTTAATTCTTCCTCAGGCTGGATCTGAGCCTCCTTAACTGGTTCTTCTGGGATTTCTTCTTGGGCCATCATGCAGCTTGGTGGTCCGGGACCTTCCTGCACAATGCATTCAGGTCCCGCGCACCTTCACAAACGATAAATCAGCCTTCCCCCAGGTTCCCGAACCACCACACATTCTCGGGATCTTGAAGAGTTGGGCTCCCTCTTCTGTCTCTTTCTTTCTAGAAGGTTTCTCAGGTCACGGGTGCCCCTTCCTCCTTCTTCTTCTTCTAGGACTGGTGCCCCCGGGGTCCCCGGGGCGGGGTTCTCATCATCTGGCTCCAATTCATCATAAAACATTGTTTCTGCGAAGTTCACTTCTCCCTGGCTGAAAGGATTACGATTGGCAGGGATCCTTATGGGCCTCCCATTCAGTCTCCCTTTAATGCATTGATGGAACGTGGATGGAATAAGGCGATGTTTATGAAGCCACGGGTGTCCCAACAACACGTGATAAGAAACTTCTGCATTAATTACATGAAACCTTGTCAGAGCTACTATCGGCCCCACCCTTAAGGCTAGCTGCACGTATCCTTCTGTTGACTCTACTGATCCTCCAAATCCTGTTATCTCCATGGGAGTCCCCAGGATCCTTCTGTCAACTAACCCAACAGCTTCCAGGGTGCTTAAGGCTATGAGGTTGAGTGATGCCCCTGTATCCACCAGTGCTCTTCTGACTTGAACGCCATTTATGGTGGCCATTAGATAAAGGGGTCTACGGTGGTCTGGGTGCTCAATCTCCATGTCTTCATCAGTGAAGGTTATTGCATTGGTTGTTTCCAAGAAAGCTTGACTAGCATGTGACTCAGCTGTAAAACATTTCATCCCTGAATCTGCTGCTATGCTCATGAGAGACTCTGTGGCCACCCTCCTTGCTTCTGGTCCGAATCCTAATTGATTGAATAGTGACATGAACTTGGGATTCTTCTGGAGGGTCCTGACTGTGCTCGGGTGGAAGGATCCTTCAGATTCTCCTGCTTCTGCCGGGTTCCCGTGTATTACTACTGCTACCACCCATTTTCCTTTGTGGTTAGGCAAGGGGTTCCTCTGCACTTCCGGCTCCTTCTGGGTGAGCTCCAGGGTTCCTTCTCTCAACTTTTTGTGGAAGAGTCTGCGAAGGGTCCAGCAATCCTTGGTGGAGTGCTTGACATAATTATGGATTCTGCAAAATAAAGGGTTCTTCCTTTCTTCTTCTGTTGGGGGCCTGGACACAGTGAATGGCCTGACAACTCCATCTCCAATCCACTTGTCTAGGACATGGCTTAACTCCTCAGCTGTACATGGGATTACTGGTGGTTCCTCAAACACCTTCCCATCTGGTCTCTTCCTTTTCTCTCCTGCTGATGCTGTCATAGCTTGGGATGCGGGCAGCCTTTTTGTTCTCATGGTCTGCGCTGTCCTTCTAGTTCTCTGTAGCAGGTCAGCAAATTATGTGATACATAAATTTTCAAGGTTGAGTCTGTAATCAAAAAGCATGTTGGCTATACAGGTCTCCACGAGCTCCTTTTCTTCATGGTCTCCATAGCAGTCTAGGGACACGTCTTCGAATCTTTTAATGAATTGAACAGGGTCCTCTCCGGGTCTCTGCCTCACCATTTGCAGGTTCTGGAAAGTGATTTTGTCTTCACCTGGGTAATATTTGGCGCAGAATTTTTCCATCATCTCATCCCAGGTCTTGATGGACCCGGGTCTCAGTGTGGTGTACCAAGTGTATGCCCTATCCACTAAGGATTTGGCGAATTCCCTTAGGCATAATTCTTTGTCTCCTGCATAGGGGCCCATAGTGTGGACAAACCTACTCACGTGTTCCACTGCACTTCCATTCCTTCCATCGAAAGGATGGAACTTTGGGGGTTCGTACCCCTTAGGGTATGGTTTGCCAAGAAGTTCTGGAGGGAACGGGGATCCCGAGAGAATTGCTTGGGGATCCCTGAGAGTTTTTCCCTTTCTTGCTCTAGGAGGGCATTGACGTCTGCCAGCGTCAAGTACTGAGGGTTGGCCCTTCCTCCCACTGCTGACCCTCCTTCTGGATGTGCCCCATCTTGGTTACCAGTAGGGGGAATATTGTCTCTGACCTCCTGTGTCCTGCCTTCTTTGAGAAGACGAACTTCTTGCTCTAGATCCTTTAACATTGCTGTCATTCTGGCCATTAGGTCTGGTTCCTGCCTCGCGTGTCTTTGTTCTGACACCACCTCCTGTTCTACCAAGGGTATCCCACCTCCTTGCCTGGAGACTTCCTCGTTTTCTCCTACAGGTTCAGAGGCCGTAGGTGGCGCATTAGTTCCCTTGTTGTTTCTTTGTCTCGGAGGCATTCTCTGTGAAGGGTTGTTTCTTCCTTCTTCTTCGCCCAGTCCCCAGTGGAGTCGCCAAAAATGTGAGAGTGCCCCTTTTTTTTTTAGGATACTCAGGCCCAAGGATCCCGGGCCTAAATGAAAAGAGGAGGAGAGGATTTGGTGGACCGGGCCTTGACTCACCGCAGCTAACGAGCTGTTTAAGAATCAAGTAGGTACAGAGAATACTCCTGACAATATAAGAAAAAATGACAAACGAGGATATCGTAGAATGCCAAAATATTAACAACGTAAATTCAGAAGAAAGACAGGATTAGCAAAAACGATAAAGAAAAAGGTGCAGTGGGATCCTGGGGGAATTATAAAGCAGTATTTTATTAACAAATTGTCTGTTTGATTACAGAAAGCTCACTAGGACGTGATACAAGGTCCAATCAAGCTCAAAAATTGCAGTCTTGAATGGCTATTTCAGCCTTCAAAACTTGCAAAGTTTGATTCCCGTTGAATCCGAGTATGTGCAATAGTGGTCTTTACAGGATATCGGGAGACAGTATTTTGTTCTTCCCTTGGTATTTTTTTTCTTTCTGGATGGATTTTTCTGATGGTTCTTCCTAGAGAGTTTCTTCTCCTTTTTTTTGTGCTTCTTTCCTTTTTCTCTCGCTGCTCTCTTCACGGCCCGTCCCCTCCTTTTATAATGGAGTTTTTCTGGGCGTCCCGGGTTCCCCTGTTTCGTTACTTTGCAAACAGAGTATGTTCGGTCTCTGTCACCTCGGTAAGTCTTTTTGCCGTTTTCTCTTACTCTTCCTTCTCTTGGTTCTGATTCCTTCGAAAGCTCCTGGCTGGCCATCCTCTTTGGGACATGCTGAGGTATGCCCTTCTCGGTATCCTCATTTCTGGCGTATTCCTTTCTTTCCTATTTGGGCGGAATCCTGTTCTGCCATTTTTGAAAGTCATTCGTTGCCATTCTTTCTTCCCTGTCCTGGTTTCCCGAGGCTCTTTTGCTGTCTGTGCCATGAAAGGTCGCTTGCGTTCCTTGTTCTTTTCTTTTCCTGTCTTCTTTCTACCGATCTGTCCTAGTCTTCTTTTCTTTTTATTTGTGCTTGAAGGGATTTGAGGATCTCGTTTCTTTATATTTTTGCCGTGGTCTCTTTTTGGGATGATTCTTCCTTTTCTGGGCTTCAGGATCCTCTGGGCCTTCCTCCCATGGGTCATCCGTGCCTATTACTTTTGGGCTTAGCCTGAGATTTTCCTTTTGGGCTTGACTTGTTCTTTTGTTTTTGGGCTTATTTCATTATGACTTATTTTAGACCTCAACAACGTGTTTCTGCCTCCTGCAGTGATTTACTAACGTAATAGACTAGTCGCTGTGTGCCGTTGTCTTCTCGGATTAGCACCAAGCTCACCGCATGCGAGGCTACCGCAATGTAGGCAAACAAAACCTCGTCGGCATTTGGACTGGACCTAATTGGTGGTCGGACAAGGTACTCCTTTAATTGTTGGAAAGCTACAGCGCAGTCTTCATTCCACTCAAATCCTTTCCACTTGTGTAATAGGAGAAAGAATGGCTTGCATCTATCTGCTGAGCGCGAGATGAAACGGTTTAAAACTGCTATCATACCAGTAAGCTTCTGGACTTCTTTAGGGTTCCGAGGAGGCTGCAAGTTATGGATGGCTCTTATTTGGTCGGGGTTAGCCTCAATGCCTCTGTGAGTCACCATATAGCCCAAGAATTTTCCAAATCCCACTCCAAATGAACATTTGGTTGCGTTCAGCCGTAGTTTATACTTTCTTAGTATTTGAAAAACGTTGCCAAGGTCGTCAATATGGTTGGGAGCCAACTTACTTTTAACCACCATGTCGTCTATGTACACTTCAATGTTTTTACCCATCTGCTGTTCAAACATCTTGGTCATCATCCTTTGATAGGTTGACCCGGCATTTTTTAGGCCGAAGGGCATCACTTTATAATGATAATTCCCAACTGGGGTGACAAAAGCAGTCTTCTCCTAATCTTCGGCGGCCAAGGGTATCTGGTGGTAGCCCTGAAAAGCGTCTAGAAAACTCATTCTAGGATGTCCGACAGTCAAATCTACCAACCGGTCTATCCGGGGCATAGGGAAGGGATCCTTTGGGCATGCCTTATTTAGGTCGGTGAAGTCTACGCAGACCCGCCATTTCCCGCTCTTCTTCCTTACCACCACCGTGTTGGCTAACCACTCGGGATAGAAGACCTCTTTGATAGTCCCTGCTTTCTTCAATCTTGTGACCTCTTCTATCACGGCGTCGGTATGTTCTTTCGATGGTCGTCGAGGAGCTTGCCTCTTAGGTGTTACGGTTGAGTTCACATTAAGGCGGTGGCAGATGAAATCTGGGTCGAACCCGGGGGCCTCATAGGGGTCCCAAGCAAACACGTCTAAATTCTGTCGGAGGAAGGCAGTCAGTGCTGACTTCTCTTGGGGCGGCAATTCCGAGCCAATTTGAAAAAACCTCTCAGGGTCAGATCCGATGAGTACTTTCTCCAACTCCTCACAGTTCACCTCCATGGCTGGTCCTCCACTGCCCGCAGTTGGGACCGTAGTCATTAATTGCTATAAGCCGCTCTCGGCCGACGTGGAAGTTATGCGATCCTGCTGCCGCAAGATTGCCGACACCATGCATTGCCTAGCAACTCCCTGGTTCCCTATTATCTCTTTGATCTGACCTCCTGACAGATATTTCACCTTTTGGTGCAAGGTTGACGACACAGCCCCTAGGGTATGAAGCCATGGCCGGGCCACGATGGCTGTGTAAGGGGAGTATGCATCTACGACAATGAAGTTCACTTCTACCACCTCTGATTCTATTTGCACAGGCAACCTAATCATGCCTCTCGGGATGACGACCTTTCCTTCAAAGCTAACTAGGGGGGAATCGTATGGCAACAGGTCTTCCTGCTTCAAGTTCAATCCCTTATACAAATCAGGGTACATTATCTCCACCGCGCTGCCTTGATCAACTAACACCCTTTTGACGTCATAACCTCCTATCCTGAGCGTCACGACTAAGGCATCATCATGGGGTTGGATAGTTCCTTGTTTGTCTTCCTCCGTGAACCCGATTAATGGCGTGGCGCTCATTCTGGCCCTCTTAGGTTCCCTGTCATCTGGCTTAGTCGGGAAATTGCTCACTGACATTACCCTGAAGGGGACAGAGCCTGTCCTTCCAGGTGCGGCGAGAATGACATTAATTGTGCCAATGGGTGGCCTCAACGTACTTTGTCTGGTTTCATTGTTTGATGGTTCTTGCCATCCTTCAGAGCGATGCAACAGATGTCTCAGCTTCCCTTCTCGGACGAGCCTGTCTAAATAGTTCTTCAGGTTCCTGCAATCATCGGTAGTGTAACCTGGCTCCTGATGGAACGCGCAATACAGGTTCTGATTACGCTTCAAAGGGTCGCCAGCCATCTTGTTTGGCCACTGAAAGAAAGGCTCATACTTCACCTTCTCTAGGATTTTGTGAAGTGGTTCTCGGAACACAGCATGGACTGCCTGAGACCCAGTAGATCCGGACTGCTCTACGTAGTCCCTTTTCGGCCTGTTACTGTTATTAAATCGTTCCGACCTGAAGTCCCTCCTCTCCTGAAGGACGACCTTCGCTTTACCCTTCCCCATCTGCTGGTCCTCCTCGACCCTTTTGTACTTGTCAATTCGGTCCATGTGTTGGCGCACGCTGGTGACTGGCTTTCCAGTGAGGGACTTTCTTAAGCCATGTTCTATCGGCAAGCCCCTTTTGAACGTGCTGATGGCGACGTCATCATATTTCCCTTCAATCTCGTTATACATTTCCCAGTATCTATCCGAGTAGGCCTTCAGCGTCTCTCCTTCCCACATGGACAAGGATAGGAGGGAATCGAGGGGCCGAGGGACTCTAGTGCTGGTGATGAAACGAGAACCAAAAGCCTGCGTCAGCTGTTTAAAGAAATCTATGGAATTCGGCTGGAGGGAATCGAACCATCTCATCGCCATGGGTCTCAAGCTAGATGGGAATATCCTACACATTAGCGCCTCATCCCTGGTGTGGACTGCCATCCTTTGATTGAATTGGCTCACATGCTCCACTAGGTCGGTCCGACCATTGTATATAGCAAACGTTGGTTGATGGAACCGCCGAGGAAGCACTGCCCTTTCTATTCTCCTTGTAAATGGCGACTGGGAGATGCGATCCAGGGCCTTACTCATGGCATCGTTGGCCAGGCCTTGGTAAGATGGGCTTTTGCGGCTGCGTTTACAAGGTCTCTCTTCCTCATAGGAAAAGGTCTCGCTCGGAGGGGTTCTTGATCTTCGCCGATATTCGTTGTCCTCGTCACTGCTAGAGCCTGAGCCGGGTGAAGGACGCTTCTGTTGTGCTCGGCGTAGCTTTTTCTTCAAATCATCAATCTCTTTTCGTAAAGCCTTTCGATCATTTTGCTCATGGGATGCATGATCCTTCCCCTTTGAACGGCTTTTACTCGTGTAAGAGATGTTCACGCTTCCCTCTCGTTGGTTATCTTGGTCGTTCCCTCGTTCTTCATTCAAAAAATTGTCCTGCCGTTGAGAATCTGCACGTCCGGTTTGGCGCCGGCCTGATCCTTCCATTTCTTACTGTTCACTTGTCAAGACACAAATTCTTCCCACAGACGGCGCCAATTGTAAGGGCAGATTTTGGGGCCCAGGCCCAGTGAGCAGGCGATTCTGGCCCAAAAAACCCTCAACAATGAATTTGTAGAGAGTGGGTTGAAAAACTAGGTCAAGACAGAGTGCACGTAATTGTTAGTAAGCCATGCAACCATTTAAACGTGGGAACGTTTTATTAAGCCTCCTGGGATAACAATTCATGGAACAACAATTTAGGCTTCTCTTACAGAACTTCTCTCTTTTTCTCTCTCTTTTCCTTACTTTTTGCTCTCCAGCTCCCAATCCCCTGATCATGGGGGGTTTTCTTCTCTTATATAGCATCCTTCGTATGATAATGGCCCTACACTTGTTGATCATCTGGGCCTCTACTTGAGTGCCTGTCCCATAGGACACCCTCCCCCTTTTCTGTGAGTTGCACTGGCCAAGATAATACTGTCTTCCTGTCCTCTCCACATTAATGCGGCTGGAAAAGTAGCTCCCTTGCATTTAATGCGGCAGTTGTGGTTGCCCCCCTGAGCGTCCAGCATTTTCCTTCGATTTGGGACGATTTCCCACTATGTGAAGGGTGCGTGTTGGACTCCCATTTGATGCGTCCGAGGAGACACTCCTCCTCGGACGCCTCTTAAACAGGCCCGGCCCAACAGGGTTGGGCTGGAAGTCCTCTGGCCATGTCCTCACTTCCTGTTATGGCTGGGCCCCGCATGGGTGCCAAAGCCCATTGTTGACTGATGAACTTTACCCCCACAATACACTATATTTATTATAAAATATATACACTCTATTTATTATAAATTTGAAATATATTCAACTAATTACTAATTTAATCATCACTTACGTAATAATATTTAACAATGCTAACTAAATAAATCAAACTATCAATATACACGTTCAAATTAATTGAACTAAAAACAAATAATACATGACATTTTCTTCAAACAACATACACATTCAAATTATATCTTCAATGACATTTTCTTCTTTATCATCAATATTTATTATCTCTTCTTATTCTTTTATTTTAATACTTTTATCTCTATATTTCTTCTTAACATTCTAGCCTCTTAGAATTATAACAAAAATTAAAAAATTAATTATATTGTCATTTAATATCTTCTTTTATAGTATAGAAAAAAATTTGTAAATATGAAAGTGAAAAACCATCATGGATATGTTATTCGTTGGGCTCAATCAACTAGCACAGTAATTTTGTATTGAAAACAAGTCTAATGATCCGACGCAACTTACCAGCTAGACTCAAATAAAAATACAAATTTTAACAAAAAAAATTATTTTAAACCCACATGTCTATGTATTGTATTATATACACAATTTTATAATACTATGCTATATTATTACATACAATATCTATTGCTTCCATAGTGGCTTTTATTTATACAACTCCGTTTTCTACGATACCAGGAAATAGCTCATCCTCCCAAGAGGAATATATAATAATACCTAGTGTGCATTTTCCATCATTTATGTCACAAGATAAGTTGGCCTTAGAATATCCAATAATTTTCAAATATTCCCTATTATATGTCAATTCATGACTTTTAGTAAGAGCAAAGAACATCATATGCGTTATCTTGAAATTTACAATACAAATCACATTTTGATAATAATAGAGAAAAATTCATATTCGGATCAAACCATAAAAAAAATAAAAAATAAAAATTTGTTTTTCACAAGGTGGTGGATAAAGACAGATAGAATAGAGGCTTTGGGTTGTTATTCTTTTTGATAAATCATAATTGAAAGAAAAGAAAATCGGACTCCATACCTATCAGGCAGACTAAGCAAATATCTTTGAAAGTAATTAGAAACATTCTATGTTAAAGGGTAAAGTTAAATATTTAAAATTTAAGGATAACAAATCTCTTGTCACAAAACTCAATTGAAATAAAATAAAGTTTTCAATGAAATAGAACACTAACAATATATATATATATATATATATAAACCTTTGCTTAAATATGGTTTCGATAAAGGTATTTTGGTTATAATTTGTTTTTGCTCAGCTTTGGTTTTGGTTTCAATATTTGGATGATTTTTTTTTTTTTTTGAGGTAATTTTGCAATCATCATAGAGAGTAGATTGAATCAATATTGGATAGTGTCTTTTGCATTTTTGTAAATTTCTGGTTCAATATCTTTTGTTTCTCTGTTTGTATTTGGCTTTTGGAGGGCATCCATATTGGCATAAACATTGACTTTATATGTATGACATTGAAAATCTCATTGTATTGTGGCAACTGTGGAATGATAAGGTAAGGGGCAATGTATATGATCATTGGCAAAAACAATTGTGAACAAGGCTTTAGCCCTTTAAATTCGTTCTATTAATGTTCTCCAGGTTTTTTTTCTTTCTTACTCTTTTTCCATGCTGGATCTGTTTTTTTTTTATTCTCCTATATATGATGCTGCCGAGTATTGCCTTCAATACTTTTTTGCCTCATCATATTCTACATAAATATATATATATATATATATATATATATATATATATCAAAACACACTGAAATAAACATGTATTTTCTAAATATACTAATTGCTCCCTATTTCAATCTTCATTAACATTTGCTTTACACAATTTTATGACATCTATCCTGTAAGAAGTATCACAAAGTAGCTACAAATAAATTTTAAAAAAATAGTATGGTAGTAGTTACTTGTCTTCAATTTCTGTGACTTCTGGAATGTCAAGATTTACATAGAATTTTGTTGCAAAAGTGGATGATAGTTGATAGTCACCTACAAAAAAGTTGTAAAAAGTTTATTAGTGATTATTGATGCCAAAATGTTATGTACTTGTTAAATGGTTCAGTTAGTTGTCATCTATATGCTATGCGAAGTGGAGACATCATTCGAGAGAGCATAAAGTTCTACCATGTGATGCATTTCTTGGAATTTTCTTTATTTAGGCTTACACTTCAATAAAGTTTGCATTTACATCATAGTATTAGTTCATTGAATTAACTTGAAAGCTTGGATTTGTGTAAAAACACAAGAGCTTGTTCAGACTCCCAATTAAAAATTACAACTAGATTGCTTTTACTCTAACTTAGACTAAGTGTGGAACAAGAGTAAATAAGCGCAAACAACCAATACCACTACCCTAAGCCATATTTATCCATTATCAACAATAAAAGGAAAGCTTAAGAGTAGGGAAGAGAGATGCAAACACAAGATAACGCAGAGACATATTATCGAAGAGGAAACCAAAGAACTTGGCAAAAAACATCTCTACGACCCTCCAAATTGAAATCGATCCACTAAAGAATAAAGTTGGAGTACATGAATAACAAAAAACCCTCAAAACCTAGTCTATCCCATGTACTTGAGCCCTTCAAGCTCCTGCTACCAACTGGCTTCTCGAAATCTTGTCTTCTCTAACTTTCTAGATCCCGCAATGTAGCTGATGACATCTGCCAATGAATGGCTCCTTCTAGTGCTTCCTAACAGCACCAAATTTTTACTTTATACTCAAGATGGGTGTGGTAAGTGTTTGGGCTATCAACCTCTCAAGGATATGGAGATGGAGAGGTAGGTGAGGAAAACCACAAGGAAATATGTAGATGATTGTGGGTATAACAATTTCTAACTCTTAAGTGTATTTTTTAGGTTTTTCTCTCTTAAAAGCACTCCTTACAATTTGTGGGTAATGAGGGTATATATATAGTATGGGTAAAGACTTGGTAAAGTAAAACATAACTTTTTGCCAAACAGAAAGTTTCGCGAGTACTTCGCGGGATAGTCTTTATTGCAAGACACTGGTGAAAACCTCCAAGCTGGCATGACTCTTCATCTTCCAGTCATGTTCTCTACACATGGCTCTTTCATGGGTAGGCTTCTCGCGAGACACTCGCGAAATCCACTTGTTCATCCTTTTAAGCTTGAGTCTTCACACTTTCTCACACTTATCCCTTACAATTGAAAACACACATACATACAGAGAAATATGATTAAAGAAACTACAATCAAATTTGGCATGAAATTAAAGCCAACACAAAATAGTTGTAAATTACAACTATACATAACTAATAAAGTAAATGCATATATTAATTATATATGGTGGGTTCCAGTTAGCTCAACTGGTAAAGTCTCTTACGGTTGAATAAAAAATCTTGGGTTCAATCCTCGCATACACTAAAAACCGATTGATATCTTAGTCTGATAATAAAGAACTATCATTAGGAGTAAACGCCATAGGTTAAAATTCTCTCCAAAATTATATATAGCTGTACATCAATTATTTATATTAGAGAAATTTAAATGATTATTTTTATATATATTATATAAGAAAATATTTTATTTATAATTATAATAATTGATTTAAAATACGACATTCTTCCTTATATGAGAAAATATTTTTAATAATAATAATAGTTTATTTAGAATGTTTAGTTGTTCTGACAACAATTGACATGAAAGCCCTAAAAAATAAAATATTTGTGAATTCACTAAAATAGTCATAACCATTTAGATTTCTTAACTTATTTTAGTGATATTATATATATAATCAACATTGTAGTATTTACTCTATGTAATTAAAAAGGTTATTAATATGATAACTATATATATATATATATAAATTAAGTAGTTCATTAATTATTTAAGTATAATGAAATTTTGATGTCAGTTTTCAAAGATTTATATGAGAAAAAATTGATTAGAAATATGGTATTGTCCCACAAATTTAGTTGGTTTTGCAACAGTGGAAACAAGGTCCGACAAGAGAAAAAAAATTTAATAACAGACAATTAAGAATGTAAAAAACAATTCTATACATACATACATACGTACATACATACATATATATATATATACACACACACACATAGAGAGAGAGATGGGTTCAATTTAGTGAAGCTACACCTGGTGTTTTCCTTAAAAAAATGTTACACATTTTATCCACCGTAGATCTCTAAGCAATTTAGACTATTTTAGAGGTTCAAAATACAGTATCTTACTTAATTAATGAGTCTGAATTTAGTAAGGACGTGGTGTAAAACTCATATTTTACACCTTTCAATAAAAAATTGTAACATCAGTATTTTACTTAAAATTCAGTATATCCTACCACACCTAATAACATTTCAATAAACTCTTAATTTGGTTGTATTTATATATAGGTCTTAGAATTAATTAGGTGTGGTTGTGTTTATTCTTAAATATGTGATAAGATAATGTGACGTTTGGTGTTAAAGAGATAAAACATGGGTTTACACCACACCTAATTAATGAGTCTGATTTTAGTAAGGACGTGGTGTAAAACTCATATTTTACACATTTCAATAAAAAATTGTAACATCAGCATTTTATTTAAAATTCAGTATATCCTAACACACCTAATAATATCTCAATAAACTCTCAATTTGGTTGTATTTATATATAGGTCTTAGAATTAATTAGGTGTGGTTGTGCTTATTCTTAAATATGTGATAAGATGATGTGGCATTTGGGGATAAAGGGGTAAAACATGAGTTTTACACTACGTCCTTACGGAATTTAATTTCTTCTTTAATATGTAATATGATGATGTGGCATATTAAGATTGGAGGGGTAAAACTTGGATTTTACACTACATCCTTATAGAATTTAATCTCATAACAATTTACCATCTATTATTTATTATGAAAACTCATATGGAGCACCACATAACAAAACGAAAATTTTGAAGAAATTCAAAGAAACTATCTAACGAAAATAACACACTTTTGAAGAAATAATAATAATAATAATAATTAAGGAAATGATTAAAAAGGAAGAAATCAAAACTCCAAAAATTGTAAAACAAGACCCTTCAATAGAAAGCAAGAATGCAAAAGAAGGGAAAATAGGAAGGAAGAAACACACCACCTCCTAAACAAAAAGTCTCATTGTGTCTGGTAGTTTATAAATTAAGAAATTCTCAGTGTTTTGTAGAGAAGTTGGATTTAAAAAACGGCAAAACTTAACTACAAAATTGGTTATAACCTAAGGTTATAACATTACTCAATAAAATAAACATTACTAAATATTTGAAAATCTAACTGTTGAACTGCATGTTCTTTACACTCTTAATATACATGTCAAATTTTGTGTCAATTGGATATTATTTACTATATGATCAATAAGCTTATATTTTATGCATAATTTTAAAATACAAAAAATTGCAAACAATTTATTGATGACATAGCTATTGATTTTTAATTTTCTAAAAATTTTGCAAGTATGGAGAATATAAGAAGAAGATTTCATCCAATGGTGGATTTGTCAAAATTCACCTCCAATACAAAGATATTAAGTAATGTTGTAATCTAAAGTTACAACTAATTTTGTAGCTAAACTTTCCCATTTAAAGAAACATGTATGGTTTTGTTACCTTCAATTTTGTTTATTATCTTCTTAGAACCTTTTTCTTTACATATTAGATATCAAAAACTAATTTGTAACTAAAATTTTAGTTTTCACATAAAAATTTTACAACTAATTTTGTAGCTAAAATTTTTCCTTTAAAGAAACATGTATGGTTTTATTACCTTCAAATTTGTTTATTATCTTCCTAGAACCTTTTTCTTTACATATTAGATATCAAAAAATAATTTGTAACTAAAATTTTAGTTTTCGCATAAAAATTCCCAATATTCTCTATTATATGTTTTGTATCATACAAAAATGCAAGCACATGTCGAATGAATTTTTAAAGTTATCTAATTTCTTTCTTATGTTTAAAACTCACATTTATGTGTAACAATGTTTGTTAAATTCATTAGGGTAAAAAACCATTCCCCCTTTATGTTTAGGGTAGTTCACAATTTCTTCCCTTATCTTTGAAACCAATCAATTTCCCTTTTTTTGTTACTTTATTGTTTAGACTTAATCAACTTACCTTCTGTGTAGCAATCCCCAAGCTTTAAAGACTTCAACCATTTTTTTATGCTAAGTTCGACTTTAACCTTATTTTTTTCAATTGGAGTCAGTAGCTAGATAAACAATAAATTGCAAAAGAAAACTTCAATTCTAATTACCGACATAATATTGCAGTATTCAGGTTTAATTTATGGGTTGTATAAAGTTTACTTAGGCTATGGTAATTTTGGTGTTTTATTTTTTAGGTGACTTTTCACAAGATAACATTCCATGAATCAAAAGATTCATTGAACTTAACTTAGGGAATAACGGAATGGGGGTATTTGCTAATGAATTCAACAAACATTTTTTGACATAAATTTATACTTAAATATAAATTTTAACTTTAACCATATGAAATAAATTAGATAAGTTTTAAAATTTAATCCATATATGAACATGTTTTTGTAATATCAGGATCTTGCTTCCTAACTCTAAGATTTCTATTTGGCTTTTGCATTGGATGGGGTCTCGATGAGATATAAAATAAAAAAAATAATTCAGACTAATATACTGGGAGAATATTCAGTCTTCAGTCCTACCAATTGCACAGCTAAGTGCTGTAAGTGAGAATTTCTTACTTTATAAAATCATGAAGAACTTTTATACCAAAACAAGATATTTGCACAATTTCTTTAAAAAATGTAAGCAATGCTTCTTCTTTTGATTGAATCTTTTTTTATATAAAGGGAGATATTTAGTGAGCATTAGAGGTAAAAGTCTCTAATATATGTTTAGGGCATTGTGTATAACAAAATAAAAATAGAGATTTGAAATTTTTTTGACATAAACATAAACATATTTTTTTAAAAATGAAATAAATTAATAATGATTTACATTCATCCCATTTGTACATATTTTAGGTTCTATGAAAGTTGGTACTTATATAGTTTGATGTTACTTGTAATAGTTTTTGTGGGGCCAAAGAAATTGCGGCCCTGGCCCAGGTCCAGTTTATCTTAGGGTCCACGGCCCAAGCCGAGGAAAGCCATTGCCGAGGACGATCTCTTGCTCGGCACTTCGCTAAATTCCCAAAGAAAGGAACGAACTGAGTGTAGGGACAGGGCAAGGAAAAAAGCCGCCAACACAGTAACATGGAATTCGGCGTCTGACAAGCCCATACTCAAACCCATGCCCATGCGCTTTTTCCAGCAACTCCCAACCACTCTAGGTATGGGTCGACTGGACAAGACTGCTCCCCAAAAAGGAAAAATTAACACGTGGACGCAAAAAGGAGAATGGAACACCAGTATAAAAGGAGAAGAAGACAAAGCTGAAGGGAAGGTGGAGCTAATGAAGCGAAGCCCGCCCATACAGCATTTTCCCATAGGAACTATGACCAAACCGCTCACCTATGCCTAAGGTCATACCTTTCAAGCTCACTCTCTACAAATTCATTGTTAAGGGTCCTTTGGGCCAGAATCGCTCGCTCGCTGGGCTTGGGCCCCAAAATTTGCCCTTACAGTTTTAATTCTTTGGAGTATAAGTTGAATACCATTTTCCCTCTTTTTAAATTCCACACTCTATTTTAGTTCATTTTCTTTCCAACATTTATTTTCCTTTTGTTCCCTGTCTACCTTTTTTGTTTTTTGTTTTAAATGGGATTGCGACTTATTTAACCCATCAATTGATATCTATACTATATATAAAAGGATTCCCCTCTTTAAACTGGACTTTTATGTAATTCAAGGATAAACTCATTAATAAAAAGTAACTTCTCTTAGAAATAGGGTTATAAATGTCAAATAACAAATTTCATTTTGAATTTAAAAAGAGAACTCCTAAAATTTAGAATTTGTTTCCCTTCACATTCATTTTTTTATTCCCTAAATTTTAGCCTTCTTTATTAATTTTTCACCTAAATAAAAGTAAAACACCACCAATTTTAAAAATAAAAATAAATAAAAGACTGAGAGCACTCCTAAAACTTAGCCTTCTTTCCCCTCACGTTCATCTTCTTTTTTTTTTTTTTTTTAATATAGTTACTGCTTATCTCTAAAATTTATCATTTTTATTTATTTAATACATGCAAATTATTAACTTTTACCAAAAAAAAATATAGAAGAGCTTCTAAGCGCACGCAACACACGTGCTTAGAGGTTAGTTTAAAATTAAGGATTTTGCCTCATGATGCATGTCATACCCAGATTTCGACTTGTGCTCAACATTGCCCCCAAACCATATGTGATAAGATGATTATTTAAAAAATAAATAAATAAACTAGAGTTACTGCTTTTCTCTAAGGTTTATCATTTTTTTTATTTTTTTTAATAAATGCAAATTATTAACTTTTACCAAAAAAATTAAAAGAGCCTCTGAGCACCTGCAACGCGCGTGCTTAGAGGTTAGTGTAAAATTAGGGATTTTGCCTCATGGTGCATGTCGTACCTGGATTTTGGCTTGTGCTCAACATTGCCTCCCAAACCATATGTGATAAGATGATGTGACATATTGGGATTGAAAGGATAAAACATAAATTTTATACCACGTCCTTACAGAATTTAATTTCTTAATTAATATAGCATGCTTTTGTGTTCTCTCTTATTTATTACAATAAATTATGAAATTATTTTCTTTTTTAGTATTTTCTCCCTCTTGTTGAACCACTGAAGTAAAAAAAACAAAAAACAAAAAACAAAAAAAAAACAAAACAAAAAAAACAAAACAAAAACAAAAACAAACAAACGCTTTCTCATGTTTCCTCAATCTTAAAAGAAGAATAATGCTAGAAACACAACCAATTTTACAATTTTTTTACACAGCATTCATGCGGCGTGGTCCACATTAGCTTTTAAAAACAATTATTGAAGGATATTTGTATTTTTATTTATTAAAATAATATTTGCATATTTTTAGTAGGCATGAAACATGCTTATCTATACTAGTCACAATATCATACAATTTTCAAATTTGAAAACATATATAATATGATATTGTCTTTCTAATTTGTTTATAAAATAGAACACTAAATATTACAATTTTTTAGAAGTAAAATTATTGAAATATTAAAGGAAACTAACAAAATTAAATTTCACAAAACTTGAAAATATCAACCAACAAACAACTATAGACAATAAAGAGACTAAAGAGCAAAGCCAAATTGATTCCCCCTACCTTACTCACTAGAAATACATGACCTGTTTGCCCCATAACCCAGTACCAGAGCTAATCCTACTCACTAGAACTGCGAACCCAAATTGTACATCCCAGTTGATTGTAAAATCTCATGCCCATTACAAAACTGGAAACCCCAGAAAATATAAAAGTGAACAACCCCTAGAAAATAAATCAAAGGAAATGCTAACATGCAAAAGCTACAAAGAAATTTCAATAAAAAACAGAACTTGAAAACATCAAAGGAATTGATACAATACCTTAAATTAGGTAGTGTCCCATATAGCAAAAAAAGTAGTTCATACGGATTAATCCAACATAACATCATTCAAAGCAAAAACAAAATTCCTAAATATCAAAACCCCCAATCCACCCACAATACCAATAAAAATAAATAAATAAATAAAACTTGATTGGTATTGATTCCTCCAATCCAGCTGTCAGTCTCCAAGAAGAAGAACAAAGAGAAAAGATAGAAAAAGAGTCGTTGGCACCGTGGGCTGGATGGATGTTTAAATAGGTGTAGGGATCGGGATGGAATGGGGTTTCTTTTTTGAATTTAGAATAAAAACTAATGGGCCGTATAGCATAACCCGGCCCAACCTTCTCCTTTAGGAATAGTTGTTCTTTGAATGAAAATTAAATAAACCTATACCAAGCATCATCTCCTAAACTGAATTGAAGAACTAGGGCAGTAAACAAGCCAGGCTTTGCCGAGTAGTATGTGTTTGAGCTTGGCTCGACAATAAAAATCAAATGCTCAAGCTTGGCTTGAGCTTGAGACAAGTCTAAAAACAATGTTTGAGCTTGAGTATGTGAGAATGCCAAAAAGCTTGAACTCGGCTTGGCTTGATTAATTAGTCAAGCCAAGCTCGAGCTTAACATCAAACTCAAACTCGAGCTCAAGTCAAGTTTTTTAGCTTGGGATCAAAAAAATTGCATCATCAAATGCTTATATCACCAAAAATCAAGTAAACAAATATACATACATACATATATATATACTCATTTTATCATGCTTCTAACACCCGTGATTAGAATTTGTTCAAATTACAACTTTACATAATTAAATCCATCCATCATCATTTTTTGTCTATAGCTTGAGTAACTGTTCAAAATACAATCTTTACATCCACATTTGTCATTCGTACAACTATAATCTTTACAAATCTAAATAAATTAACATTCCAAAACATATATGAATAAACAAGTTATAAATTAACATTCCAAAACATGTGTAATATCATAATAATAAGTTTATTTAGTAAACATATATCAAGCGATAAACAAGGTTAAGCTCGGCATGTTTTGTATTGAGCCCTATTGTTCACAAGCTTATTCACGAACAATTTTTTTTGTTTGAGCTCGGCTTGTTTATCAAACAAGCCTAAAATTAAGGCTCAAGCTTGGCTTATTTGTAAACAAACGAATATGAACGAGTTTTTTATCGAGCCGAGCCCGAGTTGTTCATAAACGGCTTAGTTTGTTTACAGCCCTAGAAGAACATTGTAAAATATAATGGAAAAGAATATTATGACTCTAAACTTGTTAAATTAAACACGCACTAGTAGGCCTCAAATGTGAGTAATATGATACTTAAATAATAGAATGATAAGTAGCGGGATTTAAACTCGGGATGTCTCTATTAAAACACTAGGAATTGCTATTTAAGCTACAAAGCTCTTGGCAATCCAAGTTAAATAATACATAAAGGGTCCGGTTAATGTGTGCCCTAAGGGCACACATTAAGCCATTCATTTTTGGAAACATTTTCTCGAGAATTGAAAAGGCTGTCAGTATTTTTTCAATTTTTGAGAAAATATTTCCAAAAGTGATTAAGGGTCCGTTTGGATACAGCAGAAAATTGAAAACTGAAAAACAGTGTAGCAAAATAATTTTTAAATGTATGAATAGTACCGTGAGACCCATTTTTAATTTTTTTCTCAATAAAATGGTTGTGGGTCCCATGAACAATGCGTAAACAGTACATGAATAGTAAAATTTGTCTCCCGTACGGTGCATGAACTGTACTTGTTACTGTTCATAAGCACTTGAAAAAAAAAAAAAAAAAAATGCCTGCTCAAACGCACACTAATTATTATGTGCTCTTAAGGCACACATTAGCAAAATCCGTACATAAATAGTTGAGATCAAATAGTTCAAAGTTGTTCACTAATCTTATTGTCGCCAAAAAAGAACCAGAAAACAAAAATTGGATGCGGAGCACCTAATGTTATCAATCTCATCAACTGTACGTGTGCATGTAAAATATAAATAAAGTTGGATTACTTGCAAAAGATAAATAATTATTTAAAACTTTAAAAATAAAACATAACATGTTAGGTAAAGAAAATTAAGCAAATTATTATTATGAATTACACTTTAATCTACTTAACACTAGTTGTAGATCCAATAACAAAAATATTCATGCTTGAGAATTGCACCTTAAGTTAGTGAATAATTTCATCAATATCTTCATTCACAATAGAAAATTTTAATATAACTTTAGCATAAATGAAAATGGGTCAATAAAAAACTAAAATTTTATAACTACGGTTATTCTCTATATGGCATAAGTATTACTTTCAAACCCACGAAACTAACTTTGAGTGCAAATCAAAAGATAAGATAGATACTGAATAAGAATTTTATCACCAATCCTATGTGAATAAATAACAAAAGAAAAAGGCTCAAAAATGAAATGGTTCATGTGTTAAAAACTAAAAAGCAGGTCAAAGGAAGGGAGTTTGGTCACTGATTAGTGAAAATAAGCATTTTGATCGGCAAGGTAAGGTGGAGTAAAGTGAACACATAAATGTGATTTTGAACCGAACATCTTTTTAGATCCAACATGTAAATCAATAATACGTGGACTACTCGAGTTCTGAAACAAATTTATAAATATACTATATTTATTATAAATTTTAAAATATATTCAACTAATAACTAAGTTAATCATCACTTACGTAATAATATTTAACAATGCTAACTAAATAAATCAAATAAACAACATACACATTCAAATTAATTGAACTAAAAACCAATAATACATGACAATTTCTTCAAACAATGAACATATTCAAATTATTTCTTCAATGACATTTTCTTCTTCATCATCAACATTTATTATGTCTTCTTGTTCTTTTATTTTAATAATTTTTTCTGTGTTTTTTCTTAACATTCTAGCCTCTTAGAATTATAACAAAGAAATTTAATAATTCTAGTCTCTTTATAGTATAGAAAAGAAATTTGCAAATATGAAAATGAAAAACCCTCATGGATATGTTATTCGTTGGGCTCAAAGCTCAATCAAGTAGCACAATAATTTTGTATTAAAAACAAGTCTAATAACTTGCTGAACTCAAATAAAAACACAAATTTTAACCACACATAAAAAATAAAAATAAAATTTTAAAAATTTAAAAATAAAAAAAATAAAAACTTATTTTAAACTCACATGTCTATGTATTGTATGATACATTCATGAGCACTTCCAATATGCTCCTACGATACAAAACTTTTTATATACAATTCGATGCGGACAACTATGGTAGCAACTCTCAAATTAGGAGAATGATTGAGCAATTTTAAAATTTGGGAGAGACATTGTAAATTGTAAAAATGTGCAATTTATCATAATAAATACTTCAAATACCCAATTAATTAAAATTATAGAATTGTGCAATACTAAACTTCAAATACCCATAAGAGTCACACCTAATGTAATTCACTAATTTGGACCTGACCTTCATAAATTTCCATTCAAGGATTATTGACAAATTGATAATTGAGTTGAATTGTTTTCCTATACCCTTCATGTACTGCACCCACCTAAAGACCCGAATCTGAGTAATAGTAGAAGAAACCAGGAAAGAGTTAGTGTCTGTTTGGTTTAGACATAACTCAGTTTTCATAACTCAATACTTATAACCAATGTTATGAATATCGTTTCAAAACCCGTTTCGGTTTGTCCATTGAAACGGAATATTTCAGTACCGGTCTATTTCAGCATATCGTTTCAGGTTGTTTCGGATTTCTATATATAAATATATATATATATATATCTTTCAATAAATTTTTCAAAAGATAATAATAAGTAATTAATTAATTACCAAAGTAACCACAAATAAGCAAATAATGTGTTGATTATTCATTTTTTAAATATTATTTATATACTATTAATTGGGTGTCTTTTTTAGAACAATGTGTATTTTTTTTTCTTCTAAACAAGTAGTAGTGTAGTACTATTTTTAATTGTCAGCACATATTACACTTTTAGCCTTAGGTTATGTGGCACTATTTGCTAGAAAAGAAAAAAACGTTGCATCATTTGCTTGCTTACCCATTTAAGAGATTTCACCTACCCCACCTAACCCAGCTGCTTTACCCAAGTCCTAATGTTCAAACTCTTTACTTTGAGTCTGAGTTTTTAACTCCTAACTCACAACACTCTCTTTGCCGCAAGACTTCTTCTACCACTTTCTTTGTGCTGCAAAATTGCAAATATGTGAAGGTTGAAGTTTCATGAGTAATCTAACTCAGGCTCAAAGAATGATCCAAGTTCACCTTCAGGTTCTTACCTCTCTCTCTCTCTCTCTCTCTCTGTTCATCACTTCATTGTTGTAAATTTTTGGGTTGTATTTGATGTTGTGAGGTAGAATAGAATCTGTGGAACTCAAAACATTTTTGCATGTAATGGTGAAAAATATCCTTAAGTTGAAGAAGGAGAAAAAAAAAAAGAAGGCAAAACTCTTTCCGGACAAAAATTACATTTCGGCCGAAATTGACCAGAATGCCCGAAACTAGCCGAAATTGGCCGAAATTTGATCCAAGGTGGAACAGAGGCTATTCCTATTCCAGTTTGCATACCGGTACGAAAAATTCTGTCCGTTCCAGTTGGAATGGAACGAAATTCATAACACTGCTTATAACTCATAACTGCAACTCAAATCTCATAATCCAAACCCCACTATCACTCAAAAACTCCAAAATTGTTGTTTGGTTACAAAACTCAGTCACATATCTCAACTTTTAAGTCCACTTTTTGCCAAAATTGTGGAACCCACCCCACTAACACTACACAAAGGTTATAGTTGCTACCCGCATCCATTTCCTCTTCCCCTCTTTCATATTCTCTCAAGTCCATCACCACCATCAATGGAAAACTCAGAACCCACCACTATCAATACCACCAATGGCCACAACGAAAAAATAAAAAATTTTAAAATTTTAAAAAAAATCCAACCATCAGCTATACCCACAAAAAGAAAAAATTTATAATCATCAATACCACCACCACCAACCACACAAACCCACCTCCATCACAGCTCAAGCTTCAAACCACAACTACAAACACAGAAAACCCAAACACACCAATACAAAATCTTCAGATCGATGATTCAAAATTGCCAACCCAAACCCACAAACACAAAAGACCCAAACCCAAGAATCCTTAGATCGAAAACCAAAATCATGAAAATGATGAGTAGGTTTATATTTCTAGGTATATATTTATGCGTTGATGAACATGATGACTGGGTCTGAAGAAGAAAGAAAGAAAGAAAAAGAAGAAAAGAAAGAAAAACAAAACCAGGAAGAAGAGGAGAAAAAAAAGAAAATCCCTTTGGTGGTGGAGTGGGTATGAAGTGAAGAGAGAGATAAAATAAAAAGTAGTCGTTAGTATGACACTATTAGTCTGTTACTTTGACAATGACAAGTCAAGAGTTAGTATGATACTGTTACTTGACAGTTACAAGTCAGGAGAATGGGTCCTACAAATTTGATTTTTTTACCACTTTGCCAATATCACTCATAATCCATAATCTGAAAATACCAAAACTGTGTTTTCAATTTCTATCATCCAAACTCAAAATTTTAAGTTTTTGAGTGATGTCGTGATGAAAACAAACATCCAAAACTAAGCCAAACACTGCATCATTTGTGAGAGCCATGAGTTTTGGATGATGAATCATAAAAATTAAAAAGCCGTACATAAACTAACTTTTAAAAAAAAAAAAATTTAAATTAAAAAATTAAAAGCCAGCTTATAAGCTTAAACAAATAGACCAAGACGACCATTGAACCGAACAGAAACTTTCCACTACTATGAAAAGAAGAAAAACAGTTAAAATGAAACGAAGTAGTTCACTAAATCAAATTAGCACACGTGTTCCTACGTTAAACAAAACCAGACATTGAAGAAGAAAAAAAAGAAGGTAAAATACAACCTCGTGGCACAGGGCAGTAGCCAGTCAAGGTCTCTTCAGACCAATTAATGAAGAAGAATCATCAGATTATTAGACCCGCAGAATGCCTATGATTGGCCACTTTCACACTCACTACAAGACCCTGAAAAACCAGGAGGTGACTTGACTTGACCGGACTTGAGACTCAGATTAGTAGCTGTTTTGCCATATCTGTTGAGACTGCTTTGGTGGTTGGCCTTGAGAGGCACCAAGGGATGCTGCATCCCTCGGGTTTTGTTGCTGATGTTCCATTGACAAACCACCAGTTTGGGAATGATAGTAATTCGGGTAACTGAAATGCTGTGATGGCTGCTGACCTTGCCGATACCCACTCGGCTGCTGATTCTGCCCCTGGAAGCTGTAATATGTGCTTGGAAGAGCAGAAACTGTTCGGGAACCAGGCCCATGAACCCACATCGCTGAATTATCATTCTGAATACCAATGGAAAAAGGAGGAGGACTAACTTAGTTTCAGAAGAACCAACACAACATAGAGAAAGAAACAACTGAAATCTGTTACTTATCAATTTGGTGGCATTTTACAACAGCATGCACATGATATTTTTCTCTACACCATCTATCATGCCTTTGAAACCAGTCATTTTCACTGACTTGAATAATGAAATGGAAGCCTTTTTCTAGTTAATTTTTATTGACATGTTCTGATCATGGAATATTCCATTTTCACATCAGAGAAACAGCATGTAAATAAAAGGAATAGAAGGTAAAAATGTAATATTTATTATGTTTCCAAAGCCATGTAGTGAAAATACCTGCTGAAGTGAGATCAAATGATTACTGTCCTTATATTGAGAACTTAAAACATCATCATAGCCAACCGTTGTGCCTGTAGGTGCAGTAGGTGGATTCAGAGGAAAGTTTCCCCCAGGAATGCTGGTTGAACTCCCAAAGGCATATCCAGAGGGAATAGCTGCAGATTGAGGCAAACTGCTGACAGAAACACTATTTTTGTATTGTGGTAGCATTGCTGCCAGAGACTGATGGTATGTGTTGTTACCAGCAAATCCCTGCTGGTAAGCAGAGGGCATATACGTGTAGCTCTGAGGCAAGAATGGATAGCTGATCATGTTGGCAAAATGTCCCAAAGGAAGAGTAGGTTGGGAATAAGGGTGCACAGCAAGGTGTTGAGGAAGAGCAGGTCCTGTAGCAACGCCGGCACCAGGCAGCGTCTGAGTAGGCTGAGGTGTAGAAATACTACCTGCTCTCAAAGCCTGCACACAAACAAGATAATGGTCAGAAGAACTGTATCCCCAGCACTTCCTGAATTTATTAAACTACTATGTCTTCTTAACACACGCAGTTAATTGTCTATGATTTTTTTCACTCTTAAAGGCAATTACTTTCTTGGACAAGTTTTAGCTACTTGAAACATGCAAACTCACAAGGTAAAAATATTTTTGATATTTTTTCTATTTAATTACTAACAAAATACTTATGCATTATGTATGTGAAGCGTAGATCCAAAGCCTGAAGTGCAGGGGCACCAGGCCTAACACAAGACAGCTGGTGGCCAGTTCTATTCCCCCCTTCACCCACAAGGCTACAACATGGAAAGCAGGGGGGGCAAGGTTATTCCTTTATGATTGTCAGTGCAGAAAGGTTCTGATACAGCTTGAGTGCTTGAATTATTAACTTCATCTCAGCAATAAGAACTTGATCAGAGCAAGAGAATGACACTTATCCTGAGAGTGAAAGGAAGCAACCAACTGCTGTCTCTAGTTGCATCATCACCAAAACTGCACTTTAAATCAAAATTGCAAGGATATTGCACTGTAGCTTTACCTTGGCTAGTTGCATCATCACCAAAACTGAACTTTAAGTGTTTGTTTGGATTTGGCATCTGCGTTTTTGGCCTTTTTTTTAAAAAAAAAAAAGTCCAGCGCCTGGTGCACAGTATTTTCATTAATGAACAGTAACCAAAAAATTTTTTTTATTGTTTTCAGTTTTCAGCAAAATAAGCGGTATCCAAACGCATACTAAATCAAAATTTCAAGGACATTGCACTGTAGCTTTGATTTGTCCATAGAGTGAAGCACTTTTATCCTACTCCAGCACAATACAATGAATATGTGCTTGGCTAAGGAAGCTTCAATGTTTTATTCCTATTCTTTTAAAGCTTAGGGAGATGGGTGTAACAAAGGGGTGTTCAAGGGAGACTAAATGACAATGCTAGCTGCATTAAAAGACGAAGGCAAGTGCTTATCCAAGATAGGGTATGTGATTGACAATGCAAAGGGAGGCAAAGTGCTTGAGGCGGAGGACTTTCAACCATAGGCAGGAAAATAATGAACCCGTGCACTGGCCAGACAAGCTCAGTACTTCAATAATGTAGCAGTATGGCTTGAGGATGTACCAGACTTTGTTACAAGTCGTATTCACAACAATGCTATTCATAGAACAGGATGATAATCTACTATCTTTTCTTGTACATAAATAAAGAAAAAACTTAGGGAAACAGAGAAGTTCATGGCAGATGGTGAAGATGAATGTTGCAAAATAAGTGACTTCTTTGACCTGAAAGTTTGAAAAAACATCATTTTCTAGATTTTCATTTTAGATTGTTACTTAAATTTTTCAATCTTTACATGTCAATTTTCTACACCCATTGAACAAGTTCACTGTATAAACAAAAGGTTTTAGGAAAAGCAAGACTAAGTCAAGGCAAACCTAAAAGTAATTCTTTGTTTTTTTTTTTTAAGAATGTTAAAAAGAGGGGAGAGAAAAATATGAAGGCAAAGAGATACTTAAATCAGATCAATTTTATTTTCAGGATTAATCTTACATGATAATATGGAGGATTGAGAGCCCCCCTCAATTTAGAGAATAAGAGTAAATTGAGGGGAAAAGCTCCTATAGTGGTGCATGAATTATAACTATCTACCAAACTAAAGTTAAATTTCAGGCCTCTTTACAAAGCTGAAAGAAACCACATGGTCCAAAAAGGTTGGAATCATTGGGAGATTACTAGGAAGAGAATATTTAGTCTCAGAAACAATTTTCCCTTGGGAAGCTAAATAAAACTTCTAATGAAGTGAAATTGAGGAAATTAATTACTGTTCAACCATGTGTAGCAAAGACCAACAGTGCACCAATAAAAGGCATTCGGTTAGTTTAATGCAACATCTGGGAAAAATGAAATCAAAAAGGAAGTCAACCTATAATCACAGACAGAAAAATAAAGCCTTCATATAACACAAAACTGATTCTTTCTAGATGGCCAAGTGAAGTGTAGCCAAGTCCATATAGTTATGTAAAGATTTGGCCTAGTTAACTTCTAAATGTAGTTGTTGATCAACAAGGATGTTTTAGCAATGTGTACGTATGCACCAATGAGCTCTAGCAGTCTAGCTCAAACAGCACCTCCTCCCCTTGTAACAAGGTGGATGGTAAGGTCATATAGGTTAAAAAGACCCCCCACATCTGTGGTTACCATTTTTTTTTTTTTAACATTTTATCTGTATGTCATTTTCTACCTCCAGTAATCTTAATAGGTTACATATTTAGGGATAAAGATCCTCTCCATTTGTTTTTGAAATGGAGAGGGTCATTACATGGTGAAGATTTATTAATCTGTCATGAATCAAAAGGTGTACACGTTGTGATGACATTTAAAATCAGCCATCATTCTTTATTTGGTAAGGCAATATTTTAAATGACATGGTACATGGCACATGTACCCCTTTTTTTATGATAGATAACATAAAATATTATTAAAAATAAAGCCAACCCGAGTACATTGGAGATGTACCATGGGGGTACAAATCAGGAACCAAAATGCGTACCCCTTTAGATTAATAAAATTTAACTCTTTTGTGAAATGGTCCATCTCCATTTCAAAAACAAATGGAGAGAATCCTAATATGGGGGAAAACAAAGATAAGAAACAAAGAAGATCTAATACAAGTTGTAAAATCTGTTTCTTTGACCATAAAGCAGCATGACTTTAAAAACTTATTCAATAAGCTAGAGTAGAGAAGCACCTCTGGCATAGACATGGTGGGACCACTAATAGAAGAAGCCACATTGCTGTATTTTGTGGGCATTGATTGTGTCACAGGAAAGGGTGAATATGCAAAATCCTCCCTTGCAGTCTGAACAGATGAAGCCAACAAACTGCTGGGCAACGAATTTGTATATGCCTGCTGCTGAAACAATTACATATAGTGACTAGTGAGCTGAAACATTTAACGGCATCAATTTCAAGCTCGCCTAAGATTAATGCATCATATACATGCAAACAAAGGAAGACAAAGCAACCAAAGAAAGCACAGCAAGAGCATGAGAATATCAAGATCATACATACACAACAATGCTAAAGCTTGAGTTAAATAATGACAAAGGATAGGCTTCATTGCATGTCCCTTCTATTCCCCTCAGTATATTTTCCTGATATAGCCATATAAAAAATATCTATTTTTTCTTTCCTGTTCTCTTTTTTCCACCTTTGGAAGCAAAAAATAATTTTATTTGGAAAGGAAAATAATAGTACATGATATATGTATCAACCACTCACACGCTCAAGTTTGTATAAAATTCTGAATAAGCACATGAGCAAAGGCTGACTAGATTAGTTGACCAAATATACAAACTTCCTATCATGGATTGCTTGATAACATGGCAACAGCAATGTTTTTCTATTCTTCTCACACCAAATTGTACACAACACACATAAAGGAACAGCACCCCAAATTTTCAAACATTGTATTTTTAATAAGTAATAATGTTTTAGTGAAAATTAAACAGAAGTGATCCCCATGTACAGAGGAAGTGTACTAAGGATGCAACAAAACTTCAACTAAATTTACATAAATCTAGAAAATTCTCTAACGTAGAAAAAGAATGGCCACTTAAGGCAGCCAAGTGCCAACCAATCAAACATGGATTGTAAAAGATACAACTTTAGCTCCATAGAAAAAACGCCCAATCCCATCAAAAGTACAAAGATTCATCTCTCTCCAAATTCAAATAAAATAAAATAAATGAGGAATGGCCCCCATACATTGACAGAATGATTGTTTCTCAAGCCCCCCTCCCAGCACATCAAATTTTCAAACATCTATGCCAATGAAAGCTCCCTTTCCAACAACTTAACATTTGAATCACTATCCTTGTGCACAAATGACCATATCTCTCACCACTGAACAGTGAAGAAAAAGATGTTCAATTGATTCCTCACTATTCTTGTGCACCACACCGATCAACAATCAAAAAATTTCTTTCTGAAGATTATCTACCATTAAAAGTTTGCCCAATGCTGCTGTCCATGTGAAGGAGGCAACCTTTCATAGCACCGTGACACTCCAAATAGTCCTCCAAAGAAAAATAATACCTCTAGAACCCCAAAATGCATCCTAGTATGAGTGAACTTCAAAATTTCCTGCTTTAAAGGTCTCCAAAATATTTATCTTCTCCATGTATAGTGGGTAGAATGCTATCAAAGACGATCTCCACAGATTCCAACTCCCAATCTTGGATTGACCAGCTGAACTGAGGATTCCAATTTCGCCTATCTCTCAAGCAAGATGCTACAGAAGCATTATTGTCTACTGCAATCCGAAATAAATCCTCCATAATAACATCTTTTAAGGCAAGAATCCACACCATAAATCATGCCAAAACCAAGCCCACATACCTTCCCCGACAGAGAACTGAATGTATCTATTAAAGTTTCTCCAACATCGTTGGATAGATTTCCAGAGCCTTGCCCTTACTCAACATTGCCTAATTCCATTTTTCCATTGCTGGATTCTCATCACCAATGCAAACCCTTTTACTCCCCACTTAATTAATTTTGGCAAATACTCACCTATTTTTTCTTTTTCTAAAAATTATTTAGCATTTTTTATTAAAATAAATATTTAGCACTTCACAATTCTCAGTAGTGATGTTAATGACTATCATCATTGCCTTCACCACAACTCAAATAACACCACAGTTTATGCATTTGCTTAATGCAGTAGGGTTGCATAAATCATAGTCAGAAGAAAGCACTTGCTAGCACCTGATTGAAGGTGCACAGTTGCAAGAGCTATTTACTAGTCCTTAGAGACCAAGTGACTCCCTGTCACAACTAAAGCCAATCCCTGTCAAGCCACCAAGCTTATCATTGTTGACAACAAAAGGCTAACTCCGAAATGAGATTAATTCACGTTGAATGATTAGCATAGTATTTCTTGAGTGACCCCATGCCAAAGACCATCGAAATGAGGTCAACAATGAGAAGGCCATAAGGCCAAAACTTCATAATTGATTCCATTTAGGAAATGTTCACATGTATAAACCAGCCAAGTTGTGGTCATGTCCACATGTCTGTTGCACACCTAGAATCTCCAAGAAAAGGGGGTTTTTCAGCCCAATAATTGTATTTGAATCTTATGAAAAAACTATTTGTTGCTTCTCGTTGTTGAATTCACTTAACAGGAAGCATGTGAACTCACACACATACAAAATAATATAGGACTCATGTAACATGTGTCACTATTCATTTGCTTTCAAACACTGTAGAAGAATGTGCCCAGTATACCTTTTTATTTTAGCTCAGCAACTTGAACAAAACGTTCTAAAGTCATTAGTTTTTCCTCACATTTCAGTCAAGAAAAGTTTGTACTCAAAAATTGTAATATGAACTGTAATCCCATCAGAAATACTCGGTTATTTATCACACGCCTTGGGTTTATTTTCACAAATATAATCACAGATGTATTGCTAAGCAATTTGTCCTACAAACTCATCCTCCTTACATCCATATCTTCCTAACATTTGAAAATTTTGGAGTGTCCTAAATCTGCTTCCATAATTCAAACATTTTATATTTTCTTTAATTTTCTCAATCTTTCCCCAGATTTTTATAATTTTTTGTAATATCATATTGCACTGTTTCCTCAACAACATATTTGAAAGGATGAAAATTGTCTTGAAATTGAATCTTATAAATTAACCAACAAAAAATAGAAGTTTTATTGAGAAATTATTGAAATTTTATTTACCAAAAAAGAAATTATAGACATTTCAATAGTTTCTTTAATATCAACTCATGTTCTGCAATATCAAAATTTAACTTATGACAATCATAAAGTACACATGAAACCATAATTTTCCACATATCCAAGGTAAAACTGAGGGTTTTATTATATTACCATTACACTTGAGAGAGCGGCAAGACTCTGCATTGGTGAGCTAGTCTGTGGATGAGTAAATGCATTATTGAATTGTTGGGTATTTTCATATGTAAAATCAGCTGCAGATGAAGGGAATGCATATTGATTCCCCTGAGCAACTTCAGTGGTTTCCTGTTTCAACGCCTCTGGTTGTGAAACTGAAGGAGAATCATAATTCACAGTGCCCCCACCAGTTCTATGAACTACATTTCCATCCGAGGTAGTGTTGAGATGCTCGTCCCCATAATATTCAGGATTCCTGCACGATATATATACATATATATAATTTTTTTCTTGGTAAAGACAATTATAGACAACTGAGCAAGACAGTAATGCTACAATAAACAGGGCATACCGAGAGTCTGAGTGCCCAATTGATGAAACATCTGCTGCTGAAGATGTCTCCTCCAAGTCACTTGTCAAGGGCCTAGTTGCAAATGACCCAGATCCTGAAAAAGCAGCACCAGTGCCAGATCCAAAACTCCCAAAGCTCAAGTTCAAGCAATCTGGAGTATGGAGTTGGAGGTGATTTGGAATTATTACAGGAGGGTTATCCTCTTCAAGTGGTGCTTCCTGATCTTGCTTTTGTAAATCTAGTTGCTGCAAGTTTGCAGTGACTGATGAAATACCATCTTCAGCTGATTAAAAAAAAAAAAAAAAAAGAGAAAAAATGTAATAAGCTGATGTGTTGGAAAAACTCAATTACATATATAATGGTCACTTTCAATAATGTAGGGAAAATCTATTTAAGAAATATATGTGTGTATGTGAGTATATCAATGAAAAATGGTAAGGAAAGATGAAGTGTACACAAAAGCAATATGGAAATCATTGTAGTCACCTTCATTATGCTCCAAAACATGCTTGTGAGGCTGGTAGGAATTCATTTCATTATAAAAGCTATTATCAAGGACAGATGGACCTCCAGAATTGTTCTCTTGCTCATTTCTACTGGACACAGAAGTAGATCCAACACGGTTCGCATTAAGCATCTCGATAGGCAAATCCTCTGCTACCTGAAGCTCATCTAACTGGTACTTTGTATGACGATTAACTCTATCCAAGGGTAAGTGAGATGGATCTGCATATGGCTCAGTGTCTGAAGGCGCCTCTACAACAGAGGGTAGACTTGAAGTAGGTGGCTCAATTGCAGGCCATTCATCATTTGGAGGAAGTTGCTGGCTTGTGAAAACTCCTGGCTCAGTATTAATGTCTGACACCATGGAAGCATGATCTTGCAAGGAATGCAAATTATGATGTGTGGCGGCAGAAGAAGCCAAAACATTTTGATGGTTAGCACTCTGGAGAGGGGGGCTTGGAACAGCAGAAGCCTTGCCATGTGGCTTACCCATCTTAACAATGTCAGCCATTGATACATGACCTGGGCCCCCCAACCAGGTAGATTGAAATCCAGAAGGCTGTGTTGATGATGATATCCCATCACTTGTGCCCACTATTGGCAATTTAATTTCTGGGGCCACAGAATCACTGCAACAAATTTTTAACTTAAATGAGAAACAATGAGCTCCACATCGCAGACAAACTTATTTGGAGAACAAAGAATCCCCTTGGACGCAATCTATAACATCAAGGCTATACAAATATTCCAAAAATGTGACAAACTCAATTTGACCTCCACCATGTTTCATAAGGCTGGACAAGTAATTAGACATCCAGAGAAGCAAGAGAGTTCCATTAGTCACTCTATCTGTTAGTGATTTTCATAAAATCTACTTTTAGATATTCATTGAAGGCCTGTTTGGTTGAGCTAATTTTTATCCTAAAAGAAAATGTACAGCTTTTGAAAGCATAATCTTTTTTTTTTTTGATAAGTAAAAAGCTTTATTGATATCAAAAAAAGGGGACACCCTTGTACACTAGGAGAGCTTTTGAAAGCATGATCTTTCCCAAGGTAAAAGTATACTTTTACACAATAAACAAAATAAGTTCATCCAAACACACACTAAATCAACTCCAACAACTAGCAAACAGCACTATACCAGCAATGTTTATAGGTTCTCCCACAATTTTAAGAAAGGAAATAGATTCTACAGTCTACATTCTTTTCCCGCAACACATTAGACAATTGTTGCAAATAGACATTATTATTAGCAAACTATGCTCTCACAACAGACAATTCCACAATTAATTCAAGTTCTCCACAGCTTAGGAAACTCAAAACTTGTAAATACTATCTTTCTTTCTATAGGATTATCAACCATTTCAACTTTGTTGTTGATTGCCACCTTAAAAAATTAGATCCAGCAGACAAGGGAACCAAACTCAAACTTCCAAGACTTGGGAAGGAATGCACCATGTTTCCCATTAAAACTAGGAGCAAATATCTCATAGAAAAATATTCTGCGGCTGTAATCAACAAGCATGTCATCAGTAAAAGATAGAAACAAATTAATATGGCTAATAATGATAAGCACACCTTCATAAACTAATCAACAACCTTAGAAAGCGCTAATATGCTTTCTAAAAAACTAAATCCATTAAAAAGATGGTAAAGGGAAGCCACCCGAAAAAACACACAAACTTCACAAGAACTGATGACGAAACCAAACAAAAAAAAAAGGGAATGAAATATTAAGCATGTTAATAGTCTATTAAAATTAGGAAAAGGATTTTATGAAGATGTTTCACTCTCTTCATTATACTAGTTTTTTAATGCTTTCATTTATTTTTATCATCACAAAGAAATCAAGAGCACCAGATGAAAAGGACTATAGGCATATTAGCTTGGTTGGTGTGTCTTACAAGCTGGTAGCCAAGGCTTTGGCAAATAAATTGAAGAAGGTACTGTAGAAAATACATTCAAATTAACAAAATGCAATTATTTCAGAAAGAAAAATGCCTGATTAAATTCTTATTGCCAATGGAAGTATACTAAAATCAGGAAATCCATGGTGTGTAAGCTTCACCTGTATAAGACCTATGATAATGTAAACTAGAGATGGCAGTTTTGCATTTGACATTGTATTCCACAGGTAAGATTTCCTGTTCTTGTTAATAGGAATCCAAATTGAATATTTCAACAGGGCTAAATGGTTAGAACAAAAGGACCCTTTATCCCCATTATGTTTGTTTTGATGAGAAAGGTATTGAGGTCTAATGATTATTAAAAGCAGTCAAGTGAGGGTTGGTGTCAGGCTTCCAAATAGAGTACGCCAATAATGGGGTACTGCTGATTTCTTATCTTTTGTTTGCTGATGATACCTTGATTTCTTGTGGGGTTGACTCGCAAGGGATTATTTCTTTGCAGTGCTATTACTTTGATCCAAGGCAAATTCCAGGTTGAAACTTAAAAGTGAACTTGAGTAAGAGTGGGCTAATACACAAAAGAGATTAGAAAATATAGAAGCACTAGCTAAGTTGACTTGGTATAAGATGGACTCTGTCAGTCAGTTACATTTGTCTATTGGGTTCTCTACAGATATGGATATTCTTGTGATGTAATTCTTGAGAAAATGCTAAGGAGAATGGCACAGTGAAAGAAAATGTATTTAGTGAAAAGGGGTGGAATTACTTTGATTATACATATGTTGTCTATTTTCCCCACCCAATTCAATGTCAATCTTTAGCGTGCAAGGGCTACTAAGAGGCATGAGAAATTACAAAGAGATTTCTTGTGGGGTAGCATACATGACCTACAGAGGTTTATTTGATAAGCTCGGAGAAGGTTTGTTCCCCCCGCAATTATGTGGATTGGGAGTTCAAAAGCTTGGAGTCTAAACAAGTTCTAATGGATTTTAGCGATAGGTCATGGAGAGTGATATTCTTTAGAGGCTGTGAGGACAAAAATAAGGGGAGAGATGGAGTCGATGTTGATTTGCAAAGACATGCAACTTCCACATAGTTAGTTTATGGAAACACATTAACTGAGGGCTTCGGTTTTCAACCTATGTCGAATCCTATGTTAGAGACAATAGCATAAGCGTGGAGATAAACCATTGAAACTATTATTCCTTCAATTGTTTAATATTGTGGCAAAAGAAAGAAGCCACAATGACTGATAATTAACTTCATAATAATCTCCCTGTTACCCTTACACGATTAAGAGCTTGACCTGTTGACAATTTTCTCCATATGTTATATTCAATAAAGATTAATGAGATGGACTTGAATAGAATGATTTGACCATTTTCAAAGAATCAAAAAAATTGACGTAAAATCTTAGTATAAAGCTTTACAATGAAGCATAGGAGTTGACTGGTTGAAAATCACAATGGAAGGTGAAAGTTCCTACAAAGGAATTTCTTGTATTGGACGGTCGTACAAAGTTTTTTTAAAAAAAAAAGAGGTAATAAAAACATGATTAATTGGTGTTGTAAGTAAAAATAAGTGGGAAGACTGTAAATCACCTTTATAACTTTAGATCTTACCAATTCACTCTCTCTTCCTTTTTATTTTTGTGGGAGGGGGGGGGGGGGGCGGGGGTTTGCATTTATCTGGTATAGATCCCACATACCAGGAAAAAAGCCCTTTTCATTTTTTTTTAATGAAAATCTTAACCCCCTTCCCCCCCCCCAAAAAAAAAAAAACTGAGCATCGCAACTCATAGCAATTAATTGCATTGCTACTTCTCAATTTTCAAACCAGAAGAGATATCAACTTAAGGTTTTTAATAGGAAGAACCTGTATGAGGTAGGTCGTCGACTCGTGTGATTCCCAGACATGCTGAATGACGAAGATGAAGAGGCTGAAAAAGCATGTGTCCCATTTTCCTTCTTATATGCAGGTTTACCATATAAACCACCGGGGTCTGACAAAAATGAAAAATAAGTGCATGTTTAACATGGTTGCACAGTGATTTCAAACAAAATAGATCCTGGAGGTTGCTCAGTGACATCCACATACCAGTAGAGCTAAATTGGCTTGAACCACCACGTCCAACATAGCGGTCTGCACCACCCCTACCACCACGATTTGAAGTGTTATTAGCACCACGAGATCTGGAATCTGGTATGTCCTTGCTCTGAAGCAATAAGAGAAAGATTAGTAAAGAAGACTGACAAGAACCACGCTAACCACAATGGTGAAAACTAAAGGAAATAGTAGAAGTGCCATAATCAGCCCAAGCAACCTCCTAATCCATGCATGAAAAAATGTGCACATTAAGCAAGCCTTAAATTAAAGGTGTTCAAGTAACACAACCACAACATTACTGTGCACAAAAAAAAATCAGTATCACAAATTAGGAGCATAACAAAAAGGACGTTACAGATTTTAAAATATAAGATCCCATGAACGCACCTCTTTTTTCTTTTCTCGCTTGCTTTTCACCTCATGAAAGGGATCTACACAATTAATAAACTTAACATAAGAAACTAATACGATTATCAGTAACAATATGTAAGTGAAAAGAAACCCCAAAACCTCCCCAGTCCCCATTAAACGGAACAAGACACTACAAATCCAATATCAGAAATTCAAAATGGTTGGAGATGAAGCCTAATCGGAATGACAGCAAAGGAATCCTTCTTTGTAAGGGGAACTGTACAAACTACAAAGTCAAATCTTAATGCCAAAAAAAATGCACAATGGAAATCGAATTCAAGAACAGTTTAAATTTAACTCAAAAGGGTAAAACTTAGATACGGTACATTAGGTTCCCCAATTATATTCAACCACATGGTTGTATTGACGAATACAACACAAACAGTGTTTTTTGTCCAAGTACAACTAAACTCAGTACACAACCTAAAGTACTACACCTAATACACTACCTGAGTTTTTTACCCTAACTAAAATCTGTTTCTTTTATGTTCATTAGGAGTGAAAACAACAAATTTATCAAGCAATTCGAAAGTAAAGCAGATAAAAATCATAGTAACATACTTACTTGGTTAGGAATACTTAGGGCAAGGATTAATAGACTATAGAAAAGCCATAAGCTTACTAATAGATAACATTCTATTACTTAGGGCAAATAGAGAGGAGCACTTAATTCTAAAGCAAAAAAGCAATAATCTGGAGTTGCCCTCACTGATAGTGACAGCATTTTCTCAAAGAATAAAACTGTGCCCTAGACAACAAAATAGCATAATGTAAAATACCCTTTTACTTAAAAGATGGCCAATTGAAATTTTAAAAAAAAAAAAAAAAAAAAAAAACTCAACCCTAACCAATACACTTCGGCACTCGGGGCCCATCTTAACATACAAAGCCACAACTTTTGCCACAACTATCCTCAGTGACACAGCAGTTTATCAAAGAATAAAACTGTGCCCTAAAAAAGAAAGTAGCATACTGTAAAATACCCTTTAACTTAAAAGACGGTCAATTAAAAAAAAAAAACTCAACCTTAACTAATACACTTTGGCGCTCGTTATTGGGACCCATCTTAACATACAAAACCACAACTTTTGCTACAACTATCTTAAGTGGCCGTCGGTCACTTTCACATGAACCCAGATAAATAAATAAAAAATTTAAAAAAAAACATAGTAACATATTTACTTTGGTAAAAGTAAAACAATAATTAGGGCAAACAGAGATACATAGCGGTTAATTCTAAAGCGCAAAAAAGAAATAATCTGGAGTGGTAGCCAGTGATAGTGATATACAACAGTATGGGTCAGTGAAATCAAGAACACACAACTGTGCCCTAGAAAAAAAAATGATAATAAAGTAGTATAATGTAAAGAAAGCAATAAAAGATAGAGATGTAGATGTAGATGTAGATTTGAAAGAAGCCACAGCCATGGACCTTGAGAGAGAAGACGATTAACGGCCTCGTCAGGGTCCATGTTACATTCTTTAAGCGTGAAATAGATCTCTTGCTCGGTACAGAGATTGTTCACTATCTCCTTCAAGCTCTGAACCATCTTTCTTGACGACGCCGGGATTGTGGAAATCCCATTATTGCCCTTCCCACCGCCGCCGCCACTTCCGCCTCGAACACTCATCCTCTCAGGTGGGGGGGAGAAGAAACTCTTGGAAGTCTCTCGCAGATCTGACAAAGCCGATGATGCGATAGGGTTTTTCCTCTTTTTCACTCGCTGTTTGGGGTTTTCGTTTCGCCGCGCGAGAGAAGAGAAACAACAAACAACACTGGCTGGAAAGAAAAAAAGAAGGTCTAAAAATAACAAAGACAAGGTTATATCCAAACTTCTCTCTCTCTCTCTCTCTCTCTCTCTCTTATATCCTTCTGTCTCTTGCACGCTTTGCACCGAAAACCCTTTCTCTCTCTCTCTCTCTCGCTCTATGTTAATTATTATACTCTCTCTCTCTCTCTCTTGCTTTTTCTCTCTCTCTCTGTCTCTGCGCAGTTTTTTTATTTATTTTTTATTTGGGGATTTTTTTTTCAAAAACTGTTATGCTGTTTGCCATTATGTATTTAACCTTTTTGTTTATTAATGATTTCATAATAATACAAAAATTACTTTTTTTTATTTTTTTGAGAAAAAAATAAGCGAAATTTTATTAATAACAAAAAATTACTTATACTTTTTACTAGTTCAAATTTATATATTAGAATATATATCTGTATATATTACTTTTGGTTAGAATATAATTTTAAAATTTAAATAATAGTGTTTTACAAAAGGTAAACCATGATAAGATAACATTTAATAATAAGTCACTATTTTGAAATTTTTAAATCTCTTTCTTTTGTAATAAATTTAATAGTTATTACGGGAGGGAGGAGATTTTTTTTTTTTTTAAAGAAACGGGAGAGAGGAGACGTGAACCTTCATGTCTTACAGATTTTAAGTAATGGAGGTTTTATTTATGTTTTTAGTGAACTTTCCTAAGATCTTTTATTAGTACCGTTTAATTTTAAATAAACAATCTTAATTATTTATGATGAAAATGTAACAATCTTTCACAAATAGATGATAATCATTTGGCACAAACACAATTTCTATGACCAACTTATAAATAAAAGAGTTTCATCCACAAAATAATTGTAAAATTAAACCCCAAACAAACTATGGATAAACAAAAATTGAATCAAATTAATTACCTTGAGGAGCATATCCCTTGTAATGTGTTTGCAATCCCTAAATATATGGTATAATTGGTCCAATTAAAATGAGACATGTAAATTAAAAAAACTAACTCATCCTTATCTCAACAATATTATTTACTACCACATACCATTTGTGTGATGGTCACTCTACAAATATGTGTTTATGGGATGTGAGAGAGTAAGAATCAGGATTCAAATCTCCAAAGGGAACTTCACACGCATATACACTTAGATTAGACTAAAGTAAATTTTCTATCTTGTATCAAAGAGAATTTTCTTTTTAAAAACAATATTATTTCTCTCTCTTTATTTTTTATTCTCTCCCATTAATGGCTTAAAGCCTCCTTAAAGTCATAACCACTAATTCTATATAAGAAAAAATAAAAATAAAAACAAAATAAAATGTCATAACCATTAGTGCCCTAATCCTAATGGGTTCAATGGCCACTGATGCCCTCGTGAGGTTGAGATAATAGATATGACTCATCAATTTACCTGCTTGCATGTTCAAATCCAACGAGTAAGATGCTACTACGATAATGCTCGATTGGAAAGCTACTCCCCTTTCATAACTTTTTATTCATCGTGGGGAAAAAAAAAAAAGGAACTAGTACCTTATCTTTGACCTCCATTAGCACCTTTATATTTTA
Organism: Quercus lobata; assembly: GCF_001633185.2. NCBI lineage: Eukaryota > Viridiplantae > Streptophyta > Magnoliopsida > Fagales > Fagaceae > Quercus > Quercus lobata. Next base: position 60,274,195 of record NC_044908.1, read on the forward strand.
ATAAATATTTTAAGAATCAATTAAAATTAAGTTAAGGAATTATATTCAAGCATGCCTGTTGTTGGCTTATTGCAAGATCAGTATTTGTTTAATCAATAAAAATGATTCTTTTATATCACATTGGTAAAATCCTTAACTTTGGCTCTTAAAAAAAAAGGTAGTTTACTCTTAAATTCCATGATGATCTTACATTATCTGGATTCTTTTGATAGAATTGTACATGGAGAACGGGAATTTGAATTGGGTACCTCTTTGTTAGAAACACTAGACTATGTCATTAAGTTATATGGTTATTGGATATGCAACGTGGATATGACTATAAATGAACTTGATGGTGTATCAGAAATCATCCAACTCCATAACTCGTCCATATGTCTCGTCCAACGAAAGACAAGCTACGATAAATCAAATAGGCGAAGTGAATGTTCCAAGCGTTCTGGCTAACCTCGTTCGTCTATGGACGGACAATACCTCATGGAACCTTACTCATCATTTAAGCAGGGCAAGCCGTCCAAGATGGTCTCGTCCATCTTTTACTAAAGATGGACGAGTTCATCGTGGAGGTCTCGTCCATCTTTTACTAAGGATGGACGAGTTCACCATAGAACGGCCTGTCTAACCTAGGTAACTTCCATAGCGGTTATGGAAGTTACCCCCAATTCTCCGGACTCCTCGACATTGGGAACGGTTACTAAACAGATAACCATTCCACGCATACTATATAAGGCTTCTTCGATGAAGGGTAAGGGGATTCAGACAATTTTACTTTGAGAGAATACTTCTTCCTTACAGAGAGTTCAAAAGTAACTAACTTCATCATCGGAGGACTTTTGGCCGGTCCCCTCTGATTCAGTGTTCTTTGTATTACAGGATATAGCCCAAAGATCATCGCTCAAGTCTTGTCAATCCACTGATATCCAAGGAATCATCAGTTGGCGCCGTCTGTGGGACGTGATTGTTTCACAGTTTACTTCTCCATGACAAAGGGTTGATGGTTCGGACTAGATCGAGGGCTACTAGCCCAGGCCATCAGGGAAGCAGCAACTCGCATCGCGATCGCCAGTCTGCACCGGTCATGCAGGTGTCATCTGTCCAACATGCGCAATCTATGGCGGATGCTATGGCGGAGTTGACTCGCCAAAACCAAGAATTACGAATAGAGATTAATATGAGGGGGCAAACACATGAAGAACGTGAAGGAGGACAAACACAGTCATGGCGGTAGAGAGAATACCGAAATTGGAAGTCAGTTTAGAGGCACCACTTCACGAACGGTACCACACTTGAAGGAAGAAATGGACCAAATGAAGAGAGTTATGGAGGAAATGAAAGAGAATATGAGAAGGGCGAATCCGATAGAAGATTTGGTTCACAGAACTGATTCCCCCTTTACGGCTTCCATCAACGGTCACCCCCTACCATCAAAGTTCAAGTTGCCTTCTCTAGATTCATATGATGGAACACGTGACCTGTTTGATCACATAGCCACTTTCAAGACCACCATGCATCTTCAAGGGATGTCTAATGAGATAATGTGTAGAGCCTTCCCTACCACCCTTAAGGGTCCGGCGCGAGTTTGGTTCAGCAAAATACCCCCAAATTCGGTGAGTTCTTTTAAAGAGTTGAGCAAGTTATTTGTTAACAATTTCATTGGGGGACAAAGGCACAAGCGTTCCTCGTCCAGTGGTAGATTGTCCATCCTCCTACAATGCCATAATTGGGAGACCAACTTTGAATAGTTGGAAAGCCGTTACCTCTACTTACCACTTATCAGTCAAGTTTCCAACAGAACACTGGGTAGGGCAGGTACAAGGGGACCAACTGGCAACAAGAGAATGTTACTTGGCCATGTTGGCCATGGATGAGCAAGTTCAAGCCATGAATATTGAAGAAAAGAAGGTTGTAGTAGAGCCTATTGAAGCATTGGAAGACATTTCCTTGGATGAAGATAACCCTGAGAGGTGTACCAGGGTTGGAGCAGATTTATAAGAGAAGATTAAAAAGGACCTCGTCCAGTTTTTGAAGAAAAACATCGATGTGTTTGCGTGGAGTCACGAGGATATGCCGGGTATAGACCCTAGTGTCATTACCCACCGTTTGAATGTATGTCCTTCCTCCAAGCCTGTGCGGCAAAAGAAGAGGGTGTTTGCCCCTGAAAGAGATGGTGCAATCAAGGACGAGGTCCAAAAGTTAATGGTAGCGAAGTTCATTCGGGAAGTGTACTACCCGGATTGGTTGGCCAATGTAGTAATGGTCAAAAAGGCAAATGGCAAGTGGAGAATGTGCGTGGACTTCACTGATCTGAACAAGGCTTGCCCCAAGGATAGTTATCCGCTACCGCGCATTGACCAGTTAGTAGACTCAACTACAGGCCACAAATTGCTTAGTTTCATGGATGCCTTTTCGGGATACAATCAGATAAGGATGGACGAGGCTGACCAAGAGAAGACATCTTTTGTCACCAGTCAAGGCTTATTCTGCTATAAGGTAATGTCATTTGGTTTAAAGAATGCAGGGGCGAAATATCAGAGGTTGGTCAACCACATGTTTCGTCCGCAGATTGGGCGGAATGTGGAAGTCTATGTAGATGACATGCTGGTGAAAAGTCAGGACGAGGGAAGACATCTAGACGACCTGCAGGAGACATTTGACACACTGAGACAGTATCACATGAAGCTGAATCCTAGCAAATGTGCTTTTGGAGTATCGTCAGGGAAATTCCTTGGCTTTATGGTCTCTCACTGGGGAATTGAAGCAAATCCAGATAAAATTCAAGCAATATTAGACAAGAAGCCACCGCAAAATACTAAGGAAATCCAATCCCTCACTGGACGAGTTGCCGCGCTTAACAGATTTGTCTCTAAAGCTACTGATAAATGTTTGTCATTTTTTAAAGTTCTCAAAAAAGCATTCGAATGGACCGACGAGTGTCAGAGAGCTTTCGAAGATTTGAAGGCATACCTTACCATGGCACCGCTGCTGAGTCCATTAGTGGAGGGAGAGGAATTATATTTATACTTAGCGGTGACCCCGCATGCCGTGAGCTCAGCATTGATAAGAAATGAAGATAAAGTGCAAAAACATGTGTACTATACAAGCAAGGCATTGAAAGGAGCGGAAGGACGGTATCCACAAATGGAGAAATTAGCCTTCGCACTGATCACCGCTTCCAGGAAGCTGAGGCATTATTTTCAAGCACATGTCATTAATGTCATGACAGATCATCCGCTCAAGAAGGCAATGAATAGACTGGAAGCTGCAGGACGATTAATCCAGTGGGCTATAGAGCTCAGTGAGTTTGATATTAGGTATCAACCAAGGCATGCCATAAAAGCTCAAGCCCTAGCAGATTTTATTGCGGAGTTTACCCCAAGTCATAATGAAACAGAAGACAGTAAGAGATGGGTCGTCCATATGGATGGTTCGTCTACACGGCATGCAGGAGGAATTGGTGTGGTCCTACAATCCCCAGAAGGAGATAAACTGAAACATAAAGTCCGTCTATAGTACTAAGTAACTAACAATGAAGTCGAATATGAAGCCCTCCTCAAAGGGCTAGAATTGGCTAAGTCTGTGGAAACCAAGTCCATATGTGTCATGGGGGATTCTCAACTGATCATGGGGCAAGTAAATGGGATGTATGAAGCGAAGGAAGAACGAATGAAGAAATACCTTGGTAGGGTGATGCGCCTTGTGAAAATATTTGAAAAAGCTGACTTTGTTCAAATCCCAAGGGAGGAGAATGTGGAAGCTGATACTATAGCAAAAGAAGCTTCAACAAATGAATCAATAAACAAGTCAGATGAAGTTCAATATATGCCAAGTATAGATGTCTAGGAAGTACAACAGGTGGATAACAGAGAAAATTGGATGACCCCCATTATATCATACTTGAAAGACGGACGACTACCATAAGAGAAGGACGAGGCCAGGAAGGTGAAGGTGAGGGTGAGATCAGCTAGATACGTCCTTATGAATGAAGTGCTATACAAGAGAGGCTTCTCTCAACCTTACCTTAGATGCTTAGCTCCGGACGAAGCAAACTACGTACTAAGAGAAGTTCATGAAGGGGCATGTGGCAATCACTCAGGAGCCAGATCACTTGTCCACAAGGTCGTCCGTGCAGGGTATTACTTGCTGAACATGCAAGCTGACGCTAAAGCATACGTTAAGGTCTGCGACCAGTGCCAGCGGTTGAGCAATGTCCCCAGACAACCATCGGAATACCTCACCCCAATGGTGGCACCGTGGCCCTTCGCACAATGGGGACTGGATATTTTGGGTTCCTTCCCTTTGGGAATAAGGCAGATGAAGTTTTTAGTGGTGGGCATCGATTACTTCACCAAATGGGTGGAAGTAGAACTGTTGGCAAATATCACATAACAGAATGTGAAAAATTTCGTGTGGAAGAACATTGTATACAGATTTGAAGTGCCGAAGGTATTGGTGTCTGACAACGGACGACAATTTGACATTGCACTCTTCAAGGACTTTTGCTTACACTTTGGAATTCAGAACCATTATTCCTCGCCTGCACACCCCTAAGCCAACGGCCAAGCTGAAGTTGCAAACCGATCATTGTTGAAAATCATCAAGACTCGGCTTGAGGGGGCAAAGGGAGTATGGTCAGATGAATTACCAGGAGTTTTATAGGCGTACAGGACCACAGTGAAAACCCCTATAGGGGAGACTCCTTTCAAGCTAACCTATGGAAGCGATGCAGTCATACCTGCAGAAGTACATATGGCTAATCACAGGGTTCCCTGCCCAGAAGTCTGAAACAAAGATGAATTCCGTATTCCGTCTTCCACTTTCTATCAGACAAAGCTAGGGACTTGATTAACCTACAATCATTCCCCCTAGCAGTAAACTGATAGAAACCCTCAGATTGACTTATTGCAGAAGGTTTATAACAATAAAGAAACTCGTCCACTGTAAGAGGACGGTCCCCACCAAAAACTTTCCTCCAAAAAATTTGCATGGAGATAACTAATCTCCACGCATTAGGATTGAATTGACAAACACTTAAACCTAACTTGACTAATAACTCTCTAGCGAAGGCATTTAAAGGAAACCTAAGGCCACATAGGAAGTAAGATTCATAGACACCTATTCCAAAACGTGGTTCACAACACCACTCTCCACGGACGGACCCGCCTAGGGTTAAACTCGTCCGGGATTTGATACCAAGACCTAAGACTATTTAACCTTTGTTCGCCCGTCTGAGAATGGACGCCTACAGCACAACTAAAGACGGTTTCTACCTCGTCCGTAGGATTGGACGGAGAGCCAGCTTGAGAGCCAGAAGCTCTCCTAAGTTGTTCTTGGACGACCTCAATAGGGAACCCAGGGGCCCCAGAAGAGTAATTCTCGTCCGTGCTTCCTCCACTATCATCACTAGCACTGCTAGAACTAGACCTATCACTACTGTCCTCATAATACTCGTCTATAGCCTTATTAAGGCTATCAGTGGACGAGGAAGTAACAGACATCTCTGACAAGAAACTTAGAACCTAAAGACGGAGAGAAGAAGAGTACCTAGCTCTAGATGGAAGAAGACTCTAGACGTAGAGGAACTCCTAGACGAGGCTCTAGACGATGGATGTCAAGGAAGAAAATCTCTGAAATGAGAAGGGTTAAGGGAGGCATTCCACTGTTTATAGGATGCTGACCTGGGTATTCGAAACGACCCTACCAATACGAAAACGACACATGGCATCTACCTCGGAAAAATAAATCGACGGAATCAGTCGCCAATAAAAAAATGACACGTGGTGCATTGATTTATTAACCAATTATATATACGTCCAAGGACGTCCAACTCTTTGGACGACCCACATGGACGAGGGGGCAACTGATGGTGTATCAGAAATCATCTAACTCCATAACTCGTCCATATGTCTCGTCCAACGAAAGACAAGCTACGATAAATCAAATAGGCGAAGTGAATGTTCCAAGCGTTCTGGCTAACCTCGTCTGTCTATGGACGGACAATACCTCATGGAACCTTACTCATCATTTAAGCAGGGCAAGTCGTCCAAGATGGTCTCGTCCATCTTTTACTAAAGATGGACGAGTTCATCGTGGAGGTCTCGTCCATCTTTTACTAAGGATGGACGAGTTCACCATAGAACGGCCCGTCTAACCTAGGTAACTTCCATAGCGGTTATGAAAGTTACCCCCAATTCTCCAGACTCCTCGACATTAGGAACGGTTACTAAACAGATAACCGTTCCACGCATACTATATAAGGCTTCTTCGATGAAGGGTAAAGGGATTCAGACAATTTTACTTTGAGAGAATACTTCTTCCTTACAGAGAGTTCAAAAGTAACTAACTTCATCATCGGAGGACTTTTGGCCGGTCCCCTCTGATTCAGTGTTCTTTGTATTATAGGATATAGCCCAAAGATCATCGCTCGAGTCTTGTCAACCCACTGATATCCGAGGAATCATCATAACCAAATTGTTTATGAATAGCTCGAGCTAAACTCGGAAAAGAACTTGTTTATACTCATTTGTTTAGAAAACAAGCAAAGTTCAAGTCTTAAGTTCATACTCGATTATTAAACAAGTCAAATTCAAGCATAATAATGTGTTCATGAGCATAAAGGCTCAATTTTAACTGTATATAATATTATATTTTTATATGTATATAGTATACTTGCCTAAAAAATATATTTATGTAGACTTAAAATTGAATTATATAAATTTGTGAATAGGTTCATATGATATTAAATTATGATTTGTAACTTATTGATGATACAAACAGTCTATTTGTAGTAAAAATTTATAGAATTGTGAAGAGGTAAAGTATTTTAGTCAAAGTTTCACAATATAGGAAAAAAATAAGTTAATCAAGTAACTCATGAGCAAGCTCAAGCTTGCTTGAAAAGAAAATGGGTTACTCTTAAACATAAAATTTTGTTTGGTGATGAGCTTGAGCTCAACTAGTGTTCAAAAAAAAAAATAAAAAAAATAAGCTTGAACTTTTAATACTCAGCTCAGCTCTTTTAGAACCCTAAATGTGGATCTTAGTGCCAGTTAGATAGTTAGTTTTTATTATTTATTTGTTTTTAATTCAAAGAATATTTCAGTGTTAGGTTATTCAAGGAATTTATGTTTCTTAAAAGACAAAAAAAAAAAAAAAAGTGGCTAATAATGAAATTTTAAAGACATAAAATAGCCATTTTTACAATTGAGCATGTCCGGGTTGAAAATGAAATCTTTTTAAATAATGACAAAAGAATTTTGAGGTAAGCTTTTTCTAACTCATTATAAGCAATTAATAAAATCATTCATGTGTACTTTTATAAATGGCCATTTAATAGATTAAATGAAATTCTTCCAAATTGGTTTAGAGGAAATTTTTTATCTCTTACAAAGTAGGGTATCAAACTCTTAATGAAGGTATAAATGTGGTAGATTAGGATACTGAGAGATTTTTTCCCGCATAATTCTATTATATAAAATTTTCAAAATATTATCAATTTTTTGTAATATTATATTATATTATATTATATCATGCAATCATTATGTGTAACAGTGTAACATATTTTCTAATAATTTGGTAATTACAAAATATATGGGTGAGAATTTTTTGTTTCTCATGACAAATGATGAGATTGCCTAGTTTTTTAATTGAACTAACACTTTTTGGTATTTCAAATGGAAAAAGTGTAGGTTTAACTTTAGATCACTGTCCAAACTATTAATGTATATTAATATATTAGAGAAAAAAATTGATGGATGAGATATTAGAAAATTACATGGTCGTTATTAAAAGTTTTGTAGTTTAATTGGTTGGCATCTCATGACGTTTGTGGCAAAGACATCCAAATTCAAATCCCCTATCCCCAATTATCTAATTATCATGAACAATATCTAGCTCCAAACTAGTTTAGAGTAGCGGCTATCTTTCCAACCCATCACATGATAATTTATCTGACTATCCATATATATTATTTAAACAAATTACATGACTCATTAAAAAAATAAGGTGACTAATAAAAGTCTAAAACTACACATGAATAATATCTTCAATTACTATATAATTTCAAACATGTTTGAAGCAAACATTTGTACAAAGAAATTCATGGTTCAAATCCGCATTTCCAATTATGGGATTAGGTGTGTTTGAATAAGCGGTCAGAAAACTATGTTTTAAGTTTAAAATGTTATATCCATAATATTTTAACAATAAATCTTAAGCGGCAAGTAAGTAATCTCAGTGGTAAAAGTTCAAATTTGAACTAATAATAACTAATCATTTATAATTTATTATGAAAATATTGTAAATGTAACATTTCTCTTTTATAAAAAGGTCATAAAGATTTGTGGTTGCAAAACAAAATGTTGGATTTTAAAATCGCTCTTTAATCTCCCAAAAAAAAAAAAAAAAAAAAAAAAAAAGAAAAAAAGAAAAAGAAAATGACATGGTCATTGGATTTCCATTCATCTCAAAGACTATTTAAACAAATCCTATTTCTCAATCACCCTCGCTCACACTCCACTCTCCTCAACCAAAAGATGAGTGTTCTAGCTCTCTCAAACTCCTTACCCACACTTCCACCATCACCATCCCAATCCCAATCCCAATCCCAATCCGAAACTCCAAAGCCTCTATCACCACTCCTCTCCAATTTCACCACCACCATCCACAACAACTCAATCAGTTGGACCAAGAAAACCATAATCACAGCTCTCTCCGGCGCTCTCTCCTTCGGACTCGTCTTCTCTCCGCCATGCTCTGTTGCACTGGAATCTCCCACCATCCAATCACCACCATCTCCTTCTTCCGAGTACTGCCGCGAAGACGAGCAAGTATTGAAGGCCGAGTCTGGTCCAGAACTGGTGACCAATGCCGGAATTGTTGAAGAAGCTTGGGAAATCGTCAATGACAGCTTTCTCGACACCGGTCGCCATCGCTGGTCTCCCCAAACATGGCAGGTAACTATTTTATACAGTATACGTGGTCTTTCTTCTGTATTTTGAATTATCATATATTGATGGCTTTTAAAATTTGATTCATTCAGGAAAAGAAGGAAGATATTATGAGCACTTCAATTCCGACGAGAGCAAAGGCTCATGATATTATCAGAAGAATGTTGGCAAGCTTGGGCGATCCGTATACGCGTTTTCTTGAACCAGAAGAGGTAATTCTAACTCATTTCTAGAACCTTTAATTTAATTTTGAAATGGCTAAAAGTATTGATTGATGAATTATTTGTGGTATCGTCGTGTTCGTGTAGTGTTTGCTTTCATGATTCATTGAGTTTTCATAGCCTTTTTCTATGTCTAAAGCGGGGGCGGAGCCAGTTAATTTTTGTTTGGTGAATTATGATGTTGATACACTAGTCAAAACTCATACACGCACACATTTAAACACACTAATATTTGCAAGCATGTATTTACAAAATAAAATTATACTAGTTTGCTATACATATTAATTAGTGAATTAATTGTGGTATGGTCGTGTTCGTGTGCATGATTCATAAGAGTTTTCGTAACCATTTTCTGTGTCCAAAGCAGGGGTGGAGCCAGTAATTTTTGTTTAGTGAATTATGATATTGATATACTAGTCAAAACTCATACATTCACACACTAATATTTGTAAACATATATTTACAAAATAAAATTATAAGAGGACTAGTTTGCTATATATATGCACACAAAAAAAATCTCTTATTTTATTGTAATTTTTTTTAGAATCTCTCTAATTCTTTTGGGTACTATCATTTCTAACTTTAAATCTATGTTGTTTATCCTTTTTTTTTTTTGGTATAACTTTTTGAGTTTGAATGAAGCATTGACAAACAATTGGAAACTATAAACAATAACAACAGCAACAAAAAAAATCTTAGTCCCAAATAAAAGTGTTTTCTACAATTCTATTTCCACAAATTAAACTTATTGTTCATAACTCATAAACAAATAAAAGCAAATTCCTTTGAACCCAATCAGGTCCTCAAAGCCACGGATGATTCAAGGCTAAAAGGCACATGAGAAAATTGCTTTTATTAAAAACTCAGTACTGGACTCAACAGCCAGAATTCACCGAACAAGATAGATAAGCTAAAGAGGAGAGACATAAATCTAGCAATCCTTTTTTTTTTTTTTTTTTTTTTAAAGGGATGGTTTGTTTTTGTTAAAAACTCTTTTCTTTATATTAGGGATCCATTTGTAGAATTGTGTTTTGGAGAACACTTGGCTAGCTGGTAAAAAGTTGTTAAGAATACACACACACACGCTATATTATGATTTGTTTAAAAACAGTTGGCCCTATTTAGCCCATACGTGGCTCTGCCCCTGTTCTAATGGATCTTCTTACAAAGCGTTCTGCCATATTGAAATCAGCCAGTTTGCATAAACATGAAGTGAATTTGAGAGAAGTACCTAATTTTTATCTTTTCCTTTATGACACTTACACAATGTGTGTTATCATAGAGCCAGGGTACCTGAGGTTCTTTTCAATTCAATAAAACTTCTAATTACTTATGAAAAAAATCCATTATTTCTACATAATGGTCTTACAAACTTTTCAGTTTTCTTGTTCCATGGCATATGCTGCTTTTGTCGTTGTTGAAAGTTCTCCAAGATGGCAAGGTATGACATGAGTGGTATTGGACTGAACCTTAGGGAAGTTCCAGAAGACAATGGGGGTGTAAAACTGAAGGTACTAGGTCTCTTGTTGGATGGTCCTGCACATTCTGCTGGTGTTAGACAGGTAGCTACAAGGCCAAAATTACAGATGCAATATACTAATATTTGTTTTAGTTTGTGCCTTTTATTGTATTTCAACTCTTGAATTCATTGCTGATTCCTGGAGTTGATGTTTTACTAAACTCTTTCTTTGTGCGACAATGCCTGAAATGTTTTAAGTTGAGTTATGCTGGGTTGGGTAATTCTTAAAGTTATGAACTGCTGTGTTTTCTCTACCTGTTGCTCTCTGGTTTTGACATTAAGGTTTTTATTTTTTCAAAATGTATGTGTTGTGTATGATTCATGTTATGCTTCACCAACTGCTTGATCTGTTTATGATGTAGAACAAATTTGAATAATAAGGTTGTATCTTTTTTTGATACATTCCAAGTGAGGGAGGGGGATTCAAACCCTAGATGTCTCTATTGGAAATACCAAGAGGTGCTAGTTGACCTTTTAGAAAGAAGTCCACCAACTCTCTTTCTGACCCAGAGGCAAATGGAAGGGACTCTGCTGCTATTTTTATTTATTTTTTTCATTAAATTGCATTATTTATTCCGCTAGCGTCAACTTCTACTACACGACCCCATCACTCCCTGCCATTAGCATTTCAAGATGTAAGAGGCCCAAAGTTATTTTTGGTTGTTTTAATCGAAGTAACTTCTTATTTTCCTGTGTTTAAATAGAAACAGAATATGGCCTTTGATAGGGATGAATTCTGGAAAAGGATTTGTTTAGCCAACTCAACCCTTTCAGCCGAAGGTTCTAATATTTATATGAACTATTCTGTGTAGAAACACATGCACATTGTTCCTTGGTTTTATTTAGTTTCTGGAATTTCTTTTTCTTTTTATTAATTAGGGCTGATTGTGGTTGAACAAGTCTGCTGTATATAGGTTTCCTTACACTTATTTTCTTTCTTTCTTCTACTTTGTTAGGGGGATGAAGTGTTAGCTGTTAATGGAGTAGATGTGAGAGGGAAATCAGCATTTGAAGTATCATCTTTGTTACAAGGCCCTAATGAAACATTTGTCACTGTAAAGGTTGTGATACTAATATAGTCTCATATGGTGTAATGCTCCGTTAATTTATTTAGTTGTGTTGTCCTCAGAATGATTGTTCCAATTTGTATTGTTAATGTTAGGTCAAGCATGGTAACTGTGGGCCTATTCAATCTATCGAAGTGCAGAGACAACTTGTTGCTCGAACCCCTGTTGTTTATCGTTTGGAGCAAATTGACAATGGCTCTGCTTCTGTTGGGTACATGCGCCTAAAAGAGTTCAATGCGTTGGCTAGAAAAGACTTGGTGATTGGTAGGTGTCATATTATTACACTATATCATTTTAGGAATATGCAATATATTGCATAATTTTACTCTGCACAAACCTTCTAAGTTCTGCATGGGAACACATTTCCCTGTGGAATACAAGTCTCAACAAGAGGAAGCTTCTAAGGAATTAGCATTGGTCCTTTTATGTCATTCCACTGTTTGCATACAAGAACTCAAGACAAGAGGCAAAGAATGAATAAATCTATTTGCATTTTTCCCTTGGAATAAATGAATTTATGGTATACCATTAGGTCCTTTTTGGTTTTAGATAGTTGGAAGCTGATATCATGTGCCTATTTGGCTAGCTCGGATCCTTATTATTATGTGAAACTTATGGCACTAATTACAGTCCCAGTAGGGCTTTCATTTATGTTATACTTGAATTATATAGTTTCAGTCAGTCTTATGACTTTAACTAAAACATAATAATGATTGTTGCAGCAATGAAACGACTTCAGGATATGGGAGCCTCATCTTTCGTTCTAGATCTTAGAGATAACCTTGGTGGATTAGTACAGGTTTGTTTGCTAAATTAATCTTATGTTTATTTTATGTCAATATGTAGTTTTGATGTTTTAGTCCTTCCATCAATTGTTGAATTTTCTAAATGATAACTTTTATTTTTTATTGTGTTACCAGGACACCAGCCTTTTTCTATTCCTTTTGTGCCTTCAAAATAATTTTTCAAATGCATCTAGAAAAATTGCATCAATTTCTGATGCAAGAGCTTAACCAGAAATTATCTCAATATTTTATTGTGGATTTTCATTGGATAATTTTAGATTTTAATGTTTTTATTTATTTAGTTTGAGTTACGATAGGGATAGAATTTTGTATCCTTAGATAAGGACTAGTTTAGTATTTGAATTAGTTTGGATTAGTAATTGAGTTCGATTAGGATTTGTTTTAGTAGTTTATCTTTATCTCTTGAGATTCCTAGAAGCTCTATATAAAGCTCCAGATGATTAGACATGCTAGAAGTGTTGGTTAAATGATTAAATTTACCAAATTTCAATAGTTTAAGCTTTTGGGACAATTAGTAACCTAACATGGTATCAGAGCATAAGATCTTGAGTTCGATCATTGTCTCCTTCACACTACCTCTTATTTATTAATATTATTCAGTGATTATTCATGCAAAGTTTGCATTGCGTTTGGTGGTAAATCTAAACAACCTTAGGTGGTGAAGTCTAAGGTTTACTATGGGGTTAATGTAGGTGGGAAGCCTAGGTTGTCTTGCATATTAGAGCTAAATCTGAAATTTCAAGCTTTCAACAACTCAAACCAAATTCGATGTACATCTCACCAATGTTAACCCAACCCAATTCAACCATCAGAGAACAAACCAACCAACTCCGACATTATTCAGGTTCTTACCCCACAAGATCTTGAACAAGCCCGAACCAGAACAAGTTTGTACTATATACCCACTTTACCCACATGAATTTTTCATACCAAAAAAAGTTTCCCAGTAGCCAACAGAGAAGCCTGCTACTCCTTCTAAACCTAAGACTCCAAAAAAAGGTGTAGAAAATGTTTCTTAATATCAGTTTACCTTGGGATTAATCTAGGTGGGAAGCTAGGTTGTCTTGCATCAACTTTGGTATCAAAGCTAAAATCGATCTATTAGTTTTCAGCAACCACAAGAAATCCGTCGTTCTTTCAACCATTGCTTCTAAAACCAAACATCCAGCAACTCCTACATCCCAAATTCATTTTCAATCCAACAGTACAAACCAGATCTAGAAAACTTGAAACCCACACCATCAGACCATAAAAAGTTCTAGCAGACACGTGAGTTCACTTACCAGCCCATCAATCCTACATCTATGTGGGCCACACTCATTTTGGGTATCTAAGCATTTAGCACAGCCCAATCAACCCATCAAGTATTCTTGAATTTTCAGCAGTACCAGCCCACGCTCATCAAACCCAGTAATAGCCTAGGTCAAACACTTATTGCTCCAGCTGTGTGATTCATGCCCCATATAACGATCAGTATAGAGCACTAGCCAAAGCTCAGGTTAGTAAGCCAGTGTTCATTTCACATGGTAGTCTTAGAAGCACCAATATTTGATGGACATCCAGATCCTTTGACCCTCATCAATTGGCTAGATGAGATGGATCACTTTTTTGATCAAATATGTTTGCCAGATACTAATAAGGTTAGGTTTGCTAGGATGAAATTGATAAGTAGAGCTAGAGACTTTTAGCATAGTATTGAGAATCATCGCAAAGGAAGGAGCAAGCTTGCCATAACTAATTGGAATGAAATGAAACCAATACTTAGAGAGAAATATGTTCCCCTATCCTATCAAGAGAAGCATCAACTTCAAACCTCTCATGGAAATTTTCTGCATCACAAAGACAATATACAACAAGAAAACACCTCATCCATCCATCAAGACTTCACCGCCATAGCTCAAGACTTAAGAAACATAACAAAGGTTTTTCTGGATTCTTTTTTTTTTTTTTTTGGTGGTGGATCTTGCAATCTAGAGTTGGGCACGGATTGGAGTCACAGGTTTGGAAGGAGTAACGGGCTTCTCCGTTGGCTGCTGGGAAACTTTTTTTGGGATGAATGTGGGTAAAATGGGTATATGGTACGGACTGGTTCTGGTTCGGGCCTGTTCAAGATCTCGTGTGGTAAGAACTTGAATAATGTCATAGTTGGTTGGTTTGTTTTTTGATTGTTGAATTGGGTTGGGTTAACATTGGTGAGATGTACATTAGATTTGGTTTGAGTTGTTGAAAGCTTGAAAGATTAGATTTAGCTCTAATACCAAAGTTGATGCAAGACAACCTAGGCTTCCCACTTGGATTAATTTAGGCTTCACCACCTAAGGTTGTTTGGATTCACCATCAAATGCAATGCAAACTTTGCATGAATAAACATTGAATAATATTAATAAATGTCTAATAGTCTGATTACAAAATAAATCATCTGGAGCTTTATATAGAGCTTCTAGGAATCTCAAGAAATAAAGATAAACATCCTAAAACAAATTGTAATTCAACTCAAAATCAAATACCAATCCAAACTAATCCAAATACTAAACTAATCCTTATCTAAGGATATGAAGTTCCATCCCTATCATATCTCAAACTAAATTAAAAAAAAAAAAAAATTAAAATCTAAAATTATCCTATGAAAATCCAAAATAAAATATTGAGATAGTTTCTGGTTATGCTCCTGCATTGATTTCCCTCGTTAACAGCCACTTGTTGTTCATAATGAACCCGTTCCTAGAGGCTAGAGGAACTTAAAATTCAAAGTGGAGAATTTCTTGAGAAACTTAGGTGGCTACTATCATTATTGGTAATGCAATGAGTTAGGTTAAGGACTGAGAGAGAAAAATACCGGTCTCCTTGTGGCCAATGTGTTTACATCATGGATGTCAATACCGTACCGTACCGGCCGTACCGGCCGGAATATACCGTACCGGTCAGCAATCCGGTACACTCGACCCCCCTGTTTCGTACCGGAAAAAATACCGGCCGTACCGGCCAATTTCGGGCAATACCGGCCGGTACCGGGCGTACCGGCCGGTACAGAAAAAAGTTTTTTTTTTTTTTTTTTTTTTTTTTTTTTAAGTTTTGTAATTTTTGAATTTTTGTTAGGATAAAATGGTAACTTATTTGTATTAACTTATTAGTATTATTTGTTTTTTTAGTATGCAATGGTAACTTTTAAGCTTTCTATTTTATTTTTTTTTATTTTTTTCCCTTTTAATTGATACTAAAGTCTAAAATCATGAATAACTAGTTCTAAATTGAGGAAATGTTTTATGGTAAACTTTTATATTTATTATAATATATATATACACAAACACATACATACATATATATATATATATATATTTATATTTATAAATATAAAAAATAGCGGTAAACCCGAAACGGTACACCGGTATTGACCGGTATCCGAAATATATCGTACCGGTGGCCAAACCGGTACGGCCTCCGGTACGGTATTGACATCCTTGGTTTACATAGGATTTGCATAAAAGAACTTGGATTGGGAGGGAGAGATTTCCACAGAGAAGTTTCATTTAGGTGTTTCTCTTGTATGCTTTCCGTATACTTGCTGTGCAAAAACTATGTTCTTTATGGGCAACAAAGTAATATTTTTTTATTTAAAATCATGAGAATTCCATTTGTCTTTTCCTTGGAGGAGTTTTTGGAAACCTAAAGTTCCAACTAAGGTCAGCTTTTTTTGGTCCTCTCCCTTTGGATGGTGGCTTTGGGGAAAATCCTTACTAATGATTACATCCGGCTTCAACTAATTATTATAGACTGGTGTTGCATGTGTAAGAGGGACAGGGAGCCTATTGATCATTTACTTTTACATCGCCATGTTTTTAATTCATGTAAATTGTTGTGATGGGGCCGAGAGCCTTGTACGCATTTCTTAGTGTTTCTAACAGAGACGTCTAGGTTCAAATCCCCCCTCCCCCACTATATTTATTGAATTATATATATAAAAAAAGAATAAATAAATTGTTGTGATGGGTTTTTTGTAATAGTGTTTGATCCTATTCTTTTGCTTATTTCAGGCTGGAATTGAAATTGCCAAACTCTTCCTAAATGAAGGGGAGACGGTATGGCAGTTTGTCAAGATATATTTGAAAAATACTATTTGTTTTTAACTGCGATTATGCATTTCTTTTTTCAATTTCTCATGGGCGAACCGTAATTTCTATAAATTTGCATTTTCCTTCTTTTGCTCTATCATCTAGACTCATAAAAGTAGTTAACTAGTATGTTATTTGCTCATGACATGTATAATAGAATAAAACCCAAAAGAAAAGAAAAGCAATTCATTTAAAAAGTCCTAACATGTCTAGATAATTAAGGAAACTCGTAGGAGAGAGTGGATTTTGGGCCTTTGTCCACTTGTGGAGAGTCCGTAGGAATAGATTCTTCAATCTCTGTACTGTTTTCTCTCTTCCCTCAAATGCCTATTCCTTTCTTTTCAAATGCATCACATCAAACATAGAGGAATGACCTCCAAATTTTGATTCCTTCTCGTTTATCTAACCTGCCTTTCCAACACTCCAAAACTTTGTTCACTGTGCTCAGCACCGCCCATTTAAAACCAAAAAAGGTGAAACACCAAATAAATGATCCACCAATTTGCCATCCACCTTGCACATACTACACCAGCCCATGGTCACTGTAACCCTCCTATACTATCTATTGTAAGGATCTTTCCGATTGCTGCTCTCCATACAAAAAAGGCATTTTTGGGAGAGCTTTTGCTCTCCATACACTCTTGAAAATATTATTTACCTAAAACTTTCAACATAAGACTTTCTTGTCATTGAATGGACAACATATGATGAGGTCACAAATATTAGTTCCTTTGTAGCTTTTAACATCTGTGTGTATGCATGTCCTCATTGTGGTTCATTTTCTCATTATTTGTTGGCTTAATAGTTGTTGGTTCCAAATGTCCTGTCTTTGGTACTGTGTACTGTGTCTTAGCCTTTTTTGTTTTGTATTTTTTAAGCTGGGCTCAGGGATTAAGATCCTTGAATTTTGATTTTGAAATGACCTAGTCACAATCTTAGCAGAAATAAATTGCTCTTTCTATTGCATGAAGATCTTATGCATTCTATTTTATGAAGATCAATATCCCCCACCAGGTATTTGGCAACCACGAACATTCTCATTTTCACCGTATGTGTATTTTAGGGCCTTAATCTTTTCCTCTTGGCACCTTGTACCAAAGTAGAACCGGCACACCAAAAAGCCTAGCATGTCCGTAGCAAGTCCGTGTCGGACATGTTTGGTACATCATTGTCTGTGGGGTGTATGACCCAAAAAAAAAACTTGGGAAATTGTAAAATCATGGCTCGACAATATGGGTTCACAGGGTTTTTCTTTAGGTTCCGGTAGCTGTCTTCCTTCTCAGGAAATTTGGGTTAATGTAGGGTTTATATAGGAAATTTGACTCTTGAAGCAAATCAGAAAATTTCCTGCAATAGATTTTTGGTTAAACGAGAGTCTCACAAGACTCTACTGAGCCATTCTGCTTGAATCTTGCACAATCGAGAATTCAAATCTCACATGACCAAGACTCAACTTCGCACAATTGAGATGTTCTTTGATACACAGTGAACTGAAACTTCAACTTTAGCCTTCATTGCCCAATGTTACATTACAAAAATGAAACCCAATAATACAAATAAATTTGACATGGAATTAGCCAACATCTAAAAATCCTAACAATGGTCCCTTTACATATGTTGTCAATATAATTATCTCATTTGTGTTTTGTGTTGAGTATCCTTCAACAAAATAAAAAAAAATTTAGATTCTTACTGAAATAAAAACTTCACGATTGTGATAGATCTTTAATAATGAGTAGTACTTTTCTGTTTTGCTTTGGACCTTTCCTTCTCAAAATTGATAGCAGTACATTTTTAATCATGACTTTATCACTTTGACAGCATCTTCCTCATCACTATTACCTCTTATTTTTCTGAATGTACAATACAGTATCTGTCTACTAAGTAGTTAATGCACATATTCAGTTGACAAAACTGAGCATATCATGTGGTGTTTTCTTCTGACAAGATATATGAACAGGTGATATATACTGTTGGAAGGGATCTGCAGTACCAAAACACCGTTGTTGCAGATACTGCACCATTGGTTACAGCTCCTGTTGTTGTATGCACTTCTACATCTGAGATCTTTAGAACAAGTACTCGGTTTCTGTTTTCATTTATGCCTTGGTCCTGTTTTCAATGGTTAATGGCTCCGAGTCTATGGTACTCTGGGGGGAAAAAAAGAAAAATTTCATTCAGTAGCACTATTGTCAATTTTGCATTAACATGATGCCTGGTGCAACAAGGGGCTGGACAAATGAGCTGTTGGAAAATGTGCAGCTGTACATGGTGACTGAAATATAACTAAGTGACGCAGGACAATCAGAACAAAACTGAAACAACAATAAAATAAAGGGATATAACCTAGAAGACAGCACCTAGGCCTTACTTGGAGTCAACATCAAGCGGAGAAACCACTAAGAGTCAACACCTAGGATGGACCTGGAGTCAGCACTAGACCAAAGAAAGACTAAACGGCCATTTTTTTCATTCATCAAAATATCAACTATCTCCTTAAGGAGTACAATAGGTTGCTTTTAAAGGATTGTTAAACCCTAGTTCTAATTGGCTAGGAAACCCTAATTGCCTTATTACAAAAATAACCTTGTTTCCAAATTAAAATAGTAATAGCCCAATAAACTAATAGGACCTAAAACATAAAAATACAATTGACTTGCAAATATAAATAATACTAAATAATAATCATCTTGTGTATCCCGCATCACTAAGTTCATCATGCAGTAGCATTAATAATTTTAATTTTGGCTCGAACATTTTGTCTACAATATGAACCAAGACAACGTTTGACACAGAACATGAGGTGGTAGACATAGTGACTAAAGTATATTTGAATTGCATCATAAGTTTGAATTCACAGACACATGAAAACAAGGCCAGAACAATACCAGTTGGTTTTGTTATTTTTTTTGTTGGTTTTCCTTGCTATATTGCATTATGTGTAATAGGGATGCAATGCAAATGAGCGCTATTTGGCCCTACCAAACAATTGGTTACTTTTTGATTTGTTTGGGGTGCAAAGGAATGGAGCTGGGTAGTGAGCTGTTTGAACTTTGAACTGAATACGAGGATTGTTATAAAACTATGCTTGTCAATTAGTAAACATGTTTGGGCTCTATTTGCTTATTCGATTAGATTAGCATGGTTCAGCTTTCTACATCAAAAGTGAGAACTCTAATCAATCTGTTTTTACTTAATACTGATCAACAGGGATAACCAAAAGACATAATTGATTGGAGTAGCTCAATATTAACTTAAATGAGTGATAATGAGTTAGGGTGCCAGCTTCAGTAAATCCAGTCAACTCATCATAAACAGAATTGGTTAACATACTTTGCCCTAGCTCCTTGTCATAGTTATGCCTTTTGTGCTCAGGGGTTAACTGACCTGAGCTTGAGTTTTTTTGGATAGAAAAGCTTTAGATTGAAGCTTGATCTTCCTCTAACTTGGTGGATTTGTACCTCCAGATGCCAACCTGATTCAGTCTCTTTTATTATATTTTTTAATGATTTTAAAAATAGACTCATCATTACTGAGTGTTTGTTCTTGATTCAATCTTATATGCTTATTATCTTTTGTACTAACAAGTTGGGAATTATAATTATGTAATATCCACTGTTGTGGCCTATCCCACAAGGTTTTTGACTCTTGTCTAATGCAGGTTTTGGTGAACAACAAAACTGCTAGTGCAAGTGAAATTGTGAGCAGCTCCATCAAATTGTCTTAAGTTGCTTTTGGTATTTCACATTTGTAGTATTGTAAATGGTGGTCTCTTTCAGGTTGCTTCTTCGCTGCATGACAAGAGAGCGGGTAAAGGCAAGGTTCAGGCAGAAAATCAAAATATAAAACCTTTATATATGATCATGTAATGTGATAGACCTGAATCCACCTAGAACCTGTTTTTCATCTAAACCCTGGAATTCAGCTTCAAACATTCATATTAGGTTTGTCGGTCTATAGCTCGTGGGAATAAACAAAATCCTTTGTAGTCTCATCACCCTGACAACATAGAAGTTTAAATTTTTCATATTACCAATTGATTAGATATCTGATTGACTTACCAAAACTAGATATCTGGTTGTCCTAAATTGGTCGAAATATGATTCTTCCTATGCGCAATACATCACAGCTATAGAAATTTCCTCTTTGTGATTCTGATCCCAAGTCCTGTGGCCTATATGTTGAACAGGGTTTGATTCAATCTGTATTTGAACTTCTTGATGGATCTGGTGTGGTTGTAACTGTTGGGAAGTACGTCACACCAAACCACAGGGACATAAATGGCAATGGAATAGAGCCTGATTATCGAAATCTCCCAGGTATAACTCTTTCATATTTCTGCAATAAATGTTAGTAAGTTCCCATTTAATATGAAAAATAATTCTCTACATACAGCTTGGAGTGATGTTACGCAGCACCTTTCTCAGTGCAGTAAGCTGCAAGGATGAAGCAAAGGTTATGGTCTTTCTATTTAAGTTCTAGATTTGATTTCTTAGACATTGCTTTTACCTTTAGTTGGATAACCTAATATGGGCACATTTGGTTGATGCTGCCTTATATTTCTTGAAAATGTGTCTCTAAAGGTGTAGTTGTATAATTTGCTTAACTTGCCCAATGGCTCTTGTGCTTTATAACTTGTGTCTACATCCTTGCAATGAAAGTGTAATTGTTTTGAGAGGCGGCAATAGATTTTTGGATTTGAGAGTTGATTGAATTATTACTTGTAAAAAATGGTTACAAGTTACAACCCAACTTTGTTCTTATCGTACATGTCTTTGATGTCAAATTAACCCTGTTCTCACCTGTACATGTCTTGTATTGAAGATTATTAATATATATAAAAAGAAAAAGAAAAAGTTATGTATTGAAGAACTTCCTAGTTGTTTGTTTTGAATAAAATTCACTACCACAAGAATATTTCTTGGCCATCTTGTTGTTTACGCGTTATATTTTATGCCCGAATTTTTGCTTAAAGACTCTGTAACTTGCGACTAGAACGTTAGGTTTATGGTCAAATAAGCCCCTATTATTCTTATTAATATTATCTTCATAATTATTTGACTTTTTAAAATTTTATTTATTTCGTCTACTTTGTATGTTAACAGCGGTAATAGCTAGTTTTGGGACAAACAATATTGTTGAATTGATGAGTATTATAATAATGTAACATTGATAAACAATCTCTGAATATACTAGTGATTTATTATACTTTTGTTTACCATGGAAGTTCCATGTTACTAAGTTTGATGATTTTGATGCAAAAATTTGTCAATTGTTGAGTTCGGTAAAGCATTTCCTAATGTTTTTTATGATGATGATTTTATTGGGGTACCAAGTCAGCTTGGCATCTCAAAGAAGAGCTCTAAACAACTAAACCAAAACCTGTGGAAAATGGTGATGTGAAGGGTTAAGAAGATGCACTAAATGAAAAGGTTATTTTTTCATTTTTTGTGACAACCCAAAAGAAGATCGAACCAAAAGAAACTACAGGAATTGTCACTGTTTTGACTTTTTATCTGATCGTACTGGCCCAATTTGGCTTTGGGTTGTTCAAATTTAAACCCAATTTAGTCAAAATCCTAATTAAAAAATGGAGATGCTCAATATTTTGAGCTTGGATAACGTAATAATTAATTGATGATTAAAATACATTGTTAAAAATAGCAAAACTGACTCAAGATATATTTGAAGAAATTTACACAACTTTCAATTTTGAACTTAATTTGCTATAAAAAAAAAAAAAAAAAAAATCGAACGCCGAAGTATTATGCCATTAGTATAGTATTTATTTTTAAGTGCTTAGCGTTGATTTCATGTAAAAACAACGAAATTTACTAAACTAAGCTCTTAAAGAGTTTGAGGTATTAGTGGGGTTCAAATGATAGTCTAGCAATAATGGTGATTTTTGTGGTGTTTGTTGTTCAAATCTTTTCTCCTCCTTTCAACAACTGTCCCTTTATTAATGGAATCATCTATAATTAATAATGAAGTTGAACTTGGCTTTACATGTAAAGCAATTAAATCGTTCATACAAAGCATGTAGAGAATTGTTTGAGATTTTAATCATGCAACCCATGTATGCTTTTGTCGAACACATTGATTAGGTGGATAATATAGTTCATACAACTTTTATTCCTTTTTTTCGTCAATTTTGTAATTGACTTCAATAATTTGAGTGGAGTAGTGGACCCTAGTCAAATTTTAAACAAATAAGAATATTTGAATGGAATGTGGATCACTAAGCAAAAGTGATGATAAGAACCGTGTAATTTCTAGAGTCTTTTCGAATTTAAACCTACATTTGTGAAAGCATAATAAACTCTCTCTTGACTGTGAATTGTCATAGATTCCAACAACTTTTTAATTAAGTATCTAAAGTCTAGAGCCATTCCAAGTAATAGTTCCCTTCCTTTAAAAAAAAAAAATCCCAAAACCAAAACTTAAACTAAAACAATGTTGTGAATGTGAATTGTCATAGATTCCAACCACTTTTTAATTAAGAGTCTAAAGTCTTTGTTTTCCGAATTTAAACCCACATTCTTGAAAGCATAATAAATTCTCTCTCACTCCCACTTCTTTTTTTACACTCTTATAGGCAAGTTCAACAACCCATTTAAACGGATGACTCTTTGCATATTCACTTTTTAATTAAGAGTGTAAAGTCTAGAGTCTAAAGTCTACACTTATGTTACCACACATAAGAAAACCTTTTGAAATTCGTTGCTTCTTATAATTAGAATTTTGGACCTAAGTTAGAAGCATAAATGTGGTTGGTGAGGTAGATGAAGTTTGACTTTTGCTTGGCTTTGGGACAAGGCTTTATAATAGATCAAGGATATTGTAATATCCATTTTTGGATAATGGATTGAAGCTTTTAGTTGTTAGATTTTCGGAAGAATGGAAACCTTGAGCTTTGGCCTTCTTGGATATCACAACTAACTAGTTGGCTACCAATTTTTGATATTTTGGTTAGTTAAACCAGTGTTTTTATCCCTTTTAGGTGAAACGACCTCTTAAGAACTTGCTCAATTTGAGGAAACTAGTTAGTTAGCATTGTATGAGGCCAGACTACTTTTCATGATTTGGGGTAATTAGTTTGAAATTTTAGACATATATAACAACTTTTAACTTTTTTTTTCTTTTTTTTCTGACATATATAACAATTTGCTTAGGTTATTTGTGGCCTGCACATGGACTTGCTCATCGATTTTACAAGTGTTCTAAGTCAAGTCGGCAAAATCCATCTCTTGGGCCTATGGGTAAGCTCAAATAGGCCTTACTATTTAGTATTTTCCCTCTATACCAAACTTCCTCAAAATTTCCCATTTAAAGATTATGGACTTGGACGATGCAAAGATTAAGAAAATAATAGACTCAAAAATAATTGGGCTTCGCTATCTGTGGACCTTAAAAAAAGGCATTAGCATGGGTTTAAATTGGTCATGTTTAAATTTTTTGGAGTACTAAATTCAGCGATGGGAGATATGGAAATTAAAAATGCTTTCCTAGTTTCAAAGTTTGGCAAAAGAGTAATGGTTCCTTACTCTGAATGGTGGCTTTTCAACTTTTCTGTTTTGGTTCAACTCGCTGTCCATGTTCAAGAACAAAAAAAAATATGATTTTTTCCCTTATGGAAGAGTCAAATAATCATTTTTTTTAAGGTCAGAAATTGTGTGTGTTTGTGTTTTTTTGTCAGGAATGCTCTCAAGCGTATTTAGTCAAATTGCTAAGTGGGTTGGGTTTGTTTTACAGTCCTTATACTGTAGTACAAGCTCAACATGGCGGCGTAGTTGTGAACCCAAACCCAAATCCTTGGTGGACCTTTTTCCTTTTGGGCCTCAATGCTGGTTGTGACTAATGGTAGTTTTTTTTTTTTTTGGGGTAAATTCTCTTATTGTGCTGATGCTAACCAGGTCCAAAATTTTTCAAAACTAATTAACATAGTCCTTAAAGTCAACTTAGTTCTTAAGACAGTTGAGGAAAAATGACTAACTAGCCTAACAGTGTTTAGCGATTAAGTTGCATTTAGGGACCAAATTAGTCAGTTTTGAAAAGTTTTGAACCTGGTTGGAATTAGCCCAAATCTCAATATAAGTTAATGGAATTTATCCCTTTTTTTTTGGTAGAATTAGGAGCGTAGGTATGAAACACATTACTAGAAGTAACCCGAACTAGTTGGGTAGATCTCTTAGCTGAGTTGTCTGAATCTGAGACCTCCATAACATCTAAAAGGAAATAGGAAATAAAAGCGTCAGCAGCTTTGTTAGATTCCTTAAAGCAGTGCTAGAATTGGCAGTGACTTCAGTTCAGTAGCATCCACATTGACTATTAATGTTGAGTGATTTAGCCATAAAGAGAGAGGCCCCCAAAGTTTTGTAATAAGACAAGTGGTAAAGCCAATTGCTCTGGAAAAACCATGTATCCAACAAGTTCTAATTTGAATCCCAGTTAGTGCTTGGGATAACTGATGCATCCATATTGAGTTTGAGTTTCACTTATGCTGCCAATGGTGCACTTCTAGACAATTGAAAGATTGATACCCTGTTTAAAAAAAAATAAATAAAGATTGACAGATTGTGGGGAAAAAAAAATTCAAAGAATGGGCAGCTCTCTAATTTTTCTTTTTCTTTATTTATGCCATTCATGTGACATATTTATTGGACCAAAAAAAAAGAGAAGATCTTGAATGCACACAACCCATTCCTCCTCTCGCTCCAAATCTACGTGCAGCCAAAAACTAAGTCTAGGAGCTTTCTAGATGAGTGCAATGCTAATAGGTAGAAGATTAAATCTCATCAAATAAAAAAAAAGGGGGTAGAAGATTAAATAATAGGTTCTACTCATCCATAAAAAGGAACTGAATTGTGTTCCCATTAAAAAAAAAAAAAAAATTGTGCATTGAACATAGTTAGTAATAATGTAATATATGGGTCAAGATCTCTGTAACTCAGTGGTATTGATTGATCCATTTTATAAGGAAAATCTATGTTCAAGCCTCCCATTTCTCAAGATTCAAACTTTCAAATGATAGTTCAATGGTAAGCCCACACTACAAAACGCGGGGGCCTTGGGTCGCGTTTTTTAAGGCGCGGCTATAAAAAATGCGGCCTAAGATAGACTAAAACCGCGTTTTTTAAAAACGTGGCTTAAAAAAACCTTAAAGTCGCGGCCATAGGACCGTTAGTCCTATAGTCACAGGTTTTAGGTCACATTAGAAAGCGCGGCAAAAAAAAACGCGGTTATAGGCTATAGTCATGTTTTTTTGACATATAGCCGTGTTTTAAAAACGCGGCCAGAGGACCATTTTTTTGTAGTGCCAATGACATTATTTCTGATGTCTCATGTCCCCACCTCCCCATTTCCCACTATCTACCTATAAAAAATTATTCTCTTCCACTTGTTGTATTTATATATATATATATAAAGTTAGTAATATATGGTATAATTATATATGGTACATATTACGTATGAGTTTCATTAGAGAATTTTTAAAAAGTTATAAAAGAATTTTGAATGATAATTCTAGACTAAAATAACAACTATATATGTTAAATTATTATTTTTATTATATTCCAATTTAGTAGTATACTGATGTTATTTTAATATAAATTTATAATATGTTATAAAAATTAATTTATATATATGTATATTCAATTTTTAATTGTTAATGAAGGAGATGATGTTCATATATTCTTTCATTCACTTACTTAGCAAAAAAAAAAAAAAGTATTTATTGTCTCAATTTAAAATGATTTTATTTTATTTATTTAAAATCTAACATACATACATTCAAAATTTTACATGGCAATAAGATCTATTTATTCAAATTAAAAAAAAATCTTAATAGATTAAAAGTTCAATATTATAATAAAAATATGAAATATTAATGTTTTATATAAAATAATAAAACTAAAAATATTGATTTTGATAATTTCATTATTATACATAATGATAAACCTTAATGAAATAAACAATTATACCATAGATAAAAGTATTGAAGTCAAGTCAAGTTGAAGTATTATTATAAAAAACATATATTTTTCAAAATATTTTTATTTTGTATGGTAAATGAGATTTAAAAAAAAAAAACATATATATCATATAAATTATATTAACGTTGAACCACAATTAAAATCCAAATTAGTTTATAATTAGTGAATAATTTTGTGTCAAGTGTCCAATTTAATTTTATTAATTTTGGTGGCAACTAATATTCATAATACTTAACATGAAAGTGGAGATAATCACCTCACTCACCTAGATAAGACCACATTATTATCATTACTGTCAAATGTTTCTATGACTAGTACGATGTGTGTATTTTACCAGTGCTTTGGATAAAAACTATTGGATGTTACTTAGGCTCCTTAATGATTAAACCAATTAAGGGAATGTGGAATGACATTCTTGATTCAAAGAGATGTAAGTAAGATCTCCTTCTTTCTCTCTCTAGCTTTAGCTTTTGATTTGGTACCATAAAAACAGTAGAAAGAGACCCAAAAAAGAGAAAGGAAAATGCCACAATATCGCTGCAGCTAGCTATGATAATAATAATAAATATGTCAGCCGAAACATCAGATTTAAATTCCAAACAGATCACTCTTTTGCCTTTTCCCTCTTCATAAACTTTTGTACTCTTTTTGTGGTTTTTGCACCTTCTCTTGCTTGCAGTTTCCTACAACCCAATGCCTCCTTTCTCAAGTTTCTAATATTCTTTCTTCTCTCTTTTAGTGTCTCTACAATTCAAGAAATCTATGATTCTTCTAATTTTATATATATATAATTAAATACTGTAAAAAAAGATGAACTCTTCTTCGGAATAAAACCATTGGTGTTTCCTCTTGTTTTAAAATATCTTAGCTTCTCTATCATTATTCCAAGCCAGTAAGAATACCCAATACCAAATTAATAGCATTTTGGAGGGATGGGTGCTTGCATTCTTCGGTGTTTCACTTTCTTTTCCTTCTGTCTTTTCCTCAGTTCAGGTGATTTGCATTGTCCTCAATATTTAGTTTTCTTAGTCTTTCTAATTGTATTTTGAAATAAAAATTCTACCTCAAATGTTATTTTGATTACCCATTTTCCATATGAATATTTGCCTTTCTCCCTTGGCTCCTGTTTGTTCCATGCGAAAATAAAAATGGAAATTTGTTTTCTCTATGTGCATAGCAAAATGCAACAAGGTTGGTTAACGTATCTCTTTTCCCATGCATGGATGTTGAAAAAAATTTGAACTGCTAAGAGGAAGTTTTTGTAAAATAGTATGTATTCTGTGGGAAAGAAAAAAAAAATAATGATCATAGTGAAGCTATCATGTAATTGCAAGCTAAGTCTTGAATCTAAATTTTCAGAGGATAAATGATTTTCACAGCAAGTAGGGCTTCATTTCTGATTGTAGTAGTTCCTGTTGGATTCATATGTTATTTGTACAGCTCATTTTGTATCTATGTTCATCAAATTTTCACTTGCTTTGAACTTTTCATGTTTTCAAGTTCATCTTTTAGATATCTTTCAATCTGCAATTGTTTCTAAGATAAGGTTCCCGATGCTTTTCAGACCTAATTAATGCAGTAGATGAGATGTCAGCTTTAGAAAGTTATTATCTCATTGTTTGTTCATTAAAATTATGTTCTAGTTCTTGATGATTTGAAGTTTAACCTAAGACCTCACATCAATTTAAATCTTTAATTGCTAATGAAAATCATATTTTTGTTCATCCAAACAAAGAATTTACATCTTCAGTTCTTGTTAAAGAAAAATCTATGCTTATCCCAAAAAAAAAAAAAAAAAAAATCTACGCTTATATAAAAAAAAGAAAAAGAAAAAGAAAAATCTGTGTTCATCCCAATAAAGAGGGGGAGAGAGAGAGATTCATGTTTGTTTTTGCAATCATCTGCTATGCTTCAGTTGCAACTCCAATGCCTCAAATAGCAATTTGCAAAGATTTCAGGGTATAGCCTCAAATAGCAGTTTGCAAAGATTTCAGGATATAGCATGATTATTTGACACAAGTAAAATTTAGATATAGTTACTTAGGTGCATTATTAGGTTTCTTCTAATTAAATTGAAACACATGACTACCTTGAATTTAATTGTTTTTGAAAAAGATAGCACTAGAACTTAACTTTCCTTAGATGCAATATGTTAGAGTCGGCAGCTTCTTTTTATCATGTCACTGAAATGAAAAAGAAAAGAACTTATCTCTCTGCTTTTTATTTCGTCAGGTTCAAGTGTTGCAAAGAAACCTCCTTCAGAAGCAATCCAGCAAAACAGATTATTGCGCAATCAAGAAAATAGAATGCTTTTCTCATCTTCAGTGTCCATTACACAACTGGATACAGTTCCCATTGTCAATCCAACAACTCCAGGCACAACTCCTACTCCCATTGTAAATCCTTTTTCCCCACCAACACCAACCACGACAGAGCCAACCATACCTCCGCCAACCCCAACCACCACAACTCCGACATCCCCATTCACAACTACAACTCCGACAACCCCAACCACCACAACTCCGACAACCCCAACCACAACTACACCCCCAACCACAACAACTCCGACAACCCCAACCACAACTCCATCATCATCAGGCGGTTCTTGGTGTATTGCAAACCCATCTGCTTCAGAAACAGCTTTACAGGTGGCTCTTGATTATGCTTGTGGCTATGGAGGTGCAGACTGTTCTGCAATTCAACAAGGAGGAAGTTGCTACAACCCAAACACCCTGCGAGACCACGCCTCTTATGCCTTCAATAGCTACTACCAGAAAA
The DNA here is from genome assembly GCF_001633185.2 of Quercus lobata. Taxonomy (NCBI): domain Eukaryota; kingdom Viridiplantae; phylum Streptophyta; class Magnoliopsida; order Fagales; family Fagaceae; genus Quercus; species Quercus lobata. Next base: position 60,303,629 of record NC_044908.1, read on the forward strand.
ATCCAGCACCTACTAGCTGTGTATTTGGAGGAGCAGCACAACTTTCCTCCACTGACCCAAGTAAGATGTGTTAGCGATATAGCATAATCATTACCTTGGATTTAGTCTCATTATTGAGACTATATTTCACCAAATATCTGCTCAAAAGACAATCAGATTACCACCATTTTTTTTGTGTGTGGAGTTCTCCATAACTTGACTTCACTAGTTGAAATTATTTCACAGAGTTCTTGAGGAAGTTCCAAATGGCTTAAAAGCCACCAAAAAAATAAAAAGGGTTTTGAATGGCTACTTTATGCTTCCAACATGAATAATTTCCCGTATTCATTTTAATTTTCATTCTTTTAATAATTTCTTCTACTAGTTCAAGGGATACCCAGTGGTTCTAGCACTTCTTGCGATGCTTAAGCACTGGGGTTCAAACTTCAAACGCGACCAGCCCCTCCCCAATTTACCTAGCAAAAAATAAATTATCACTGCCACTTGAATTGACACAACTTGGAGATTACCTTTAGGTGTGCACTCAAATACCTGTATTATGGCTAATATTAAACTTTTACTTTCCTCTTTCTGCAATTTTACAGGTACCGGAAGCTGTCACTTTGGATCAACTGCATCAAACTCAACAACACCCAGGTAATCTTTTATTACTCCAATTTCATTTTTCCTATCATAGGTTATGGTAATGGAAAATCTTACCTATTTTTCCTATCAACAGCATGAGCTCACCGACTATGCCGACCCCCCCATCGACCTTAACCCCACCGGCCCCAACCACACCGACAATGGGTATACCCAGTGTACCAATGATAGATGGTTCACCAACAGGAAGCCCCAACTCAGCCAGCTCAGTCTCCTACAGTGCGATGGCGCTCTTCACCACAGCTTTCTTGGGGGCACTTGCGGCAAATTATCTTTAAATGAAGGAGATCAAGTTCAGTTATTCACTCCAAAACAAGCTGGCAAATTCACTGAGTCTGTCAGAGCACCTCATGAATTCCAAGGAGGCACTTAGAATCGACGATGAGATTTTATTTTATCTCAAGGCCTGATTCTCACCATTAAATTATTTCTATAATTCACCTATGTATGCTTGATAGCGGACTAAGAAGCACAGAAGAGCAGAAAACACAGAAGAGCAAAAATATATTAGGTTCTTGTACTTGTAGACTCATAGTTACTTTCTCTGCAGTGTTAGCACAATAAATTATTAGACAAGTCCATCCAGCTATAGAACTACTTCCCAGTGAAGAAACCTGTACTTGAAATGAGCTAGGGCATCAATTAATTATATACCTACATGAGTAATAAGAACTCAAAGATATTTTTGGTCAGTATATTCACAATATTAGATAAAATTAGCTTATGTATTGACCTAATAAGCATCAAGGTATTGGATAGTTAGTAAAGGGTATAGCCTGTGACGAAGATGACTAGGGCTAGATTGTATTAAAAATACAATTTTCCTCTCTGAACAAATTCACATGCCTTGTTAGGTTATTACTGAGTTCGCAAGACACGAAACTGCATAAAAACTTGCCCTTCTGGAATAAGTATGAAAAATGTAGCGAAAACTAAAACTACATTTGGATTGTTAAAGTTCAAATCGTACAAAATTTGACGAAGATGACTAGGGCTAGATTGTATTAAAAATACAATTTTCCTCTCTGAACAAATTCACATGCCTTGTTAGGTTATTACTGAGTTCGCAAGACACGAAACTGCATAAAAACTTGCCCTTCTGGAATAAGTATGAAAAATGTAGCGAAAACTAAAACTACATTTGGATTGTTAAAGTTCAAATCGTACAAAATTTTGCATTATAATGCCACTCATGAAATGAACCAGCTCATCAAGTGGTACCCCCAGTGAATAGAATGCTCATAGACTTCTCCATCAAGAATTCCAAATGGCATTGCATCACAGACCAAGGATAGTACGATTTTATGACCCCAAGCATATCAATAGAGCTTATGCACTGGGCACATATCATACACTTGATGATAATGTTGTGTCCTTCGAACAACATCCTCTACAAAGAGGTCAACTTGATTTCAACCTTATAACAAGAATACATTGATTCTTCCATCAAAGGTACTATAGGCTTAATCTGAACCATTTAATGATCCTTCAGTTATAAATCTAAGGAAGTTTAAGCTTGAATGTGAAAAGCACGGCCTCTAAGCTAGAAATGTCTAACATACAATTGCCACACAAGTTATAAGGTCACAGACGAATTGCAAATAAAGCTGACCATGCAATAGCAATACTTCTGGCCCCTGAGAATGACATCTGCTTAAACAGTTGTGGGGAGTAAGACAATAACCAGCACTCAAACTATTAACCAGATGAAAAATTGTAAGTTCAGGTACAAGGGGCAAAGAATGTTGTAGGAATGTGCAAATTAGGGCTAAGAATCTACAATAATCTTGTCTTTCCAGAAAACAATAAATGCCCAAATCCGTTGACCATGAACGTTAACAACTTGTTTGTGCAATTAACCTCAAGAAATCCATCCCGAAGAGAGCCTTTAAAAAATAGTAGGAAGGTTGCGTTGATTTATAGACTTCTAGCAGGCAATGAGTATGTCAGAAGACAAGCAATTTCCTTAAACCAGGAGAATATCCAAGGACTAGTGCACCCAAGAGAGTCAAGAATAAAATCTGCCAACTATTTTTGACAGTGGTTTTCTCTACTGTAAGAAAACCACATGTTTTTGTTATCCATCCAAGAGCAGCTATGGTGTGTGTGTGGAGAGAGAGAGAGAGAGAGAGGGCTTAGGAATTTAGTTATAGATGAAAAATGAAGTTTGAAATAGTAACGTGCAAGAAGTAACCTGAGACAGAGGAACCGGCTTAGGCCACAATAATATAATGAACAAACTCTGAAACTCATAAAAATGTAGAGGCAAGACCACACCAGTCATAGATACTTCATTTACAAAATACAACTACACATTCAACATTTACTGTCCTTATTAAGGATATTACACAGACAGCTAACAAGAGAAAGAAAGATACATAAAATATAATTACTGTTACTTTATAACACCCCCCCCCCCCTCTTCTCAATTAAAAAGAAAGAAATTATTTCAATAATTAAGAGATGACTTAAAGCCTGTTCTTATTTATGATTTTGGAGAAAGAAAAACTCAGATCAAAAGTAATAATGACACAGCAGTGGTGCAAACGATGGCTAAGGTAGCTACGATTGAACCTTGCTCAATTGATTTCTGCAAGCTGCCTGCTCTTGAGAAATGCTGGAAAGCCAAATATCCCGCAATCAACAAGGAAACAATAGCACCTTGCTGAGTTCCCCTGTCAATAAAATATACCTTGAAGCATAAAAATTATGAAAACACTAATAATGATTTCATTTGGTCTCAAAAAATGCTTCTACTTACCGAAAGTCCATAACTTGATAGGGAGCCACAATCACCAGTATTAATGCTAAAAACAGCAGCTCAAGCTCACCTATAAACAAAGAAGACAGATATAAGACTGATTTGAATTTTTTCCTTTAAGTTAATGGCAGAAGGTAAAAGACGGAGCAAGACGTCATGAAGCATAGACAGAACAACCCTTTCATTTCTTTTTAATCTTTAGACTTATTACTCACGGCTTGTTTGTGGTAAGTTTATTCCTCACTGTTAAAATACAGGGACCTTAGTTTTTCCCCTGCCCTGAAAGGTAAGTAAATCACAAACTTGGGTGGGATTAAACACATGACCTCACCCTGTACAGTTACACCCCTTCTTTATTGGGAGAGGAAATGCCAGTTGGTTAAAGGATCATCAACATTAAACATACAGGGGCCCAAGGTTTCTCAAAAGAACTGCTGATATTTCCTAAGAATTTTACTTGCAATTTCTTTTGCTAGGTAAATAGGGGGAGGGGAGGCTGGTGGGGTTCACACCCCAGTGCCCAGGCACCACAAGGGGTACTGGAACCACTGGGGTATCCCTCAAACCCCAGAATTGCAATTATCTCCCTGTGGATCTAGGACAGTCATGTTTCTTTTCTCCAGTTATCCTGTTGACAGACATGAGACACCTTGACTTCCAGTGGTTCTGGAAGGGTCCATACACAGACCAGATCATAGATGAAAACTTTGTAGGAGCGAAATAGTATATAAATCCTCTCATACATGAACCAAAGTAGGCCAATTTTAAAAGATCAGAAGCACTCAAGAAAGAAAGGTGAATTCTTCAATATTCCCAATGCTTTTGTACAAAATTAGAGCAAAAAGCTGATTTTATTACCAGTAAGAAAATCACATAAGCTATTGAATACCATGTCATCAAGATTTGAGAAATAAGCCATTAAATCTTTACCTAAGCTTAAACCAGGTAATTAAGAAGACCTACCAGGAATGAAGAGGAAGAGACGAATGAGAAGTGCCAAGAATGCAGTCCACAAACCATATTCACCCCTGCAAATAAATTTTATATAAGATCAACAAGGTATGTATGCATTCAAAACTTAAAAGGCTTTGTTGATCCATGGGAGATGCTTCCGTAAGATAAATGCCTTTAGGTTCTAATGGAGTAAACTTTGGAACCAGCAAGCATGAATACAATTAACTTTCACTGAATCAATCAAAAATGATAATGACATTGCTTCTGTTCAATGAGAAAAAAGAAATAATCTTTTTTGGAGGGCTTACTTAATCCATGAGATGACAGCTACTGGAGCTTGTAGAGCAAGCAAGGGAACAAGAAAGGATTTCTGAATGGCAGTTCCCTTGGCAAAAATTAACACCCTAAAAAAGAATTTGAAAATTTATCAGAGAACACCATCCGATTGATTCTCTAAACAAAGGCAAGTGACTAAGATGCATGTATTTCCATATAAATGCTCAAGTACAAAACTCTTTTAACATTTAATTTAAGAAAAGAACAACATGATCATAATTTCATCGCAATCTACTTTTCACAAGCAAAGAGAAGCAGCCAATAAAGAGCTTGTAGTAATATATTGGCCCAGCCATACACCTTGATTCAGTGTTTAAAACAAGCCCACTCGAGAACCCACATTACATGGTCAACTTGCAAGGTCTCGAGTGGAGCATTGTAGTAATATATTGGCACAAATTGTTGAAGTAAAGTGAAATAGTTAAGACATGTTGGACAATTGATGTTGTCAACGCTACCTCGACAAGAGTGAAAATTAGATTGAAATCTATAGTTCGTAGTTGACTACTGTTCTGACTCTCCCCAAGCCAAGGAGTAGTGGACAAATCAACATCTACCACATGTCACCAATGGTTAATTCCAACATATCTTCAACTACTTTAATACTTCCTTATCCCTCTCAAGAATTATATATATAGATCCATTGCTAAACTTAGCGCCAATCGCTAGTCTATGCTCATTTCTTGATTTGTCTCAACATCATCAAGACAAATGATAAAATCCATTCAATATATGAAGAAGAAAACTTGCATGGCCTTATAATATTAGCCATTGCATGGTCAAGAATACTTGAACATTATTCTATGATTGCTAGCTAGCCAAAAAATGGAAGTCCCACAAGATGCAAGCTTATGAAGTGTGTGTTAGCCAACATACGGTAAATACTTCAAATAATTTGGGAATCAGAAATGTGGGGAACTAAGAGATATAGAGAGACGAATATCAACAGTTATGGATAGTCGGAACCAACTCTTTGGCAAAATTCCAAGTACATGTAGCATTCATTGAAGTGAAAACGGCATAATCATTATTCCAAATTCAGAATTAATGGTAAAAGCTATTGAGAAGTTTCGGAAAGATAAAAACTACCTCATTGTCTATACAGGGAGGAGGGTTATCCATAGAGAAGGCATCATGCATCATCCATCATACTTCTAGACTTGCAAATTTTCTCTCTAGTAAATAGTTTCAACTTAATCTAGAAGCAGTCTTAGTAACACTTGGTAGTAAATTAGCTCCAATTGATGATTTCAGAAGTTTCAGGCTCGAAATCACTTCTACTCACACTTTGATTTATCCTAGAAAGTTGCTCGATTTTGTTCTAAGTTGTTTATTTATTTTCTGCTTATTTACAAAATTCTGCTTAATTTTGGCTTTATCTTCAAACCCTCTCAAGCACAACTACCAAAAAAAAAAAGGATCTTCTAGAAAACAACTTGTAATGAAGGAATACACAAGGTTCTAGCTTGACATTAACTTCAGATTAAATTTTATTCACTATTTTTATAAATATATATATTATTTACAGAAATTCAAGAATTTACCCAAATTGGTAGCTGAAGTCAATATTTATGAAGCAAGAGTCAAACTTGGATATGTGATGGTTGCAACTTAAAAATATAAAATTATTATAAAAAAAGAAAAAAAAGAAAAAAAAAAGCCACTTCCAAACATTTTCATATGATCGTCGTTCAGTAACAATTTTCAGAATTTACTTTCTCAAACGCTATAATTGAAAATACAAAAAACAAAAAGAGTAAGGAAATTCAATTTGCTATTATATATTATATAGAGAGAGATGAAATTGTTAAAGAGAATTGAGTGTAGAGGCTTACAAGGAAGAAACAGTGGAGATAAACTGCAGATTACGAGTAGTGATAGGAGAAGCATAACAAACCGTACCAAATCCTGTCTTCTTCTGCTTCTTCTTCATCGCCATTCCCACCGAAGATAATCTTCAACAACAGTATTATAATTATTATTGTAACCACAATTATATATAAATTTCAACAACACAAAAAAAAAAAAAATTTAAATCCAGTTTTCGTGTACCTGAGGCTGAGGGGATTGTAGTAGGCGGCGAGCGAGGTAGAGCTTTGAGCGCCATTGATGAAGAGAAAGGCCTTGTTGTTCTTGTTCTTGTTGTTGTAGTTGTAGTTTAGAGGGAAAGTTGTGAGCGGCGGTGAGGAGAGAGAAAGAGGCACCATTTTTTTTTTTTTTTTTTTTTGAGACGAGAGAGACAGAGACTACTGTACTGTGGAGTGTACTTGAAACTCTTGTGAGTGTGAGAGACAAAGTGAATCTCAAATTCTTTTTTTTTTTATAGCTGAAGAGAAGAGGAAGGTAGGATGCTTATTTCACTGCACACTTGTGAAATCATCACATCATGACGACGAGGACCGCTTTGTGCTGATACTACACGTGGAGGAGGAAAACCAGGTGTTGGACTACTAAATTATTGAAGAAGAAGCTTATCAAAAAAAATTATTGAAGAAGAAGAAAAAAATAATGATGGTGTCTCACAGATTTTTAACTGGCAGTGCGTCGGTCTTGTAAAACAAAACGTCTCCTTCACGTGTGGGTCTCACGCATCAGCCTCACTTTAGAGAGGATGATCATCCCAACGCTAAATTAAATTTCTAATAAAGCATTGAGGCTGATTGGTGTGATTGAAAATAATAGACAAGTAAAAGTAGAGTTTTTTGTATTAAGTTATCTAAATATTTGAAGAAACAGCTCTAATTTAGTGAATATAAAATAGTACTCAGTATTTATATTGCTTTCGTTTATAATAGAAAAACGTGTAAAATTTACACAATTTTATTTAGAAATGGCTTATATTAGTTTATGTATTGTGTAAATTTACAAATTTATTATAATAATTGTGTAAATTTGTACTAACATTATTTACTTTGTATTTAGTTGTTTAATTTTTTTTTTTTTTTTACATACCTTGAAAATGAGAAAAAGGATATACATTGTGGATGAAAAAAAAGAATGGACGGTGGTTATTCAATTTAAAAAATCAAGAAAAAAAATGATATTTTAATGAAATTTGGTATCAAATCAAGAATAAAGCCAAAATTTGGAGTTAGAGGTAGCTCTACTGCTCGATGTGTGTGGTAGCTCTTACCTTTGACTCTACTTCTTAATCACTAAGAATTTTTGTTTAAAACTTTTTAAATGGCCAAGTTGTTTGTTTTTGGGTAAAATAGATTGATTGGATTTAATTTTTTTTAGCTTTATTATTGATAATTTTTGTTGTAGACTAATTTTTATGGGCTTGTATATTTTATTTTAGATTTAATCTATTAATTTTTTATGGCCTTTAAAAGGTGAAAAATGTTAAAATTACAATTTTTTTTGGTAAATTGCTAATGTGGTAAGTGATTATTGTTAAGTAAAAGGTGATGCGAGTGTGCGAACTAATAAAAATGTGTTACCTTAGTAGTTTGTAAAAATGGTATAAAAAAGTTTGTGGCTATAAGCCTATAACACTACTCTTAAAAGAATTAATGACTTTGTTAATGGGGACAAAATGTAATTTTATTAAATAAAATTACTAAAATTAGTACCTATTAATATAATAATATTTTTTAAAAAAAATTGGGAGAGGCCATTGCCCCTAGTCCATATATACCTCCATTCATGTGTCAAATTAAATAAATAATTTAATTTTGGGTGTTTTAAATAGTGAGTATATAAAATTAAAAAAAAAAATCTATGCTAAAATAAATAAATAAAAAATTTGCTCAGATCAGTGCAAATGCTCTAATTCTTGGAGAGCGAGGCCAGTTACTCGTTATCGGAACGAGTAAAACCTGAAAGGCTGATAGGTCAAGTGAAATGAATGCAATCTGATGGGCCCATCACCGTCCAATGTTTTCCGTGATCCAATAAATTTAGAAATCGTAGAAACCAAATTGACCCAAAAAACTATTGAAGTTTGAACCACTTGCTTTATTTCTCTGCATGGTCCATGGCCTTCCCTAGATCTAAGAGAACATCGAGAGTATTGGTATGAAGGGGTATGGAGTAGAATTATTTAAACAATAGATTTTAGTTTGAATATTGAAACACATATTTTTATAACATTTTCGGTCCGTTTGATAGAGGAGTAATGTTGTTTGGGTGTTTTTGATATACGTGTGGATGAAAAAGTGTATAAAAATGTATATAATGTTGTTTAAAATGTAAAAATGTGTATTAGAACTTACTTGCCAAACATGCCCTTTATAACTTACATGTATTTTCACAACACTTAAACAACAATACTAAAAATCTCTAACCAAATAGGCCCCTAGACTTTAGGGTTTCGTTTGGTTAGGAGGATGGAAAAGTGAGAAAATAGAAAATGAGAAGATGATAGAAAAGTTGGAGAATAGAAAAGATTTAGTTTCCCTCATTTGTGTTTGGTTGGAAAGGTGGAAAAGTGGAGGGATGAATTTTTTTTTTTTTTTTTGTTTGATTGAAAAGAGAAATGGGATGATAGAAATGGAAAACTTTTTTGTTTGTTTGTTTGTGTTTATTTTATACAAATTTACTCATATGTCCTTATTAAAAATAATGTTCAATTAAAAAATTAAAAAAGGTAAACAACCAACAAAAAAAAATTTAATCACCCAAAGTTTATTAAAAACAAAAATTCATGTCCAATAAAAAATAAGAAATAAATTTAAAAAAGAAAAAAGAAAAAACGTCCCACAAAAAGCACTGTATGGTACTGTGGTGTTTCACGAATTCGCATATCATCATATTTAAAAATAAAAAAAATCAACATCCAGTTAAACCCGAAAGAAAAAATGGTTGGCAAGCCACATTTACATCCAGGTTGAGGTAGCCAAAAAATAAAAAATAAAAAAGAAAATGTGGGCAATTTTTCCAAATATTTTTGCCCACTTTTTACTCTTATTTTCTCTCCAATTTGGAGAGATTGTGTATTTGGAGGGGGAGGAGAGAAAACTTGTAGACCCCACCAAAATCTCTCATCTTTTTCACCCTCAACTAAACAACCAAAAATATCATTTTCTCTCCACTTTTATCTCCTTCATTTTCCATCCTCCTAAAATCACTTCAACCAAACATAGCTTAGAGGCTGACCCCTGCATATAGTTGTATTGTGTTTAGAGTGAAAGTATAAAACCAAATAGATGCATAATAAGGAGGATGGTACAAGAGCCAAATGTGAATTTACAAGCCAAAGTACAATACACACCACCTTTCCTGAAATTATGACTAAAAAATGTGGGCAATGCTTCAAATGAAAGTATGCCACCTTATTTTACATAAATCTCCAAGGGTGGATAAAAGTTGTAAAGATCTTAACCATTGGTTTCCATCTTAAAATGCCAATGACCCACACGCATAAGGGGATAGCCAAAAACACTAACTAATAAGCAAGCAAAAATACACTCTGTAACATCAAATAGCAAAACCCACGTTCCTATTCAAAAGGGAACTGTCACACTCACACCCATTTTTACTTATGAATTTTTAATGCCATTTTTCTTTGATTTATCATGCCCAAAAGGTATTTCTACTTCATTTAGCAGCACCATCCAAATGCCCCTCCTCATCATATCTCCCCAATCTAAACTAGAATACTATTAAAATCACCCAAGACACACAACAACATCATCTTTAACGCTATGGCCTATACCAACACTCATATTTTTCTCTAACATTATGCTTTTGTGTTGATTATCATATCTTTCTTGATTGGCATTGTATTTGTAAACGTGATTGCTTGTAGCTTGATTATGCAATAATGGCGAGTCACAAGTCCAACCATAAAGGGAGGATTAGATCCAACCAATACTCAACAAAGTGAAGCTTTAAATGTCTAATTAAACTAGAGCTCTCCACGTGGAAACTCATCCACAATCTCATTCCCTTGTCCTGTCAAGTTCTCGTAATGGGTTATCGCTAAATGTACGAGGTTGCCATTGGATGTGTACTTTGTCACTGAATAGGTAAAATTATGGCAAAAATAGCCAAATATCACGTTTTGGCAAAATTTATGCAAACTAGCACTGTTTCGAAAATATTTAGTAACCTACCACTTTTTTAGTATTCAAGTTTCACAAAATCGAGTTCTAAATAGTACTCGAGTTTAGTGAACTCGAGTTTCTAGGTGAGTTGCCAGCGTGGCACTACTGACCTGGAATGTGTGTAATTAAAAAAGTAATATGAGACTCAATATTATGAAAATCGAGTACTTCTTTATAGTACTCAAACTTAACAATGTCAAGTAATTTGTTTGTTTGGTTTTTTTTTTTATTTTTTTTTTAATCAAAATTTTTACTTATTTCATCTTCAACTGCTTGTGATCGTTGTGTCCACCAAACTAAGTACAGTGTATGGACTTGAAAAAGTTCATGTGCAAGTAATTGGAGTTGTAGTTAGCTAAGCAAAAGTAACTGGAGTTGCTTACTCACTCACTCACGCAATTCTTCAAGATTACACTTATCCTCACTTTCTCTAGGACTTCACTTCTTGCTCATTGGCCAAATGGCCTCTCATTTTATTTCTTCATATTTTCCTTCTTTTCTTCCTTTCACACTCTTGACATCAAATCACAATAAATGCAACTCACTTGCCTTGACTTTGCTTAGCCACTTTCTTTTTCCTTAGCTCTCCCTTAATGAGGTGTTTTATCAAGTGTGGGCTGGACCCATGGTGCTATGATGCACCCAACATGGTGGACACAATGATCACAAGCAGTTGAAGATAAAATAAGTAAAAGTTTTATACGAAACAAAAAGTAGAAAAAAAAAAAAAGAAAAAGAGAAAAAGAAAAACAAGGTACTCAACTTTGTAAAGCTAGAGTATTATAAAGAAGTACACGATTTTCGCAATATCGAGTACCACATTGTTTTTTTAATCTCTCAAATTCCAAATCAGCAGTGCCACGCTGGCGACTCATCTAGGAACTCGAGTTCACTGAACTCGATTACTATTTAGAACAAGGAAGGCAATACCGTACTGGAGGCTATACCAGTTTGGCCAGCGGTACGATATATTTCAGATGCCGGTCAATACCGGCGTACCGTTTCAGATTTATCACTATTTTTTACTATTTTATACAATATACAGAGTTATATTTCTAATAACTCAATATATCACATTGGCAACTTTTTATATTTTTTGATGGAGTTATTAACTTTTACCACAACTCATTATATGATAAGTTGTGAGGGGTGAAAAAAATTGTGAGTGTATGTGGGTTCATATTTTTATCACTCACAACTCCTCACACGATAGATTATAACAATTTTTTTTTTAAAAATGTTGTAATATTAGTATTGTTCTAAATATAAATTTGTTGCAATACTGTGGCAATATGGCAATACATGTATATGATGTCACATCATGTTGGGTTCAAAGGCCAAAACTGAAAAGAAGTGATGGAGAGCTTTCATGTGGAGAGCTCATTTCTTATTTAAAAATTAAAAGCCTTCAATATTTCCAATGCTAGGCATCTAGTGTCAATGTACTGTAGTCACGTGGAGAGCTTAGGAAACTTCAAAAACAAATACAAAACAAATAAAGAGAAAGTGAGAAACCAGACCACATACATAACAAAGTTCAGCTAAAAAAAAAGAGAGGGAGACAGACAGAGAAGAAGAAAAAAAAAAGGAAAGAAGAAGAAGAAGAAGAAGAAGCAGTTGCTTCATGGCGCCACCCCTGCTTTGTCGTCGTCTTCTTCCTTTTCTCCTTTTTCTCTGTTTTCTTTCCTTACAAATGAGACTTTTCATGTTTCGGCCCGGTATCCATTTACCGGTCGAAACAACTAGATTTTGCCGGTACAATTGGTACGCGGCCGGTACGGCCAGTATTTTTTCCAGTACGAAACAAGGGGTTATCTGTACCGGTGCACTGGCCAACACAGTATACACCAACCGGTACGGTATGAAATTGACTTTCCTGATTTAGAACTCAATTTTGTGAAATTTGAGTACTAAAAAAAGTGGTAAATTGCTAAATATTTTCGAAACAATGTTAGTTTGTTACAAATTTTGCCAAAACGTGGGTATTTGGCTATTTTCACCTAAAATTATTGGTAAACTCAAAGAAAACAACTAAATGAGTAATATTCTGCTTTTGGACCAATTGAATTGTTGTGGAGCAAACAAGATTACTATTGAACGATTTTTTTTTTTTTGCTACACTCTGCTCCTTCTTCCTCAATTCAAACAAGTCATAAATGATGTTTTAGCTAAATGATTAAAGGTTGTAACTTAACGGCTTACCACAAGTTGCTAGGTATCCTACACTAAAGCTTGTCATCACACATATAATGCATTATTAAGTATTATCATTAGCGCCAAAATACACCTAAGCCAATACTTTTAAACACCCACTTTTGTCGATTCTTACAAAATACCCTTTTTTGTGATTATTTTTCTTACATAATATGATGAATTACGCTTGTGTTCGATGCATTAGTGCACTAGACGCATTAGGATTCAGACACCACCGCACAAGCCGACTCTTGTTGGGTATATATTATTTCAACCATCTCAATCTTTTAAATCTATCCAACATTTTAATATAATTATTTTAAATTATTTTCCTTGCATTTACTAAATAGAAATCCTATTTTCATTAGGGAATAAAATAATAGTATTTCTCAGAGCGTTTGACAACAAATGAATTCTGAACTTGAATAAAATAATTTATTAATTAGGATGTGTTTGGATACCGTTTATTTTGTTAAAACTGAAAAATTATTGTTGAATGTATTGTAAATAAATATAAAAATTAGTTAAAATAGTACAGTGAGGTCCATAAATAGTGTCGAAAAGTACAATGGGCCTACAAATAGTAAAAAAAATAAACTTAATAGTAAAATAATTTTAATTTTTCATTTCATACCAAACGCACACGACATCTTTTTTAAACGAGCTTCCAAGTAATTATCACATAGGGTAGATCATAGATGAGTGGACGTAATTAAAGAAAATAGATTATTCTAAAACTGAAAAAATACAAAAAAAAAATCCTTTAAAAATCTTCTCTTGTCACCCAAAAAATAAAAAGAAAAATGGAAAAATCTGTCCACTCAGAAAATTCAAAATTCTAAACAGAAAAAAGGTACAAAATGTAAACTAGTAGTAGTGGTAAATGAAAATAGCAAGTGACACTCACACTGCCAATCTCAGACCAAGCGAAAAAAAAAATGATGCAGAGAGCTTCTTCAGCTCTCTGTTCTTCAAACCCACTTCCCTCTTTACCGACCACTATTCCGACCCGTCATCTAATCGGAGCTCCGTTCCATAATCGAACCACCCGTCCCTACCATGTTCAATTGCCCTTCAAACACCAGCGAAATTTCCGACTTGCCATCCCTGCACCACGCACCACTGGTAATTTGCCTCTTCTCTTTGGGTTATTATGGTCTTTTGCATAGTGGGTTTGCTTTATTGTTCTAGTTATTTATGTGTTTAAGTTGGAACAATATTCTGTTGTGTTTGTGAATTGGCTGTGTTTTAAAGTTTTGTTGAACATTCACTGCTGTATTTAGAATACTCTTTTTTTGATAAGTACTATGTAGAATACTTCAAAATGTCACATAAATTAAGAATCTTGTTTGGTCTGTTATCTATATGGTGGAAGCTTATTAAATGATTGTGTCAAAGTTTTTCAAGTTTGGAATGGGAAAGTGGGTTCTAGTTGAGTAAAATCTCTTGTCGAATAAGAGATTTTAGGTTCAATTTCCAGCCTAAAAAAAAAAAAAAAAAATTGATGTATTGGTTTGATGATAAAGAGCAGTTGTCAGGAGCATTGCCATAGGTTGAAATTATCTCTAAAAAAAAAAGTTTGGAATGGGAAAATCCTCTTATTGGTACAAATTGGTATGATGGGCTTGAATTATAGTTTGTTTATATTCAGCTTTAACTACCCAAAAAACACAAATGAATTCAAATCAGCAAGATTGTTCAGAACTCTTTGTGATTGGACACGTACTTAAATGAATCTTCCTGATTGATTTGGATTCTTTGGTTTATTTTGTGCTGGTTTTGTAGCATTGTTTGTTTAGACTTAAAGGTCTTTCTTGTAACACATTTATTGTTCATGAAACTGTTCTTTTGAGGGGATTGATTATTTTAGCTTTTGTCTATTATTTCATTTATTTGTGCCTTTTTCCACTGCGTGCTTTGTAGACTACAAAGAACATGTATTATGGCCCGTGTAGTTTTTTTTTGTGTCTTGAGTTTGTGAATTCTGATTTATTTCACTTGAGCATCTCAACTCTTTGAGACATTGTTTAAATTAGTAAATCTAATATAGAACTTATCCATTTTAGATATGTATGCAATGCTTATAGAAATATTATTGCCATTGATGGTTTTCGAGTACCTTTTTTTGTTTTTGTTTTTTTGGTTTCCTAATGCAATTTTGGTGCTATTATGTTATTGTCTACAATTCTGCTTCAGCTACTAAAAGTTTGTTCAGATCAAAATTCAAATCCCATGATGAGTTTGAAATAGTCAATGATATAACGGGTTTATTTTATTGTTTGTTACCCACTTCAGCTACTCAAGAGACATTGGAAACCTCCAAGACTGAATCTGGATTTGTTGAAATTGGATACATATCTAATTTTCATGGACTTGAAGGAGAGATTCGTGTCAAAACCAGCACTGGTTTTCCTGAATTGCGATTCTCTAAGGTAAAACAAATATTGTTTTTCAGAATACTTCTGGAACCTTTGATATGGTCACTTGTCATTGAATATTCTGTATAAATATATTATAAATAATAATTACTTTTATCTTAGCCTGGGATAAGATGGTTGAAGCAAAGAGTTTCAAGAGGAGAAACAGTTCGGGAAGTTGAGCTGGTGGAGGGAAGAGGACATGCTGGTCAGAAGAGTTGGATACTTAAATTAAGAGGAATTGACACGGTGGACCAGGTGAGCTTTTTTCTAGGAATTTTTTTTCTTGCGTTGCTTGTGTGCTAATTTATACTGACATTCACTTCTCTTAGTTTGTGTGCTTCTATTATTGAATATGTATAGCGGGGTATTTGGATGACCTTGTTTAGAGGACTCTTGATGAAATTTTGCAATCTGTTTGAAATGAGGAATAGATACAATTTTGAGCCTTCTTCTGAGAAAAATTAGTAAAAACCAATTTGGATCCGTTAGATAATCTTAGTCTTCCCTCGGTACATTTATTCAAAACTGTTGGAAGTTATTTGCTTTGATTAAAAAAAATTATGGGTTAATAACTTAATAACCATTGAACTTCTAAGTTATGAAAGAAAAAAAGAAAAAAGAAACAACTGCTTCAAGTGGAAACTTGATTATTAGTATATTTACAGAAAGACTGAATCTTTTCCAAATCAAGAATCTATATGTTGTGTTCAGTTTCATGGAAAGGTTTTGTAGAAGCTTAGAGCAACTTTCAACTTGGATGGTGTAAGTATGCATTGTGTTATTCAAGCTTCTATAGAAGGAGGAAGTCCCTTTAAGATTCTGAACTTACCTGGCTTCATTCTAATAAGCTTCATTCTAATCAAACTCAACTTGACTCAATAAAGCCTATCCCAAGTGCTTCAGGTCAGCCATGATATTCTTTCCAAGATTCTTGCTCTTTTTGTTATGAAAACTTAAAAGTTTGGTACTTTTTTATTTAAAGAAAGTTTTGGTAATTTTTATTAAAAAAATGGTACTTTTAGACACTCACAGTATTCATGTAGTGGTGACTTGTTTTATCATATTAACATGCATGCCTTTTCTTTATTGTTAATATTAACATGCATGCCTGTTCTTCTGATTTTTGAAATATGTTCAGGCTAAGCAGCTTGTTGGTTCTACTTTACTTGTGAGAGAAGAAGACAGGCCAGAATTGGATGAAGGCGAATTTTATACTCCTGATCTTGTTGGCATGAGAGTTGTTCTTAAGGTTTGTGCTTAGTATGATGTTTGGAAGATACATTTTCATGTGTGCTTTTAATAAGGTGGGTTTTTTGTGTGTGCGCGCGTGTGTGGGGTGATAAATTACCGATTGTCCCAAAAGCTTAATCTATTAGGAAATGATGAATTTAATCACTTAATCATTATTCTAATGTTCCCCCTCACATGTAGATCCAAACTCCCTATTAAAAAATTGGGTCCAACATGTGAGATTTTTAACTTTTTAAATGGGGAGTAGAGTGGAGACGAGGCTTGAACTGAAGATCACTTGTTCTAATACCAAAATAAATTACTGAGGTCCCAAAAGATTAAGCTGTTAGGAAATGGTGATTTAATCACTTAACCATTATTAGTCCAAAATGTCTGTTCTGAGAAGTAGTAGGACAAAGGTTTCTTCCACATATAACTTGGAATTTGGGATTGTATTTGGTTTGTGATACAATCAACAAGGTGTGATCTTCTATAGTGTTTAAAAGATGATTTTTTACATGTTATATATGCGTGTGTGTGTGTGTGCACATATTCATTATGATGTTTAGTCTGATACTACTGTGTATCCTTTCATTTAAAAAAAACATTCTCTTCTATATTTTTTTGGCTAATCTCTCCCTCCCCCCCCCACCAACCTCCTTTTTTTTAATCTGTCACCTTTGGAAAGCCATGGTTTTTTCAAGTCATCAATTGTGCTTCTCCTTTCAGGAAACTGGTGAATCTGTGGGAACTGTTGTTAATGTTTACAACAGTGGGGCAAGTGATCTCCTACATGTTAAGCTTGATTCATCTGTCAATTTGCTGCCTAAAACCAGAGAGATAAAGACAACAGAAACACGCGTTTCTGATCACCTAATCTGGGTACCATTTGTTGAAGCAATAGTTCCATATGTTGACATGAATAGAAGAGAAATGCAGATTACACCTCCCAAGGGACTTCTCGAGTTAAATTTACGTTTGGATGAGAGGTCCAAGAAAGAAAGGCGGCAGCTTGTGAGGCATACTCTTTTGTATTCTACTATTGATTCATTAAAGTTATTGGTTGATATCAACTTCATCTGATGATTAGATACATGCAATCATTATGTCCATGTTACATGATATTTACTAGGCTTCTTTTGTGGTTATCGTTTTATTTTAGGGGTTTTGGGGGAAAAAAAGAGTTGGGGGGGTGGGGAGTGGGTTGAAATGATACTCTATATTTTAAATTGCTGCGTATATACTTTTGCGTTTGCCACTATCAATAACCTACAAATCAACAATCATATTATTTTGCATTAAATGGCGCTATGGTGCTTGATCCAATGTAGATTATTTGTTCCTTTTTTCTCATATACTTGCACACATTGGTTTGTGTACAATTAAGGTCATTCATCTTTTGATATATTTCAGGAATGGAAGGAAAGGAAAAAGTTCCAAAGGCGCCTCATAACAGCGAAAAAGAAATTATGTGAAATGGAGCAACAACATGTATTTCATGGGTTTAGATTTGGGGAGAAAGCCCAAAGGAGCTTGCTTGCTGATCAGATTGTTGGTGTCAATTCCAATTTGCTGCAATTGGCATTACAAAATATTGAGATACCCTCTAAGAGGTGAGGTTGATATGAGCTAACTACATTTTGTTAGTAGATCATTAGATTTATGTAGGAGTTGATGTTAATGTTGATCTTTCATATTTGATTTGGAGTTCATGGGAACTAAGCTGTTCTATAATTATATCATCATATTAGTCATTTCTAACACGACAATCCTGTGATTCGCCTGGTTGAAATAATCTATTACCTGTGTGACGCCTTTGATTGAGTAGAGTTATTTAAACTCTTCTTTGTTTGCATGCCTGGTTGATTGGTTAATTCAGTCTTTTTTTCTTTGATAAGTAATAATGCTTCATTCAGATAAATATGAAAAATACAAAAAACCCTTAGTACACAGGCAGTATACTAAGGGCAAAACAAAAATCAATCAAAAGTACATATCTATAAAATGGTACATTTCAATTACAAACCTCATTTTGCCAATTCATGTTATCCGCCACCATGGCCTCTTTATTTTGAGCTATACTGAACAGCACCGGGAAGAATCCTTCAAAATAGTATCCCCACACAAAGGATCAAGCCAAAATCATACTTGACCGTGATTACCCACCCCATATTTTACACATTGTGAGAATCTTCCCCATCCTCTCTGAATTGCTTCAATATTTGGAAATAATTGATATAGTTGCTAGTTCATTACAATTTGTAGGACCAAGGGTGTTTTCATTTGTCTACTCTGTCATAAGTGTTGAACCTATTACTTTCATCTTACATCTTGAATCAGATGGAATGTAACTGAGTTGTTCAGAGCCACAGAAGCCAAGCTAACAAGTACTCTGAAAATATCAGAGGAATGCCTCACTTCTTGTGCAAGTAAAGAAAAGCTGGGTACGAATTCAACTTTTCGAGAAAAGGGACTCCATCTCCTGTCTAAAGGAAAATCAGCCATTGTTTTAGTTGTGAATGAAAGTGAAAGGCAAGGATGGGGCTATGACCCTGATCTGGTTGACTTTGAAAGCTTTGAGACTTCACCATCTTCCCTCATTCAGACATTGCTTAGTGATGATCAGAGATTTGTAAAGGTTTTTACTCATTTTTAGTTTTTTTTTTTTTTTAATTTAAATTTTGAAAAGTTCTTTTCTAATCAGATTTTATAAGGATGGAAGAATCTTTTAATCATAAGTTCTTTCTTATAGTGGTGTTTGTTACCAATTTATGATCACTTCAGGTCCTGTCTGTTGAGTTATTTACTGTATGTGAAGGTGGACTAATATTATATAATAGGAAGGCTATCAGTACTTCATATGAAAAATCTGGAGAGCAATTGTTGGAGACCCAACTGACAGAGCTCTCAAACCAACGCTATCTTTAAATGGGTTAATGTGAAAACAAAACCAATTTCTAGCACTAAAGTTAGAATTTGATCAATTTGAGGTCCCACTAATGTAATTCTTAGTTCTCTACTAATGTAACTATTTTGTTTTGAATTTTAAAAAATAAAATAAAATTTGTGGTATTGTTTAAAGAATTTTATTCAACATAATCTAATGAACTGTGTCCTTTACAGATAGAAGACCGTGCATCTGTGCCCTTGATTTTGGTTTGCTCAGCTCATGGAATCCAAACTCTAAGAAAGCTGTTCTTAGAGAAAGATTACTTTGCGTTTGACTCACAAAAGGTCAGCATTTACAGCCACATGAATAATACCTCTTTTATTTTGAGATTTGCTGCTCTAGGAATGAACTAAATTGTATATTGAGAGTATCATTTTCATTTTGGTTTAGGAAATTTGAATGTTTTAAAATCATGGAACTATGTCAGTTGTTTCTATTGTTACTTAAGTTAATGAAGGATATGGTTATATGTTAACATGGAGAGCCAATGTTAAGCAGCTTAAGTTTGATAAATATCCAAGATTATGACATTATAAGGCATCTCTATATTTTAGATTCTCAAAACTACAGTATTTCAATAATACTCTTGACAGCTTTTGACAACCTTTTGTGGCATGGCCTTGAACCACCATGGTGTGTGTGGTTCAATCTAATGTTGTGCCAGAGTCGAGGATCCCGTGACCTCCTTAAATATTACGAATGTTTGATATTTATGGAGGGGAAAAAAAAAAGAGAGATAGCTGTCCTACTTGTATATAGAATGTATCTTTGTTGTCTAAGATGTCCATATTGACAGCAATAAATCACATTTCTTCTAATATTAATGATCTATTTTCAATATGCTGCATTCTTGTCCTTTATATGTTCTATTTCTCTCATAGGTCTGGTTTCTGGAAGAAGAGATGCTCCCGGTTGTTAGCAGTTCACTGGAAGAGCAGAAAAAGCATAAAATTTTGATGAAATCTCCATGGGAAATACTCCAATCACCTGTTGGTTCTGGCGGAGTTATCAGCTTGCTTTCATCACACAACATTCCTGATAATCTTAGCGAAATTGGTGTGGAATACATTGAGGTTAGACATTCATTGCATTGTTCAGATTGTGTGTTGCAACTGTGCTACCCTAGCCTGTTGTTAAGTTCTCTAGGACTGCTTCATTAGGCGGGGGAACGCTACCCCTGTAGTGTAGCACATAGTCATATTGGGATCCATAACTTTTCCCAAGTCAGATATAAAATGGGATATAATTTCTAGAATTTGCTTTTTGTGGAGTAATCTCTCTCTCTCTCTCTCTCTCTCTCTCTCTCTCTAAATATTATTTTCTGCCCTTTTCTCTGTTGCTGAAAGCACAGAAGAAATACTTATGAATTGTGAAAATGTCATGTATGCATCTAACTTCCTTCAGGCTACTGTAATGTCTAGGGGTTTATAAAATTTATATTGCTAAAGTTACATGCTTTTCATGGATTCTCTCTTCTTTAGTGTCTAACATTCAACCACCAACACGTGTAACCATATAATTTATATAAACATTTTCCTTTGAATTGTATAACAAAGGATGTGCACATGCAGTGTTTTACCTTCTGTTTATATGTGCATGGAGAGAAAAAATCCGTATCTTGAAAATGATATGCACCATTTATATGGTCAGCCCTTTTATTATGACTCAGTGCAAATCAAAAACCCTATGTAGCTGTTTATCAAAATAAAAAACCCAAACTACTGTGTTTATTATTGTTTGTCAAATTGCGAAATATTAGAACAGTTGAGAAAATAACCTTGAACTTTTGATGAAGTAATGGGTTTCCCTTGTCAAAGTCTGTACCCTTGGTCATGTTGGTTGGTGACTCGGGTGATATAAATATGAAACTTTGTGCTGAAGGGAATATCAATTTATTAATTTGGATGTTCTACTCTTACATGTTGCCTTGAGACAATCGGAGTTTGTGTTATGGCTACATATCATATCATGTAATATTTCTCGTGTGGTGTGCTTTCCCATGTGCCTCTTAAACTTTCCTAGTATCATACTTCAATTGATTTATTGATGCTTTATGTTGTTGCAGATATGCAGTATCAGTCAAAGATGCATCGGTGCCAACCCGCTTCTTCTTGGATTTGTTAATTCACGTGAAGCAGATATTGGTATCCAAATATCAAAAGATGTAGAAAATTTTGAGGGAAATTTTGACATGATATTCTCAATGAACTTTATAAAGAAGTTGATGAAATGGATCAATAAGCTCCAGTTCTTTGTACTCCCAAAGCCAAATTCACATGTTGAGTTGATTGACAAAGAGTGGGTTGATGTTACACCCTCATCCCTCAACTCATTTGAGCTTTGTTGTACAATTTACAGTTCCTTGAATGCCTGTTCTTCTGAAAAGGTTTGTATAATGGAGATCACAGAGTAATATATTGATAAATTAAATTTACAAACTTCTGTCGCGCGTTACAACAAATCATATCATTAGCTTTTTTTCTTCTTGTTGTGAAGTATAGGAAGCCTTATATTTTCATTATTTATGAAGAGATAACATACAGAATTAAAATGAGTTAAATCAAATTAATCAATATCTGGCGCTGTGGTATAAATGGGTTATATGCAGAATAAACTGTTGGTTCTTATGTTTTTCCTTTTTCTCTTTTAGTTTTCTAAAAAGTTAATCAAATGTTTGTTCATCCATCTTGTTTTGTTGGGTTTGTAAATCTCTTTGGGAAGAATATACTACTAAATACCACTGTGGATTTCACAACAATTAATTCCTATAAGATATTGTTTTATGTGTAAACCATTAGTTGTGATCCTTTAGAGGATTTGAGTGTAACACAAGTCCTCCTTTGATAATGATTTACGTAAAAGTAATGTAAACATGTGTCAGCACGAATAACTCATGGTCTATTTTTACAAATGTTTGATAGTTTACACATAATGCAATATTATATAAGGCTATAACTTATAAGAGTTGCATTCAAAATTTCAGGCGAGTTTCGTGTTTTACATAGAAACCTTGAGGTTCTGACTTCTATTTTTCTTCCCCCTTATTTTTTGTTGTTGCTCTTGAAATTTTATAATTCGAAAAAGACAAAAATGTCAAAGTGCCAAAATATTAAAAACTTATTTTTGGAGGGAATGTGCATCTGAAATAGTCATATTTAAAATTAGCATTTAAAAAAATATATTTATAGTCAAATGTTGAAGTTGAACTTTAAAAAAATAATTAAAAAAATAATTAATTCTTTATTTTTTTTTTTTTGGGTTGAGAATGAAGTTTAATTAAAACTGCATATATTGTTTCTAGTTGGCCAGATTATATTAAAGCAAATCCTAAGTTTTTTTTTTAAAAAAAATAATTTTTGAACAAACATCCTAAGATTTAATACATGGTGAGAAGCCACGTGAGAGGAAGACATGTTTCATTCAGCAAAAAAAAAAAAAAGACATTTTTCATGCATTCAGTTTAGAACGTACCCGTATGCTGCTATGCATTATGTGATTTTCTGGATAACGTGCTTTATATCTGATAGACTATTTTAGCTACCTTTAATAATAAACTAGCCTATTAAACTCTTTTTTTTAATAGAGTTTCAACTTATGATGTCTACTTTTGATAATTGCGCTCTTTATCATCAGACAAACAGCTTCTAGGAGAGGGAGAGAAAGATTTTTTTTTTTTTTTTTAAATCGAGAGAGAGAGAGACTTAGTTTGAAAATTAAAAGGAGTCAATATATAATAGTAAAATATTAATATTTGGAAGTGGTATTTGATGCAAATAAAATTTCAATGGTGATCAAATTCATCTTCTCCATCCTGTTTTTTATTTTATTTTATTTTATTTTTTATATTTTATGCGTCTTAGTCTTCATATAATTAGTTTTTTTTTTTTGTCCTTTTAATTCATTTTAATTAGAAGTTTTTGTATTCTTGTTTTATCTAATTAGTTTTGGGAGTAATATTTGATTGGGATTGGGTTTATCTAATTAGTTTTTGTTGGTCTTTGTAATTAGAAGTTGACAGGAACAAAAAATCTAATGTTAATCTAATATTAGTTGGTTTTAAATGTTTTTTTTTTTCATCTAAAAAAATTTCTTCAATTTGGTGAAGCTACTTGGTGCAACTACGTCGTCTAAACCCAACTTTTATTATATAGTATATGATATGATATGATATATAGATAATTTTTTTAAGTACTAAATTTTATTTTATTTTTGAGAATCATATAATTAGTCTTTTAATAAATATTATAAAAGATATTAAGTCTTTTAGTTTTTTCAATAAATTAACAAATTCTTTTCATAAACTAATACGTTAGTCTTTTTATATAATACTAATTTTGTAAGTACTCAACTTTCTTGATTCCGGTACCGTGGAATTTTTTGAGATTAGAAGGTGTAAAATGTGCAAAGTGTGAAAGCTAAGTGAATTAATGGAATATTCCTAGTATAAATAAAAAGCTTCCATTTTATCTTTTGAAGACTTATTTACTCCCAGCCAACAACAAACAAACAAAGATACACGTATGAAAAAAATTATAATAATCTTTTTTTTTTATAATTATATTAAAAAAAAGGTTTAATACCTGCATCTTTGGCGTGGATATAGGAAACAAGATTTATCTCACACATCACTCCTGACATCATTAGTTTCATATGATGACTAGCAACAAAGAGTATTATCCATACGTTTAGCAAAAAAAAAAGAGTATTATCCATATAATTTTTAATTTTTATGGTTATTATCCGTATAATTGAACTTTGATGGTTGCTGCTATAAATTATCGCTCAAAACTTGAATTCGAGTTGGTTTGGTTCTACATTAAGAACTGTGGTTAGCTGTTTACTAATATCAAATCAGTCCAAATTAAATATTTGTGATGGTAAGATTCGATCACACAAGTTTCTTTAGCGTTTTTTTTAGAGAAGAGAAAGATATAAAATATATAAGAAGTACATAATTTCTTAAGAGATACAAAGTTTCCTAATTAAATGTGATGCACCTATAAACCATTTCATATTGGAATGGAAGTTCAAAGAAAGTCCAATCAATAATCCAAATTAGATTCTAATTTTGTGTCAAATATTCTTTAATTATCCTATAATTTGATGCCGAGTGTTTTTAAATTTCAAATACATGTTAAGTGTTTGTTCAATTATGCTGTAATAATGTATGGTTATATTTACATGCAAATTCATTCGTCTATTCTAAACTAAGGTTGTCCACGGGTCGGTTTTGGACTCAACTTGAATCCGAACTGCTCAAGTCAGGTGGAAGAAGTCAAGTTAGATTTGGGCCGGACCTGCTTAAGATGAGACTTGCCATTGACCATCAATTACCACAAGTCAAGTCAAATCAGGCTCTAGAAAACGACCAATCAATTCAATCAAAATCGATAAAGGAGTGGCGGTAGGCGAAGGAGAGAGCAAAACTTGGTCAGATCAGAGTAGAGGAGGGCAAAATGTTGTCGAATATGAGTTGAGGAGTACCAAACATTATCGGATTTTAGCTAAAGGTCACTGAATCTGAGAATATTTGAGCGGAGGAGGGTTGATTTAAAGTGCTAGTTGGTCGGGTAGGGTGGCTTGAGTTTTAGAGGAGAAAACCCACCACTCGACCCACTAGACTCAGGTTTTGAAGGCTGAGACCCACCATTGACAGCTAGAGTTATCGGATTAGGTGACGAACAGGTAGGTCTAGGCAATTTGGTCAGGAGTTTGGGTTGCTTGGACACCCTTAATCTAAGCTTCGCAAAAAAAAATATTTTTCAAATTTATTATTATTTTATATAATACTATGAATATATACAATCCATTATCGTAATTATACCAATGTATATACATGAAGTGTATACTAGTACAAATAATTGATCCATCTGGTCCTCAACCTGCATGGAGTATCATTTATTTACTTTAAAAAAAGGGGCTTATGCGTGAGGCCAAATTTAAAACGTACAAAGGGTTTACCATTCATTTTGCACATATTGCATGAAATTATTTTTAAAAACTCAATATACGAGTAGAGTGAAACAATTATATGAAATTGTTTTTCCAAACAAATTTATAATAAAAAAAAAAGAGAGACATTTTAGGGTTCTAGCATTCTAGCATGGGAAGAAGGAAAACTAGTTAAAGAAAAAGCCAAGGAAGTAGTGTTCCCTATTATTTATTTGTTGCCCTTGCCCATACTCTCACACATTCTCCATGAATTAACATCGCCACTCGATAGGCATCATATTCTTTCAAAAAATTCTTTGTTGTTTTTGTTGTTGAGCATTTAATTTACAACATAATTACTTTTTTTTTTTTTTTTTTTCATTTTAAATAGAAGGTTTAGGGTTTGATAGTTATCTTTCTTTTGATCAATAGAGATTAAGGGATTCAAGTTTACTTGCTTTTGTCCAACACCGCCCATTCCAAACGTGAGGAATATTGCATTTTCTCTTCCCATGGCCAAAAAAATCCATTGTTCCTCCTCATAATCTTCATATGTGGGATATCAATCATACTTATACTAGAAAAAAAAAGTGTTTTATACTACTAAAAAATTACAAGACCAGGTGGTGCGACCTATACTTTGAGGAATCGCAAGTTGAAGTTGTTGAGTTGTGTTTGATTTTGGTCTTCACAGCCTTGGAGAGGTGGTTGTAGACCATGGCCATTGGTGGAGAAAGGGATGGAGTGGAAGGTGATGCATGGCTATTGTGAGGAGGGTGAGGCCAATCAAATGGACTAGGTGAAGACTAATGTGATTGTCCTCAGTGGCAGCTTTAGAAATTTTTTTTAGGGTGGTCCTTTAGAAATTTAAATTAAACAATTTAATAAATAGAGAGTTTTATATATTGATAACAAAAAAATATTTGTCTATAATATTTTTGGTAGGAGATGAATCTTGGGTACATGATTTTCGTATCAAATATTTGTCCATAATACTAGCTAAAAAAATAAACAATAAACTATAAGTTCAATTGAAATATTATTTCTTGATATAATAAAAATATTAATTATTATTATGTCCATAGCAAGACTCTATTAACAATTTAATCCAACATAAATTTTTGTTGTTTAGTTGTTTCATTATTTTTCTTTATTGACCACTAACAGTCTAGCACACACCCCATTACCACAATGTAAATTCTAAACTAGTAAATACAATGCCTCACCCCATTGCCTTACAATTGCATAGTTTTTTTTTTTTTTTTTTTTTTCCTTTAATAATTATTTGTTTACTTACTTTATTACCACTAGTTAGCTAGTCCATTACCCCAATTGCCCAAAGCAGACTCAAGGCTCCCATTTCGGTTTGTCTATTAAAACAAAATATCTTGGCATTGGTCTATTTTGGCGCACATAATATTACTAAGTTGTCATTATTATAAATATGTATATATAATATTGATTAAAACTCATATAAATTATTAAGGGTCTTAAAATTATAAGTCATATTTCAATTAGTATGTCAATCTTTAAGCCCAAAAAACAAATTAACAATCTTTAAAATATAATAAGATTAAAATGTATTTAATAATGAGAGAAAGAAAAAAAAAAAAGCTGAATTAAAAAAAAGAAAAAGGAAAAGAGAAGAAAAGATGATGATAACGTGGAGGCAGGAGGCTTAAAGTCAATAAAAAGCTGAATTTCAGCTTCCTTTTCAAATACTACTTGTACTTGCCATGTGAAGGCTAACAAAACTAAAAATAATATTACACAAAACTATGCAATAAAGTTGAAGTGGGCAGACAACTCAAGAATTAGAAAAACTAAAAAGATTTGCAAAGGAAATGTAGAACGAAGAAGAAGGAGGAGGAGAACAAGAAGGAGAAGTAGAATTTCAGGGTGGTCACAACCTTTGTTCAAAGGGTGGGCAAATATAAAAATTTTAAATTATTATATATATATATATATAAAATTTCCCAGGTCAAGGTGGTCCTGTGACCACCCTGGCTTGAACGTGGCATCGTCTCTGATTGTCCTGTGCGATTGGTGAAGTTTGATTGTCATCTCTTCATTTTTCTCAGGTTTGAGTGAAGAAGATAAGAAAGAGATGCAAAGTTATTTACATGGCATAAAATAGACTATTGAGAAGTTGTTAGAACTTGCAAGGTGAATTTGTGAATTTTTTTTTTCTTTTTCTTGAGGGGACATGATGGTTCTTCATAACTTATAGGTGTCAAGTTATAAGTGATGCAACATCACTTTTACAAGATTGTACTATAACATATAATTTTTTTTTTCTGCATCAATTACAATATGTTAATTTAACTAATATAAAACAAATTAGTGAAAATTTTGTGTCCCCTGACTTTATTCATATCATTAATGTATTGATACTATTAGTTTGTGACCCCTTATATTTTCATATAATTTAGTTGAAGGCCTGGGCATTGCTCGATATTGGTAATAAACTTATAGAATCACACACACACACACATATAAGAAGTACAATCAAAATCCAAAATAATTTCTAATTGTTATCTAAAATTGTTTCACGTGTCCAATTTATTTTTCTTAATTCTGGTGCCAAGCAAGATGACAGCCTCACTTACCAAAGTAAGATCATCTCATCATCACAATTGCTGAATATTTCTGTACATAAGCACGTGTTACAACCTAGAATATAATTGATTTTAGGGGAAATTTACTTTTCCACCATAAACTATCACCCCAATTACTATGAACTATCACAATGCACAATCAACTTCCTAATTCCAAAAATACGTTACACTTATCCCCCTACAGTTTGTTTTGTTATTAACTCTAATGTAATTTAGCATTGAAAAACCAATTTATCCCTAGCTAGAAGTTGTAAATTGGAAGAGGTTTAAATTTAGCATTGTTACAGTCTAGTCTGTTTGTTGGAGAGATGTAAATTGGTCTTTTAATATTAAATTCTGCTAGACTTAACATCAAAACAAACAGTAGGGGTACATTGAAACAAAGATAACTTTGGGGGGTAAATTGTGTTTTTTGATAGTTTAGAGGGATTAGGTGTACTTGGGGTGATAGATTAGGGTGAAAAAAGTATAAATTGCCATTTATTTTATAAACAATAACTCTATGAATGATTATTACATGATTTCAGAATTATCATCCAATACTAACAATCTCATAATAACATTTAAAGTTGCTTGTAATGAAGTGTATGCATCTAAATTGTGTATGTAATTGAGTTGCAAAATGATGATCGAAATTGCGATAAAATTTTGATTCTACAATAACTTTGATTATATATACATATATTTAAAAGTCTTATAATTATTAGGTTAGTTGAGACATAATGTGATGGATCTAAATGTTTTAATTTGACAAATGAGTGAATGACCTAGCAAAATAATAAAATGTATACTTTTGTGTGTGATTACATCTAGCAAAATAATAAAGCAGACATATATTTGAAAAGAAATATTATATCCACAACATTTTGACAATACTTTTACAACATATCATAAGTGACAAGTTATTAGTTGCTGTTACCAGTGGGCAAAAAAGTAATGTCCGCGATAAGGTTTAAACTAAAACAAGTAATAACCTATAATTTGTTGTGAAAGTGTTGTGAAAATATTATAGACATAGCACATCTCATATTTAAATATAAATTAGGTGCATATAAGTGTTAAAAAAAAAAAAAAAAAAACTGCTTGGAGCTTAGTGGTGGTGGGGTACTCATCTATGTTGATGTAATTCTTGTTTATATTGCAATACAAATTTGTTTGTTGTTTATATTACATATCATTAGGGTAATTGATGCCCTAATTATTTGTAACAACCTTCATAAAATGAAAAAAAAAAAAAGTTGAAAACATATTCTTAAGCCCGAATTTCTACTCTATAGTTTTTTTAGTCTACCTTTCAAGTATTGAGATTGATATAATAGCTTTGAATGATCAAAGCATATCAAATCACATATATTCATTTGAATTGCCTTTATTTATTTTTAATAGATATGATAGAAGTTCAATTTATGAAATCCATTTTATGGAGTTTGCTCCTTGTTATCAGGCTGAGACACCGAAATTGGGAAGCAAAGGTGATACTTTTCTATGTCTTCAAATTTTTGTAGAAAAAGTGTGATCTCTTATGCAAACTTGGTGGACTTTCCAAATCTAAAAAAAATTTGTTTTTTTGTATTCGGGCAATAATGCAAACCAGGTTGTTGAGAAAATTAACCATTGATAGTAACCAAACATATCACTATAAACAAAAAGCACATGAACTCAGATTTTCTATGCTTCAGATTGATAATGGAGAATTTGTCCCATGTCGGTGTCTTGTCGTGCAAAATTTTTTTTTTTTAAATTTCTGTTTTCATCTTATAAATGTATATTTCATAAAAAAAAAAAAATTGTCAAAATTTGAATTGAAAAATGCTAAAATCACATAAAATTACACAACTTTTATAACAACTCTACATGTGATAAGTTATAAGTAATAAATGTGTGAACCGATATAAACCTACCGCACTTTACTACTTCAACTTATTACGTGATGAGTTGTAGTAAAATTGGATAATTTTACATGGTTGTAGCATTACTGATCTGGAATCGTAATCCTAAATAAATGGAGTAATTGCATCATCATGCTAAGCTGGTTCTCTAAAAAAATTCCTTAAAAAGAACTCGGATTGGCTGATGTGACTCGTCATTATCCTCTTAAGCAACAAAACCAAATACCCATTTTTGTCCTTTTTTTGGGTCAAAATTACCATTATCCATTCCACCCCAAATAGAAATTAGTCAATATAGTAAATTAAGATCACTATCAAGGTCAAAATTTTTGGATATGGATCATTTATCCAAATGGTAGTACCTATTAGCTATTACTATCATACCAATTATTTCACAAAGCTTCAAAATTTTCAAATTTCAAAAAATTATTAATTAATTAATTAATAAAACTAATACTAATAGTACTAAAAACAATTATTTTACAAAAAAAGAGAGAATAGTATTAAAAATTTTGGACACCAAAAGCAATTTAAATAGAGTTGAATGAATGAATCAGCCCACATTCTAAGAAAGAAAGAAACCAAACTCTCTCTCTCTTTTTCTCTCTCTCTCTCTCTCAATCATTCTCTGCTCTTTTTTCACTTCTTTCATCCAATCATAGTTTCTTTCTCTCTAACAAAAAAAATTGCATTCCCATTTGGGCTTATAGAGAGAGAAAGCTAGAACTAAGTACTAACAAAGAGTAGCATCTCTCTCTCTCTCTCTCTCTCTCTCTCTCTCTCTGTGATCGTGAAGACTCTCTCTCTCTCTCTCTTCTGTGAAGCTCTAGGGTTTGGTTCGCTGACTTTGTGGTAAATTACTCTCTCTGTCTCTCTGTGTTTCTTTTACTTTTTTGTTTGGTAGCTTAGCGTAATGCGAAATTGTATTGGTGTGAATGGTTTTTTACTGGGTTTGATCGAATTCTTTTTCCCAAAATTAGTGTTTGGATAGTGATTGTGTGGAGTTTAATTGGTTAATTTTGTTTTGAGTTTTGGGTTTCTTTTTTTTGCTTAACCTGTTTGGTTCGAATGGAAAATTTTACTGTTCCGTATAGTAATTTGTTAAACTTTGAACCTCACTGCTTCATCTCTCTCTCTCTCTCTCTTTACTATAATTGTTTAACTTAGACACTCATGTATTTATTTTTCTGTAATTATGGGTTTTTTTATTTTTTTTGGGGTGAAGTTTTTTTTTTTAATTATTTTTTTGTGTGGGAAAGTATGTTAAATTGTTAATATCATTTGAATATGTATGGATTAGACTTAATCATCTGTGACTTTAATTAGTTATATCTTTTGTAGTTATTTTTTGTGTATAGGATGCTTCAATTCGGAACATTTTGCATATGGTCGTAGCCAGTGTACAAAGTTCACACTTTTGCGGGGTATGGGAGAAGTTTCAAAGTATAACCTTTTTAAATTTCACTTTTTCCTAGAATCCCATTTTCAAAAACCCAAATAATAAGCTGTAGTAAAGGGGCACATAGGAGTTCTATTTTTGATAGGTACTTATAGTGCAGTTTTATTGATAAAAAAATAGTAAAATTTTTGAATTCACGATGATGAACACAAAGTAGCAATGAAAACAAAAGTACAGAAATCAAATGGCTAGTCTAAGAGAGACAAGGAACTACCCCAACACCTTGACCAATCAAAAAGAGTGCACTGGCGCAAAGCTTTTAGTTGATCCGAAGAGTTTTTGGTATCTTGATGAATGCTCAAACTCCTAGCTCTGCACCTAGGAGTTTTATGAATTTGTTATGTGTCCTGATGAATGAAAGTTAACTATGCAGCAGAAATAAGAACTTTTGAGTGTTTAGTTTAGAGCTAGAATTGCGAACCTAGTTTGATATGCTGCATCCTTGCACAGACTTAAGTGATTCACTCTTAAGAAATGTTTTGAAAGTTATGCTTGGATTTGTTTTATGTGTTATAGCAAAGCAGCACTGCTTTGAACTGTATGATATGGATGCGTGAATGGATGACTCTTAGGCTAATTGCCGTATTGCAAGGGTTGCTTTTGTTGCAGTTGAAGTTCCAGTGGTTTTTGTTATTAAGGTTTAGAATGTGCACCATGACCCTTTTTTACTGGGGGCAGTATCATGAATGAAGCTGCCTAAAATTATTTAATACTCAGTGGATCTTTTTGGATATTTTTGGGCGTTATAAGTAAGGAATGGCAATCATGTAACTTTATTTTGTTACTAACATGCACCATGACCCTTTTTTACCAGGGGCAGTATCATGAATACAGCTGCCTATACTTATTTAATAATAGGTGGATCTATTTGGACAATGTTGGGTGTTATATGCAAGGAAAGGCAATCATGTAACTTTATTTTGTTACTAACATGAATAAATAGTGAAGCCAGCCATCTAGGATTGAGCTCTTTACAGTCTTTTCATATCTTTTTTCTCCTTAGCTTGTCAACAATTTATGTTTGGAATTTGCATTTTGTATGAGCCCTGAAGTTTATAAGATCTATTAATTTATCTTTTCTAGTCTGTCATAATCTGAATTTCCATAGTTTTCTTATTTTTCAAGTTTTATGGCTCTCTAAGTGTGCTGCTATTTGTCATGGTGCTTGAGTATAAGAGTTCATCATGTATGTGGCTGCTTTTTGTGATTTTTTATTATAAGATAAGTAAGTTTTGGCCCCTTGGGGTGAGCGGAAGGGGATGGGTCCTCTTCTTGTGATGACCTTCATTCCCCAGAGCAAATAAGATATTATCTTACCAGCCATTCACAGTAATAATTTACTTATCATTCTGATGCACACAACTTTTCTCTTTCTTTCAAATACCTTACCACTGCAGAAGTTGATTCTCACATATGTTGTCATTTTTTAATCAGAAAGGTGATGCAATGAAGCAGTTTCCAAACCATTCATCTTCAGGTAATTTTCTAAAAAATGTCCATTGTGTTATGTGGGGAGTAGATGGCATAAAATTCTGATGGACAAGTCTTATGAGCTTCTTTTGATAGGTCTTACTAAGATTCCACCAATAAATGTTCCTAAAGAGGCAGGCAATGGTGCGTGGGGGGTCATATCTGGATCTGATTCCTACCATGCCTCTAGTGATGCTAGCCTTTTTTCAAGCTCATTGCCTGTTCTTCCTCATGAAAAATGTAGGTGCTGGAGATTTCTTATAGATTTTGTATGCCGTTTCATTGCATGAATTCTTACTTGATTTGTCCAACATGCAGTGAACTTGAATGAAACAGAGCATGGATGTCAATCTATTGATGATGATTCACTTGAAGATCCTGAAACTCATGCAATTGGAAGCTTTCTTCCTGATGACGAGGATGAACTTTTAGCTGGCATAATGGATGATTTTGACCTAAGTGGGTTGCCTGGTTCACTGGAAGACTTGGAAGATTATGATCTTTTTGGTAGTGGAGGAGGTATGGAATTGGAAACTGATCTACAGGAGAACTTGAGCATGGGTATGTCAAAGATAAATTTATCTGATGGTGTTGGGAATGGGATGCCTCCCTATGCTGTTCCAAATGGCGTGGGAGCTGTTGCTGGAGAACACCCATATGGTGAACATCCTTCGAGAACATTATTTGTTCGGAATATTAATAGTAATGTTGAGGATTCAGAACTAAAAACTCTCTTTGAGGTAATTAGAGTTATGCCAAGATCCTCTTAGTATAATCTGTAGAATACATTTTTGTTTTATCATGTGATTTGGGACAGCTTCTTTTGTCGATTTACAACTGCAAATGCACAGGTGGATATGCTTCATGGATAAAATTTGATGTTTTACATATTCATCCAAGAAAGAAGTTGACGTTTCACACGAAACATTGTTAATTTCTTTACTATGTCACTTTCTTGATTTCATTGCTTAAGTTTGTTTTTGTTTGAATTCTTGTGGCATCTATAATGCTTGAGGTTTGAACCATTTGAACGAAATTTGAGAAATATCTCCTAATCATGTTCCCTGCTCCTCCACCTCCCTCCAACAAGTAAAGAGAAAAAAAAAAAAAGAAAAAGAAAAAAAAGATTGTGGTCCGTGATCAATAGGTTTTACCTTTCTTCTTTCCTAGTAATGCACTTGTTTATATGCTCGACCTGTATCAATGTTTCACATGGTTTTCTAGTGTTTTTTGTACAACTTCATGCACATCCTGGTTTCAAATGCTAAGGAGGGCATTGCCTTGTTTTGTTTTTGTATAACATGAAGTAAATAGTGTCTGGCTTATAGAATACATTCTTATGAATAAGTAGTTAATTAAGAGCTTATAACTGATCTTGGCATCAATTTTACAAGGACTAGGGTAAGGTTTTTGGGTGCAGAAATTGATTAGCTTTCAGCCTTTCAGGAGTGCATTTTTTTTTTGGGGAAAACTTTGCACCATTTGGAAGTCACTTGTGCTCATATAAGTGTCTGTTTGCCTTCATTGTTGGGGAGATAGGGTTCTGGGAGGTGGAACAAAGGTCTGGGGTTTATATGGAGGTGGTGGTGAGTGTTGGACGAGGTGGTGAGGGAGTTTGCAAGCACGGAGGATACGATAAGGCAAGGGGAGTTTGTCATTCAAAGTGAATTAATGAAACTCTTTTTTTTTAATAAAATAATTAACTTATATCTATATTTTCACTGCAGTTTTTCTTGAGTACTCAACTTATTATTAGTGTCTGCCAGAAGGAACTCAACATTAGTTTATCGAAGCATGTTTCCTTCATTCCCTTTTATCGATTAAATTATAGAGGTTTTCTCAATTGTTGTGCCGACACTCAATAATTGTTGAGTGCAGAAACTAGTCAGTGAGTTCTGAGATTCAATTCAGTATATATTCTTATTCTTTATTAACTAAATACTAATGGTTTCATATCCTTTCTATACAAATTATGGTGCTAAATCATGTTTTAATATCTTTCTTCTTATTATTGTTTTGTTTCTTTTTGTAGCAATATGGTGATATCAGAACTCTGTATACTGCATGTAAACATAGGGGTTTTGTGATGATATCTTACTATGATATCCGCGCTGCTCGAACTGCTATGCGTGGATTACAAAACAAGCCATTGCGAAGGAGGAAACTTGACATCCACTTCTCAATTCCAAAGGTTTAAGATAAATGCCAATTCCAAGTAATCTACTTTTCTGGTGTTGATACTTCGATCATCATATGATTCTATTTTTTTCCTTGTATTACACCAGGATAATCCATCAGACAAGGATATTAATCAAGGAACCCTGGTAGTTTTTAATTTGGATCCATCAGTTTCAAATGAAGATCTCCGTCAAATATTTGGGGCTTATGGCGAGGTCAAAGAGGTGATAGTTCATCTCTGTTTATATTATTCCTTTCCTCATTTTCTACTGGCATATTTTTTTGCATATATGGTTAACATCTGTGCATTTTGGTAATTTTGTACAAAGCAGATAAGGGAAACACCACACAAGAGGCATCATAAGTTTATTGAATTTTATGATGTTAGGGCCGCAGAAGCAGCACTTAAGTCATTAAATAGAAGTGATATAGCTGGTAAACGCATAAAGCTTGAACCTAGTCGCCCTGGTGGAGCTCGTCGAAAGTGCGTACACTGATATGTTTAATTTTTTCATTTTAAATATAACCTGTCAAAACTATTAATTCTCATGTAATAGTCATTTTAATACTTGATAAAAATAATATTTCTTCACTTTGTTTTTGGTAGCAAATTAATTGTGTGCAAAAATAATGTTTTATTTTTTATTTTTTTGGTGTTGAACTCTGGTATCTGACATCCATGTATTTGATGGGACGAAAGAGTGCACATGATTTACTGCAAACTTACGTTAC
Source organism: Quercus lobata (assembly GCF_001633185.2). NCBI lineage: Eukaryota > Viridiplantae > Streptophyta > Magnoliopsida > Fagales > Fagaceae > Quercus > Quercus lobata. The sequence goes on from NC_044908.1 coordinate 60,339,442, forward strand.
TTGACTCTGTCTGTGCTGAGATGTCGACCATCAAACTCTCCCTTTGACTTGCCACCGCTACTCTGCTTGAGAGAAATTTACATTATTTGGTCTTTTTGTTTCTTGTCTTTGGATGTTGTGGTCAAGAGTCTTGTAGCTCAACTAGTTGGCACCTCCTAGTGTTTGTAATGGAGACATTTAGGTTTCGAATTCTCCCACCCAAACTATCTATGTATCAAAAAAAATGTTGCGAGAATTCATTCCTTGATGCATTAAGCTTCCTCCTAAAAGACAAGTTAACAGTAAGGAAGTGGAAATTGTTGCTAGTAGAACTATTATTGTCATGGGAGTAGAGTAGTCTGTTTTGTATCCACTCTTGGTGTTTCCTGCGAAGTATCAGTGGAATTTTTTTTTCATCTACTATTTATTATTAAATTCAAAGTTCTTAATAGCTGATTTTTAATTTCCCCTTATTTTTTGTTTTGTTTTGTTTTTTGTTTTTTTGTTTTTTTGTGTGGCTGAATATTGCTTTATTATCATTGGAATATGCTTTTTAGCTTGATGTTGCAACTGAATCAAGAGCTTGAACAAGATGAATCTCGGAGTTTTCGACCTCCAGTGGGTTCACCAATTGCCAGCTCTCCACCAGGTAGTCTTCTGTTATTGACTTCTCGTTCCTTCTTCTTTTATAACTTCTATTTCTTTGACAAACTGAGGTCAATGCAATGTAGGTAACTGGGCACAGTATAACAGCCCTATTGAACATAGTTCTATGCAAACTATCAGTAAATCCCCTGGTTTCAGGACCATGAGTCCAACCACTAGCAACAATTTGCCCGGATTGGCTTCAATTCTTCATCCTCAACTATCAAACTCTGTGAAGGTTGCTCCTATTGGCAAGGACCAAGGAAGGGGTGGTCATGTGGACCATATGTTTACCAATACAAATGCAGCACATGGAGCTGCCTTGCAACAGTCAAATTCATTTCCAGAGCCCAATTTGAGCCAATACCATCAAACAATATCCTCTTTTGGTCCTTCTACTTCAAATGGATCTGGCATTGAAACATTATCTGGACAGCAGTTTCTTTGGGGAAGTCCAAATCTGTACTCAGAGCACACCAATTCTTCGGCTTGGCCAAGACCATCTGTGGGACATCCATATACATCTAATGGAAAGGGCCATGCCTTTCCATTCTCGGGTCGGCATGGCTCTTTGCTTGGCTCGTCCCAGCCACTTCACCATCATCATGTTGGATCTGCTCCTTCTGGTGTTCCGTTTGAGAGGCACTTCGGTTTCTTCCCAGAGTCACCAGAAACTTCATTTGTGAATCCTGTAGCTTATGGAGGCATGGGCTTGGGTCCTAATGATGGAAATTTTATGGTAAATATGGGTGCTCGTGCTGCAATTAACCCTGGCATTAATATACCTGGGAGCATGTCTGAAAATGGTTCATCAAGTTTCAGGATACGGTCCTCGCCAAGGCTTAGCCCTGTATTTTTAAGTAATGGTCCTTACTCTGGACTGCCACCTACCAGCATGGAGGGCATGACTGAGCGAGGGCGGAACAGAAGGGTTGAAAATAGTGGGAACCAGGTTGATAGCAAGAAACAGTTTCAGCTTGACTTAGATAAGATTAAAAATGGGGAAGATACTCGGACTACTTTAATGATAAAAAATATCCCAAATAAGTAAGAATTAGCTCTATGTTTCTGTTATTTGTGAATAGATAGCCATATATTTGCATTATTGAAAGCCTAGTCATGATGATTTTTTTGTTATTCCTGTTCTACAGATACACCTCAAAAATGTTATTAGCTGCTATTGATGAAAACCACAGGGGTACTTATGATTTTCTCTATCTACCAATTGATTTCAAGGTAATTATATATGGTGATAGTGAAGGAGAAGCTTCAACAATTCTTTCTAGTTTGTATTTGTATGTTTAGCCATTAATTCTTCTTCAATTGGAACTGATTGGCATTTCTTTTTGTTGGTGCAGAATAAATGCAATGTGGGCTACGCATTTATCAATATGCTGTCTCCTTCTCACATTATTCCATTCTTTGAGGTTTTATTTTTATATCTCAAGTGTATTTTTTCTTTGGATCAGTTCCTTGGGTTCTCTTAGTTGCCTGCTATTTTGAGTCAAACCTTATCCCTGACCTCATAAATGTTAGTTTTGGCTTAGCAACTGATGAGGTCCTTGCATGTTATAAAGTGAAAGGGGCTTCCAGGTTAATAATGTACTGAAAGACAAATTGTAGATCTAATTTAATGTTTCTAATTTTATGCAGGCGTTTAACGGAAAGAAGTGGGAGAAGTTTAATAGTGAGAAAGTTGCTTCCTTGGCATATGCTCGAATCCAGGGTAAGGCTGCCCTTGTGACCCATTTCCAGAATTCAAGCTTGATGAATGAAGACAAGCGATGCCGTCCAATTCTCTTTCACTCAGAGGGTTCAGAGGCTGGTGATCAGGTAATAAAGCTTTAACTGCATAACATGCTAGTGGATTAAGCTTGATTGTGGTGATATTAGTCTCAATGATGGATATCTTTAAGTTTCAGAAATTTCAAGCATGCTGGAATTTCCTTGACGTATCTTTGTCTTATGTTTATCGATATGACTTCAATAGACAATTGTCTGTAAATCAATTTGAATAAGCACTAACAGTGTGGTCTAATTGGTCAAGGTCATGGCTTTTGTTGATTTTTTATTCACATGGTTTATGTATAGATCATTCAAGAACATCTTCCCTCCAGCAGTTTGAACATCCAGGTCCTTACCCCAAATGAGTCACACTTGGTTGATTCTTCAGGAAGCCCGACAAAGGTTGGCCCTGGTGAGGGGCCTGAGAATTGTTAACAGTATTTAATGCAGATTGTGCTCAGCCCAAATTGATGGTGGCTGGGAATGCTAACTTTGCCGTATATAATCAAGTGTATAAATTTTAGGAAGAAATGAATCCTATTAATAGGGGAAAGGAAAAGGAGGTATGGAGATTTTGTATCCTAGTATTATATAATTTTGCTAGAAAGCTCTGGAAGAACCTGTAGCCTGTAGGAGCATTTTGGTGATATGCATTGCAGATCACTGGCTTGATATACGAGGGAGAAGCAAAGTTGAAGCATGAGTAAACATAACTATCTGAGTTGGCAAATGCAGTATCAGTTGTGCCATGTTTTCTCCACTCTCTTTTCATTTTGGGCTCGTTTTTGTTTTTGTAATTGGGTGTTGGATAAATTAAATCTGCAAATATGATGTTTATATGGATATATGTGTATCAAGGGTGGAGGTTTTTGAGGGTTTTGTGATTTAACATGGGGCACAAAATTGTATAGTGGGGGAGACAGAACAGATTTTTTTTTTTTTTCTTCTTTTGCTCAATCCTTTGTATTTGGTATTCTTGCAATGGAAATTCGCATGTTGTATTTGAAACATGAGATTGTACTGATTGTGATGCTACTCGCTCCAGATTTTGTTGTTTTGAGGGGCATGGTTTATAATTGGCATAACTATTTCTGTAAACTCTTAAATACTGGAGGTGACTTAAATCCAGATGTGGGAAACTCCCAACATCTTTTAGGTGGCTTTTGAATGGTTCCAAACTATTTTGTGCAGCATTTGGAAGAAATATTGCAGGGGTAGAGCCATTACTGTCTAAACTGTATTGAAATTAGTAATTCACCTTGTTTTATGAAGCCTTCAACCGATATACTGGTCAGGCTATACGTGATATTTAGTAAATCACATCAACTTAATTTTAGGATGCTGACGGGTTAGTCAAATGAAGTTGTGTATTGGCAACTCAATTGTGCAGTTACAGTATTCATTTATTTATCATTGTGTACTTTCATTATTCTTGCTGTTCTTTGTTCTTTTTACTTGAAATATTTTTGGGATCATTGAATTCAATGTATGACCATTGAACACAACAATTACGATAGCTCAAAATGAATAAGCGGAACCAAATAAGAAAAAGCAATTTTGATTTTAAAAGCTCCAACCACAATTTGTGAAGCTTACAGATTTCTTCAATGGAAAGCAGAAACACTGTAAAGGTGAACAATACACTAAACTCATCTACTAGTAAATCCTGAAATTAAAGAGACATTCATGCTATGCGCCTTGAATAGTGAATCTGACATGTTGCCTGCAATACATTTTTTAAGCTGGAGAGTCAATATACATATCGATACTACCTCAAATTGGGTGGCATACAGTGAGGAAACAGTTTGTATGGCAATGGATAGGCTTAATTGTCAAAACTAACCAAATGGGAAGGGCGTTTTGACAAACCACGAAGAGTTCACCAGAAATTTGTTGACATATCCATGCACAATTGAGGTGCCCTTGCAGATAATCTTCCTGAACCCTAAATATTATAACAGTAGTTCGGGAAATGGGAAAGTTAAGTTGTGCTGCCTTTATCTGTCCATGAGTCTCTTTTGCCTTTCTTTCCTTGTTTTAAGTTCCAGGTCAATGAGGAAATAACATCGACTATGCTCTCTAGCATAGCGAACCTGACCATTCATCCTGTTGAGAAGTTTTCGAGAGAGGTTGAGCGCAAAGCCTTCCTGTGTTGAGCACTGGTTTCCTCCCTCAAACATATCTTGGATAAGAGCAGAAGGAAGGCCTTGACCAGGGTGAGTCATTCTGCATACACAGGAAAATTGAATTTTAGTACGCACAAACCATCTATTTGTTTTGTTTTGTTTTTTTGTTTTTTTTCTTTCAAAGTGATTATGGTACTAATTGTAGCAAAAATGAGAAAGACAATCACGGGTACAAGGTCATCATTGCACAAACTGGTCTAAAAGACAGTATAAAGTGTGCGCATGAAATGATGATGAAATGTTAGGAGGGTTTTTCTCTCTCTCACTTGCCTGCTTGGAGCTAAATGGTATCATGTGCAATATGGATTTTCCAGTTAGAACTTTGCTGCCTAAAATGGCAACATGGTATCTTAGAGAAGTCCATTTTAGATACATTAACTGGAACTAAAAGATCTGAGAAGAATGGCGCAGGAGAAACAAGTTAACAATGTATGTTCAAGACCTGCAAGCACGTCTAAAGCCTAAACATGAATGAGTACATATCCCCCTCCAGCCCCAAAAGAAAACAGTGTACATTTTCCAATATCATACAAGAAACAGTCTGTGTGTTTCTGTGAAGGTAGAAAAGGGGATATAGAACACCAAAGAGGACAGGCTAAATCAGAAAAAGGAAACTGTGATGTGTTAAATTTTGAAGCTTTTGATTGAGAAAAGCAAAGATTGTGGAAATACAACCTAATTTCTCACTGTAAACACAAACTAATTTTTGGACCTTTTGGGAATATTGAGGGGTTTATGTTCTAACAAATAAAAAAATAAAAAAATACAAATGGAATTTTTATGGGGGAATTGGTGTTAAAGAGAGTTATGAAAAAATTAATTTTGGCCATTAATGACAGGTCTCCTTTAGTTATTGGACAGAAGTTGTGTTGTTTTTCTATGAGGCAGAACCTCTTTCTAAGTTTCTTGAATTTTCTTGTATCTCTACTCTGTTATTACGTCTAAACATAACAGAAACATTATGGGTTTCTAAGACAATTCAAATGAATGTCTGAATGTGTTTTTGGAAACCTGAAATATTGCATTAAGCTTCGGACAGTACACAACACACATTGAACTGAATATATGAAGGCCATACTGCATCAATGAAGCGATAAAAATTCTCATGTGCAACCATAGTCAATGAAGGCAACAAAATAAATTTTAAAATTTGGGAAATTAACACACATCCCCCACCCCCCAAAAAACACACACACACACACAAAACTTATTTTAAATTTGGCCTTTTCACATACATATTCCCACTAAAATTAACTTTAAAATCTGTTTCTTTTTTCTTTCATTCTGAGAATTTTCCATCCTAAATATTTTGGATTCTCAAACTGATACAAAGCATATTGAAGAAGGCTCTGTACAAACACTACTAAAGAGAAGCCTAAAAGCCCATAAGCTATCTATGTGATCCATTTGGTTTCTTTTCGCAGCTGTTTTTATGTCTTTTAAGTTTTTATAAAATAATTCATATGACATTTTAATAAATGTGACCAGTGTAGGATAGATTTAGTAACTGTTAAATTAAATTAAAATTATTGGTTGTGATTGTGTCTTTACTAATAATATTGTCTTATTAAGGATTTGTTTAAGTTGTAATGATAGTTTTTTGGTGAATTACTCGATGAAATTTCAGCTAACGTATGTGGCTTTCTCTCCTTTTATCTCAGGAATTGGGTAGAAATGTTCTTGCTAAATTTATAGCTTGAACTAGCTTTTAAATTTCCCTTCTTTAACTATTTTGTTCTCTCAATCACATTGCATCAGTTGGTATCAAAGCTGATAAGTGATGTTCAACAGTTTATTGATTGTTGTCACATATGTCAAGTGTGAAAGGGAGGAACTACCAATGCTGGTTTGTAAAGACCATTGCCCAGTCCAACTAGTTCATGGACTGATGTCAGTACAGATTTCACTCTTGGGTTGCCTCGAACATAAACGAGTATGGATTCTATTATAGTAATTGCAGATGGATTTTATACCATGCTGGAAGACTTTGGATGCTTCTCATGTAGCTAAATAGTACTTCAAACAGATTTCTCGCCTGCTTGGTGGGCTGAATTCTGTTACTTTTGATTAGGACAAATTTTATAAGTCATGTTTGGAGAACATAATGGAGAATATTGAGATATATGTTAGAATATGTTAGGATATTATCATAAATTGTGCAACCTATAGAGTATATCAAGATATTACCATAAAAAAAGTAGACCATGGTTTTCTATAAATTGTGCAACCTATAGAATATATCAAGATATTACCATAAAAAACATAGACCATGGTTTTCTATAATACCACGGGTTACTATGGTTTTAGGGTTAGTATACTAAACCTAATGCACCTAATGTATTCTATATACCCTATATTAGATTCATTGTAAAATACAATTGAATAAGGTGAAGATGTAGCCACTAAGGGCTTTTGGTTGTGGACTTAGGGCATCAAATTGAACCACTTTAATTCTATTGCCTCTGTTTTTTCTCTCTCTACATCATTTTATTTTTCCTCTTTCTATTTCAACAATCTAAACTGTATATGTACTGCATATTATCTGCCATCCAATAGGCAGACCAAACTTACCAATAAAACTCTTGGAAATCTGATTAGACAGTCAGTGGGCAACAATCCTAAGCAATGGGTACTCTGTCATGCAGGATTTTCGTATAACCAATCAACTAATACAACAACAAAGATAAGTTTATTCAAAAATTTCTAAGGCAGAATCCCAACAGTGGTTTAGATCTGGTTCCTTTGCCATTGGAGGATTGTGTGAGCTGTAAAGAAAAAGAAATGGTAGAACACATAAAACACATTCATGAAGACAACAATAGGAAGTAGAAAAAATGAGCGGACAGGGACAAGAGAGATGTAATCTTTTAAGCTGGTGACTATGGTTGTGGGCTGTTTTAATTTGAGATGGGTAATACAACAAGCTCAGTGAGGAAAATTGGCCCTTGTAAAGTGTTAGCAAGAATCAATGACAATGCTTAGGGAACAAAGTTGTCAAATATTGTACTAGATTCTGTTTTGGTTTGGACGGGGACAAAATATTTTAGTATCGAATTAATACCGACGTACCGTTTTAGGGTTACCACTATGTGTGTGTGTCACAAGGTCAATTTTTCACTCAAATTTTCTACTTGTGATGGCCCCAAGTCCCTGACTTAGTCTCAGTCAACACCATACACACATTACAATAACACTTGGAACAAATTATATAGGGATGCTTAAACACACAGCACACACAATATTTACAGGGAACCCACCCCGAACCTTTATTACTTAATTTCAAGTACAAAGGAAACCCTTTTACAAGCCGAGAGAATTACACAGAATTTTCCAAGGCCAAATACACTTTGCTGTTGAAACCCCAACAGCCTTAGGGTTAAATATACAAAATTAACTACTATAGTAGTTACTGCTTAGTAACTGCCTGAGTCTTGGACAATCTGCCACTTGTGTTCTAACTTAAGACACCTTCAACTGATGCTGTCTTGGCTTGCTCTCCACGTTTCCAGCCCCTACACAGTAAGTCTGATCATCAGGAAAGCTAGGAACTGCTTGGTAACTGCTTAGTAACTGCTACTGCACATGCTGCACGTGCACAACCCATGTCTCAGCAGACCATGGGACCTTTGCCCATCCTCCAGCAGCCCATCCAACATGTTCCCACACGTTTTGGAGAGGCTTGGTCCATACTCAAGGCCTTCCATCAGCATTACAGCCCACACGGCATGCCCACATGCAGCACACAAAGTAACTGCCATCGGCCCATTAGCACTTGTCCATGCATTTAGCCAACCCCCACTAGTCCAATGCCTTGCACACAACATTCAATCATCAGAGCAGCCTAGCCTTGCCTTGCACTCCAGCCACCAAGTCCATACACTAGGAATCCACAACTAAGCCACCAATGCCATGCACCACCATATAGGGTCAAAACCACTTGCTGTTGCCCATCATCAAAACCATCTCTGCCTACCATGGCCCTCCTCTGTCATGGCCTTGAGGCATCATGTGGAGCAAGGTGTCTCCACATACTGCCCCTCATCACTGCTCATCGATCTAACTCGAGTAGGGAGATTGGGCTGGTCCCCCTCAAAGAGCCCTTAGGAACATCACTAGTCAGACATGAGGAGCCATGAGTGTGTTGAGAAAACAAGAAGCCAAGTGATTGACTCAATGCAGCCTAAGCACCCTCATTCCTCATGCCCTCATCAGCAACACATAATGCTTCTAATAAACCACCCCACCAAAAGAAGCCGACGTCCTCGTCAGTAAGGTATCTTCAAATGCCTTCACTTCTTTTTCAAACTGCCATAAAGTCGATGCCTTCTCCCAACTTGCTTCTATTTCAGCTGCCCCTTTCCACTTCACTAAGTAATAAGTTATCATGTTTCCACCCTTTCGATAACCCGTTACCTTCTTGTCAAGAGTTCTGTCCACTTCTCGATCAAACTGTACCATAACAGTAGGTGGGGCACGCCTTACCTCATTCCTTGTAGGATCTTGCTCATCCCCATGATAAGGCTTTAGAAAGCTCACATGAACTGTGGGGTGAATCTACAACCTTTCAGACAGTTTCAACTTGTAAGCAACAGCACCAACTCTCTTCACAACTTCAAAGGGACCATCATACTTTGGAATTAACCCTCTATGCACACTCTCACTTCTAAACTTTTTCCAAATCTGTGGAGTTAGCTTCAACGGTACTTTGTCCCCAACCTGGAACTCAAGAGGACTCCTCCCTTTATCAGCATACTTTTTCATTCTTCGATGTGCTTTCAACAAACTGTCTTCTGCTTCTTGCATCAGTTCTTGTTTAGCAATAGCAAATCTGTATGCTGCAGGACACCTGCCCCCTGAACGCTGCTTTGCAATCTCATGAGGTGTTAGGGGCTGCTACCCCATTGCCAAATCGAATGGACTCATTCTCGTTGAAGAAGACTTATGTAAATTGTAAGCAAACTGTGCTGAATCCAACAAGTCCAGCCAATTTTTCTAACTTGCAGTCACATAGTGCCTCAAGTAATCTTACAACACAGCATTGATCCTCTCGGTCTAACCATCTGTTTATGGGTGATTAGCAGTAGAAAACTTCAACTGTGAACCCAGCAACCCAAACAAAACTGTCCAAAACTGACTAGTGAAACGAGAGTCTCTATCACTCACAATATTTTCAGGCAAACCAAAGTACTTCACCACATTTCTGTAAAACAGACCAACAGCTACCTCTGCTGTACAAGTATTTGGTGCAGCTATAAACATGGCATACTTTGAAAATCGATCAACCACTACAAAAACTAAACCCATTCCCTTAACTTTAGGCATACCGGTAATGAAATCCATTGAAATAGAAATCCATGGACTTTCCGGTATAGGAAGAGGTTACAGTAAACCAGCTTTCTTTTGAGTTAAACTCTTATCTTGTTGACAAACTAGACAAGTCTTAACATACAACTCAATGTCTAACTCTGTCTTAGGCCAATAATAAGAACGGGATAGTAAAGCATACATTCTTTCCTTACCCAGATGTCCTACCCATTGTGGATAATGAGTCTCTTTCAACAACTCTCTACGGATCGTCCCATTAGGAACAAACAGCTTACCACCCTTTGCATACAGCAATCCATCTTCAAGCCAGTAACGACGCACTAGGCCTGTAGTTACATCTTGACCAATTTCTAGTAAGTGGCATCAAGCTTAGAACTTTCCTTGATCCTTTCCACAAAATCTAACTCAACTCTAGTCAAGGTAGCAACATACTCTTACACTTGTTTGCGGCTAAGTGCATCTACTACTTGATTATGCTTGCCAGGCTTGTGCTCCTACACAAAATCATACTCTTGCGGCAACTCTTGCCACCTAGCTTGCTTAGGAGATAGCTTCTTCTGTGTGTTGAAAAAGGTATTGGCTACATTATCGGTCCTCACCACAAATTTAGGGCCTAGCAGATACAACCTCCCAGTTAACAAACAATGAACCACAACAATCATTTCTTTCTCATGTGCTGAACATTTCTGTTCATCATTCAGCTTCCTACTTTCATAGGCAATTGGATGTTTCTATTGCACCAGCACACCACCATTTGCTTTGTCAGAAGCATCAATATGGACTTGAAATGGCAACTCAAAATTTGGCAGACGCAGTACTGGCTCACTCGACACAGCAACTTTAAGCTTCTCAAAGGCTTCTTGACATGCATTTGTCCACACCCATTTCTTGTCCTTTTTCAGCAAATCTGTAAGAGGAGCAACCTTTTTGGAATACCCTTGAATAAACTTCTTATAATAGTTAGCTAACCCAAGGAAAGACCGCAACTCAGCAACTTTACTTGGTGGAGGCCAATCAAGGACAGCATGTACTTTTCTCTCATCCATCATCACAAGACCTTTGCTGACCTTATGCCCTAGAAACAAAATCTCTTGCTGGCAAACTCACACTTCTCTTTCTTGACATACAATTGATGTTCCCTCAATTTGAACAGCACCTTCCTAAGGTATTCCAAGTGATCCTCCAAGGACTCACTATATACCATTATGTCATCTAAGTAAACCACAACAAAACGGTCTACAAACTCATAGAATACATCATTCATCAAGTTGCCAAATGTAGCAAGGGCATTTGTTAAACCGAAAGGCATAACTAAAAATTCATAAGAACCATACCGAGTTACACAAGTTGTCTTCGGTTCATCCCCTTCAGCAATCTTCACTTGCCAATAACCTAATCTCAAGTCCAGCTTGGTGAAGTAAGTGGCTTTGCACAACTTGTCAAACAGGTCTTGAATCAAAGGAATCGAGTACTTGTTCTTCACAGTTACTTTGTTTAAGGCTCTATAGTCCACACACATACGTAATGATCCATCTTGCTTCTTTTGGAACAGAATAGGGGCACCATAAAGGGCTTTGGAGGGCTAAATGTAGCCTGCATCAAGCAATGCAGTCGATTGCTTTCTCATCTCAGCCAATTCCATAGGGGACATTCTGTATGGAGCCTTCGAAGGAAGCTTTGAACCAGGAACCAACTCAATCTTGTGATCAACAACACGCCTTGCTGGAAGGGTCTTAGGCAATTTTGGAGACATCACATCAATGAATTCCTCCAACAATCCAGCAACAACATCTGGAACTTCAACAAACTTGTCTTGCTTGACCTCAATCATAAGTAAGTCATCTCCCCTTTCTTCATCCCATGCTCAACTTGCATGACTGACACCATTGGCTCTTTCCCCTTACTAGTTTTGCTATTTCCTGCCACACGCCTAACAGGAACATAGCATGGCTACTTCTCATAAAAAATCCACATCACACCGATGAATAGCAGCAAAGCAGCCTTGGCAGCCACAAAGAATTTATCACTCAGAATTACATCAAAGTCATCCAACTTTATAATCAGGAAATTCACATTTCCTGTCCATTCACCAACCTTGAACTTCACACCAAAAACAATTCCCGAAATAGGTTTTGCTTCAAAGTTTATTGCCTTGATCTTATTTGGACACTTGCTCACTTTCAGATCAAGCTGTTGGACCATACTTTCATCAATAAATTGTGGGTAGCACCAGTATCAAGCATTGCTTCAGCCCTATTCCCATTCATCTCTACTTGTACATAAGACAGCCTAGGTTGCATGGATATGCCATTTTTGGTGTCGTGTCGGTGTCGGACACCGGAACGGGTACGACTCACCGGATTCCGATGTTCGGCAAGTGTCTCTCTCTATCTCCTCTTTTTTTTTTTTTTTTTTTTTTTTTTTTTTTTCACTTCTCCGACACGGCTCCGACACATCCGACATGCCAACAGTGAAAAAAGAAGAAGGAAATCACAGATTTTGACAGATAGACTTACCAATACCATTGATTTTGTGATATACCCTAAAACAACAAGCCTGATAAGTCCCGAAACCCACATCTCAAGTTCTCACTTCTCAACCCACCCACCCTCCCTCTGACCTCTGCTCTGCCCGCTGCTACCGCTGACCTCTGTCCCTCGCTGGAGCTAGATTGGGCCAATCAGCGAGCTCCATAGACGTCGACACCGTGCTTATCCCTTCCGATTTCTCTCTCTCTCGGCGTTAGGTCCAACCTCTTTAAGATTCTCTCATTTTTTTTTTTTTTTTCCAGATATTTGGCCATTTGGTTTGGGTGAATGACTGAATGGGTTACTCAAATATTCACTTATTATAACGCGTTGTTGTTGTTGTTGTTGTTGTTGTTGTTTTTTTTTTTTTTTTTTTTTTTTTTTTTTTAATTTTAAAAATCCCACTCTCACTGTCACTATTGATAAGCTAGTTAAACGTTTTTGTAGGATGATGTTTTTGTTCTGTGATAATCTTGAAAGTTTAAAACTTGTTACCCTTTTATGTTTTTAGTTTGATGTTGAACTTGTTATCCTTTTATGGTTTGTACTCTCAACATTTTATGTGTATTATTGTACTATTTTGGGTGTTAGTTTACTTATTTGTAGTTCTTACATAATTTAAATTCTAGACATAAACGTATTTTATATCTAAAAGTATTGAAAAATATGCCTAAATATAAAATTTAATTAATTATTTAACCGTCGTGTCTTTATTTTTCAAAAATTGCTGTATCTCTGTATTCGTGTTCGTGTCTATGTCAGTGCAACATAGAAGACAGCCCCGAACTTCTTCATCGCACTGCCCCCTCTCATCTTCAACAACCATTGCATTAAGCTTCTCATGCCTAGGGCAGTCTCTTGCTTGATGAGGGCTATTGCATATGAAGCAGCCTGAATTCAACTTGGGTTTTTCTTTACTTTGTTGAGAGGTAAAACTCTCTCCTTTGCTTTTATTACCCTAATTTTTCTTCTGCTTATCCTTGTTCTTCTTGCTATCTTTTTCTGCTTGTCTTTGCCTTTGTCCTTGGACTTACGTTTTTCATCATCCCCACTAGGCTTATTTAACTTGTAGTCCACTAAAGCATTTGTAGCAGACATAGTAGCGGACAGATCACGCATTGCCTGCCTCTTTAACTCCAACTGTGCTCAAGGTTGCAAGCCAGATATGAAATTGAACAACTTATCTTCCTCTGACATGTTCTTGATATCCAGCATCAAAGAACTGAACGTCTTGACATATTCTCTCACTATACTAGTTTGCTTCAATTTCTTCAAGGAGTCTCTTGCAACCTATGCAGTGTTGGTAGGCAAGAACTGGTCCTTCAACTCTTTCTTTTAAGGCTTCCCTCGAGTCAATCTTCCCTCTACTAGCATCTGCATCATCTTCCACACAGGTCTTCCACCATAACTTGGCATCCCTTGAAAGATACATGATAGTAATGGTTACCATCTCTTGATTAGGCACCCTTGTAGCCTTAAAGTACTACTCCATGTCTCAAAGGAAATTCTTTAAATCCTTGGCACTCCTAGCACCGTTAAAGGGCTTTGGTTCAGGCACCTTCACTTTGGTGGCCATTTCCCCCTCCCTAGGCAGGCCACACATTGCCCTCTTTAACAAGGCAATTTCTGTCTCAAGTTGGCTTTGGGTCTCTCTTGTTGCACTGTCCCGGGCATCTAGTGCAGTAGCCAACTCTTCAACACGAATCAACACAACATTCCTTTTATCAGAAATCTCATTCCGTATCATAGTAGTTTCTGCAAACAATGCATCCAATTTGTCGCACACAAAAAGTTGTTCTCCCTTTGCAGGAACTCCAAGTATGTTCTCCAAGACCGTCACCCTTGTCTTAGTGTCCGAAGACATTACAGCTAGGCTCTGATACCAATTGTCACAAGGTCAATTTTTCACTCAAATTTTCTGCCTGTGATAGCCCTAAGTCCCTGACTAAGTCTTAGCCAACACTACACACACTGCAATAACACTTGGAACAGATTATATAGGGACGTTTAAACACACAACATTTACAGGCAAGGTTTTCAGACCCGGACCGTTTATTGAACCGTAAAAGAGAGAGGTTCAAGGTTTTTGAGGTCGAACCGTGATGAAGTCATAATTAATTTAATAATAATTTTAAATATATATAAAATCATTAAATTATTAAAAAAAAGAAAAATTAACTAAAATAGTCCAAAACAAATATAGATAGTATTTTTTTATAACATAACTTTCATAATACAAATAAAAATTATTAAATTCTAAAAAAACATAAATAGCTATTGAGTTTCTAAATTATTTTTAAGTCATGACAAAACACACTTTAATACCCAATAATTTTTATTTTATGAAACCCAATAAAATAGTTAAGAGACAAATTAGTTTATTTGCTCATGGCCAAGCCCATTTGACTGCCGATCATTTTTTTTTCCAAGCCCATTTGAATAGTTACTGTTCACCATTTATTATGAATTAAAAAAAAAAAAAATCAAAAGCTAGATCAGAAGATGTCCATGCATTTAAAAATTTTTAAAGTTAAATTAATAACAAAACCCAAGAAGGAAGTGCTTGATAGCAAGCAAGCATTATATGTTAGTAGTTGACACTAAAGCACGCAGCAGCAAAGAAGAAGTCTCCAGAAGCAGCGAAGAAGTCTACAACATTTTTAGCAATACTTTCACAACAAAATTTATGTGAAAAGTTGTTATTAGTTCTAATTTGAACCTACTATTGAAATTATTTTTTTATTCACCAATATTAGCTAATAACAATCTGTTACTTAAAATTTATTGTGAAACATTATAAAAATATTGTAGTAACATTTAATTGTGATTTTTTATTCTTTTTATTATTTTTCCTTTCTTTCCTTTCACGTGGAGAGCTCATCTTTTATTAAAAATTTAAAAGCTTTCAATGTTTCCAATGCTAGGCAGCTAGTGTCAATGTACTGTAGACACATGGAGAGCTTAGGAAGCTTTCAATATTTCAAATGCTAGCAGCTAGTGTTAGAGTAGTCATAACAAATACAAAGAAAGAGAAAGTGAGAAACCAGACCACATACATAACAAAGTTCAGCCAAAAAAGGAGACAGGGAGATAGACAAAGAAGAAGAAGAAGAAAAAAAAGAAAGAAGAAGAAGAAGCAGTTGCTTCATGGCGTCACCCCTACTTTGTCGTTGTCTTCTTCCTTTTCTCCTTTTCTTTTTTTATTCTTTTATTTTTTTTTAAGGTTCAGATTCAATGGAAAGTAGGAAACCGTGAGAAACGGTTTGATTACGGTTCTCAGAACTATGGGGTTTGACCGCGGTTCGCACGGGTCCCTGCTTTTTCCCCATATAGCGGTTCTTGAGGCTAAAAAAACCGCAAAAATGAACGATTTGAGGTTTTCCCGGTCGGACCGTATGATCCAGTTCGGGTTTCAAAACCTTGTTTACAAGGAACCCACCCCCTAACCTTTATTACTTAATCTCAAGTACAAAGGAAACCCTTTTACAAGCCTAGAGAATTACAAAGAATTTCTCAAGGCCAAATACACTCTGTTATTGACACTCCCAACAGCCTTAGGGTTAAATATACAGAATTAACTGCTATAGCAGTTACTGCCTAGTAACTGCCTGGATCTTGGACAATCTGTTATTTGTGTTTTGACTTAGGACACCTTCAACTGATACTGTCTTGGCTTACTCTCCACGTTTCTAGCCCCTACACAACAGGTCTAATCATCAGGAAAACTAGGAACTGCTTGGCAACTGCAACTGCTTAGTAACTGCCACTGCACATGCACAACCATGTCTCAGCAGACTATGGGGCCTCTGCCCATCCTCCAGTAGCCGACCCAACATGTTCCCACACATTTTGGAGAGGTTTGGCCCATGTTCAAGGCCTTTTGTTAGCATTACAGCCCACACATCATGCTCACATGCAACACACAAAGTAACTACCATTAGCCCACTAGCACTTGTCCATGCATTCAACCAACCCCCACTAGCCCAATGCCTTGCACACAACATTCAATCATCATAGCAGCCTAGCCTTGCCTTGCACTCTAGCCACCAAGCCCACACACAAGGAATCCACAAGTAAGCCAGCAATGCCATGCACCACTTGCTACTACCCATCATTGAAACCATCTCTGCCCACCATGGGCCCTCCTCTGCCATGGCCTTGGGGCATCATGTGGAGCAAGGTGTCTCCACATGTTGCCTCTTATCACTGCTCATCAATCCAACTCGAGTAGGGAGACTAGGCTGGTCCCCCCTCAAAGAGCCCTTAGGAGCATCACTAGTAAGACATGAGGAGCCATAAGTGTGTTGAGAAAACATGAAGCCAAGTAATTGACTCAATGCTGCCCCAGCACCCTCATTCCTTATGCCCTCATCAGCAACACATAATGCTCCTAATTGTGTGTTTATAAACATAGAAGTTAGCCCAAATACACTAGCCAACATATTTGCCCAAATTGCATGTGTTATAGCTCTTTTAATTGTTTTTCCTTTTCTTTTTTTTTTTTTTTTTTTTTTTTTTTTGGGTATTGTCTGAAATATCAATGCTGGCCAAGACACCTGACAAATTCCTAGTACAATCAATACAGATCGGCACACCCCGGTATTTTATCCATATGTTTCAGGGGGTTATTCTTACTGGTTTAGTGGCCAGTACAGTAAATACCATTTGGTCCATTATGGGTTGGTACATATGATATTGACATCATTAGTGTGAACAGGAAGACTGATGAATTAAGCAATAATCATCAAAGAATTGATTCAAATATGTATGAAAAGAATTCATGAGCATTATCAGATCTAAAAACACAAATTCAAACATCAAACTTATAATTTATTTCAATGTAAAAAGATTGATAATGGAATTCAACTTTGATATATCTTTCATAAGATAGAACTAAGTGACTCGAGAGTAATCAACATCATCAACAAAAAAAATGACAAAAAATCTAAATACCAAATGAGGAAAAACTTTTATTGGACCCCAAATGTCTGAATGAACTAAATGGAATGGACTACATGACTTTCAAGCCTAGTCAAGAAAGACGCTGGTTACTTAACTGACAGACTTTACATGGCAAGGACTCAACTCAACAACATGAAGGTATCCTTTCTATTCTAACGTAATATATTTTTAAAAAGAAATAAAAATTCATATTTTAAAACGCAGAAATTATGATAAACAGATAATAAGATTAGAGGTGTTGTGAGAAATTTCTCCATTAGGAGATTTAATGTGACCCATATAAGGATTTATCCTGATTATCAATTATTGTATATTCATGTTTATATTATTTATTTATTTAATATTAGTGTGATTAAAAAAAAAAAGTTTCAGCCTATTTGGATTCTAGTGCTGAAAGGTTGTGTTATGAACAGTTAAATGAAGTATCTGCTAATAATTATTGTTAACTAACTCCAAAGAGTTTAGAAAAGAAACTAACAGAAAAAGAGGTGTCCCAAACCTAACCTTTTGAATGAGCATATGGTTCCATCAAAAGGTTTCATAAAGGTAGGCCAAAAGCTAGAAGGTTTCTCCCTGAAGAATCTACCACAAGTAAAATTTCTCTTCAAAAACTCGAACAATCACAGCAGGAGGTTAGTCTTTAATTTTTGTGTTGTTTTACAATTTGTTACAGGTGTAACTCCTTAAAAGCTCATATATTAACTCAAAAGTAGTTTATAATGTAATGAAAATAGCATCAGAGGAAATAGCAGGGATTTTTAAATATACTAGCTGTGCATATAATTAAAAATTAATTAGTCATGGTTGGGATACCTCAATTGTAAATGGATAAATTCATTGCCATCTTGTATAACCTTCAGACCAGGTGATATTTTGATTTCCACCCAGCCCTCTTGAGAAGGTGCATGATTCACCACATTAAGCAGGAAATCTGACAAGACCAGTTGAAGCCTAATTTGATCACCATATAGAGATAGTGTTTTGATTTCTTCTGGAATCTCGTGAAAAAGCTGTAAGCTTCTTTCTCTCAGCAATATCATAACTTGACTAACAATGGCATCCAAAACATTTCCCAAGAGAAATTCTTCCATGTTTAACTGCAAGCTACTGCTGTAACCAGGATTAGATATTACACACTTAGGGGTATTGCTACACAGGTTCATAAGTGCAAACAATGACTAATCTGAGTCTATGGAGAGTGGTGTCTAGGTGTTTAACAATAATTTGGAAAAAAAAAAAAACAAAAAAGAGAGAAGTAAATATGATTGAGATGATAGGAGATCATTTATAATCAAAGGAGTAACAATATATTTCCAAAGATAATAACACCAAGTAATAGAAAAGAAAAATTGCAGTTTGCATAATCAAAGAAACTACAGGTAAGGAAAAGTTAAATCTGATTAACATAGTACTTATAAATGAAGAATGAATTCAATTGTCTTTTCCTATGTTAAAGAGGGGGGAGGGGGGGTGTATGTCTTTCTCTGACCTTATTTAACAACTGCAGTTAAGTACATGGTAGCAACAGAACTTGGAAAGCTTAAACAAGCATGTGTGTCAGTGTCATGCATCAAAGATAGAGAAATAATGATGAGAAAGGTTCTTCTCCTGAACCTCTAATGTAATCAATTGCTTTTCATATAAAGAATTTGGTCGAGTTCTATAGCTTATGGTGATGCTTGACAATGAACTATAAGAAGAGTTGGTAAACAAAAAGAAGAATAAAAATGATAGAACCTAGGAATCAGCACCTATGGTTACTCAGAGTTAGCACCAAGCAGAGGAAAACGAATAGAATACCTAGGAGTCAGCATTTAGGGTTGCTCGGAATCACCACTATGTAGGGGAAAAAGGATACAAAATCTAGGAGTCAGCACCTAGAGTTATCTAGAATCAGCATCGAACATTGAAAAGAAAGATGCCTCCATGCAAGGATATTCTCAATTTTCAGTCCTAGTATTTGTTAGGAAACTGCACCAGCACGGATTGAGAAGCATTCTCAGCCCATTTCCACTATAAAAAAAGTCATTGCCATTTAAAGATCTTTGCCAGTCCAGGCCCTTGATTAGGATAAGCACTTATGCATGGGGCAGGTGGTTGCTAAAAGCATGGCTTCAACACCAAGAGTTGCTTAGAATCAGAACCAAGCATTTGAAGGAAATTCCCAAATAAAATTTATGAATCCATGATAAGCCGTCTACATTAGAGAACCCTGGGGCCTTTAAATAAATCATAATCAATTACATTAAACACGAAAATAAAAGCTAATAAAATTAAATCCTAGAAAGTCTTCAGAATCAACATCACTCAGCATTAATTATGCTCAATCAGGTCAACTGGAATCAATCACCATCAATCAGGTTCAACAAACATATATGGTGTCTGCACCATATGGGTTGCAGATGAAGAACTTAAAGAACCAATAAAATATAACATAGAATTTAAAATGTAATGCATGTCATGGGCCTACATTGAGAAGCCTTACCCTTCCTCTATACTTCTGAAATCCATGTCATCGATGAGTGTCATGATCTGTCTTTCACATGCGTCACTAGTGTCAAGAAATTGCTTCTGATGTTCTGAAACAGCTGTAGTTTTAAGAAGGCTGTGGGCAAGGCGAATACCATTTAGAGGATTTTTCATCTCTTGTCGGATGTAAGCCAACTCCTTTGATTTTGAAAAGCATTCTTTATCCTCCTGCCTGCGTCCTTCTAAGGCCTGCTGCAGGTCAGGCACAACAATCTGTAAGAAGCAAAAACAACCAATTACATTTCCACCTGCATCAGTCCTCTTGTTTGCTGTTAAGAACACCTCCACAAATTTTCCATTTCTATCAAAAAATCCAAAAGGGAACTTCTCCGTTTCTTGACCACTAATTCCTCGATACAATAAAATCATAAATTTAGTCAGTGTATCTTGATCTTTCAGCTGACAGAAACCATCAAAGATTTCCCCAGGGAGCATTTTACCCATAACTTCATCTCTCGTCCAACCGGTTAGCTTTTCCATGGCTGGATTCCATTCACAGCAGCAGGCATTCTCATCGGAAGCAAATATGGGCGGAATCAATGGATTCAGACTTTGTATGATAGCCTTATAATCACCTTGCAAGCGGATGAATTTTTCCATAACAACTTTCTCAGATGTAATATCTTGACCCACAAAGCACACTCCAACAGCATTGTTTTCATAATCCCTACTTGTGCAGGCATTAGCCATAATGTATACAACTGACATTTGCTGACCAGACCTAAAGTTTTTCAACTTTAATTCAATGTTTTTATCCTCCTCACCTGGATAGTAATAAAAGTTAAACTAGAAATTATACCATTAGGGTAATGTTATGAAAATAGAAGAAAATGAGCAGGCTGAAGTCTGGGAATTTCTTGAGGAAATATAAAAAGAAGTGACATGCAAGACTGCAAACTGAAAGGCAACCCCCATATCTTTGCAAATATTTAGCCTGAATAACTTTTTACAGTATTACAATTCAAAGTAATACTCATAGTTCACCCAAAAATAAAAAATAAAACGTTTGTTCTGTGCCCTAAAGCATTCAATAAACAGAATTTAAAAATAAAGTCAGAGGAAGTTTCTTTGGAGGCTTAGGCATGGCAATGAAGAATAAGAATTGTCACAATTATAAGAGTCATTTGGTAGTGCTTCTTTGGCACTTAAAGCACTGCAAAGGGTCAAAAGGAATATGATCTGATGATTTGAAAGAAAAGATGGCTCAAGTCACTATAGAATAGACAAATGTATTCATGCAACCACACCATGTACTTAAAATGTGCGTCCGTGGAGTTGAGTTGAATGAATAGGATTTTCATGCATTGAATGCCAACACAAGTCATAGAAGTTAGATCAGGAAGCAATTTGTGTCATACAGGTGTTATGAAATGCAATGTAGTTTACTATGATATTTGAGTTAGATAGTTAACTCATATTCAATGAATGTCATTGTTAACGTAAAAAAAGATTTACCTTGCAAAGCTCTAGATAGATGATTTTCAACCGTTCTGCATGAGTCCTCATAAACCACTTCATTGGCCAGGGACTTCCCTATAGCATCACTAGCTTGTAATCCTGTCATTTCAGCAATTTTTACATTCCATCCATTGATGAGACCAGCTGAATCAACCCCAAAAATTGGAACTGTTGCTGTTTCAATCAATCTGACCATTTCACATGCCACTGAACTGAGTTCATCTATCCCCTGTATCTCAGTATCATTCTGCTGAATGAACTTCAATGCCTTAGAATTGCT
Source organism: Quercus lobata (assembly GCF_001633185.2). Classification (NCBI taxonomy): domain Eukaryota; kingdom Viridiplantae; phylum Streptophyta; class Magnoliopsida; order Fagales; family Fagaceae; genus Quercus; species Quercus lobata. The sequence continues at coordinate 60,361,119 of NC_044908.1, forward strand.
GTCCTCCATATCCTGAAATGAGTCTCTCATAATAAGCTGCAAAGAATGAATTGCATTAATTTCTGAAACCTCCCAAGGCAAGCTTCTACTTTTTACTACTTCAAGAAAAGCATTAAACGATGATCTTGGGTTCATTTTTCTGCCATCGTCTTTTTCCTCTGGATGATGCTTGGCTCCTCCCCATTTTACTTCCTTTGCAGTGTGAGACCTGAACCAGAACAAGAAATCCTTTGAAGTGATTCTTGCAGTAGCCATGCCACAAACTTCATCACCCAGTGAAGCAGCACCTGGGTAACCAGCATCGGCCAAACAATCTGTGCTCAACCCCGTAGAATCCCCATGATTAGTGAGCAGCCACTCTACAATATCTTTCAGCTGTGATTCAGTTGGAGTAACACCCAATAACCAACATTTCCCACCATAGAGCAATGCAGCCCCATCACACTTAACAAGATCCATGATACTAGGAGATTGTGTCACAATACTAAATGGAGCATCCCGGAGGAGCATGTCACATAGTAAGGTTTGCGTTCGGAGAATTTTCTTCTCTGCCAATTGTGATGCCTGTTGAAGCTCCATGTATAGCTGAAGCCCAAATGCCTGCATAAGGAACTCACAAGCATACCGAAGGGGGAAAGGGACATAGCGGGTGGAGGTGTGGTGGCACACTACCAATCCCCAAAGCTTCGATGAATCATTAGCATTGATGATAATTGCCATTACCAATGAGGCAATAGAGCCCATATTATCCATATATTGTGCGTGACATTCATGTGGGGAACGAAGAGTTGAATTGACCAAGCAAAGAGGCTGCTTTAGTTCTTCACTCTGAATGATCCTTACAGATTTTGCATGGCAATCACAAATCATCCTTACTCGATTCTGCTTGAATAAGAAACGGGAAGCTTGAGGGATATCTGTAGCAGGATAATGTAAACCCAAGTAGGATTCTAAATCCGACCTTCTGATTTCAGACACAACTTCACCATGATCATCTTCATGGAACTTATAAACCATAACCCTGTCATACCCAGTGAGCTTCTGAACATCCTCCACAACTGTATCACATAACACACCTATATCTCCCCCAGGGAGTGACTGCAGCCTAGAAATCGCCCGAACCGCCAGTTTCTGTGACTGCACTGCCCCTGCAAGGAACGATACAGGATCACCAGACTGCGCAGGCTCCAAATCAATCACAATCCCCACATCAATTCTATGCAATATAGCATAAAATGGCTTCTGGGTACTCCTGGAGTAGACCCAAACCGGGTTTAACAGAGACATCTCCCTAGAAGAGGCAGCTTTCGTCAAAGAAACTCCAGAAGAAGGCGTAAACAAGGTTCTAGCATCGGTTCCAATCAGACCATTTAACTGTTTTGACTCAAATTGAGTGTCTAAAGTCAAACCCAACAACTGAAAGCAGTTCTCACTATAACTGATAATTCTAAAAGTGGGTTCCTCAATTGCAAGCATACAACCAAAGGGCTGAATTTGACCACCCCTTTGGATTTTTGTGAGATAAGCAGTTATTTGTTGTTCAGGCACAGATTGTGGACCATGCAACACTGATCTTGTGTAGTTAAAGGACTTACCAGACTCACCAGACTGCTCAAACTCAGCCAACAGCCCAGCATCAGCATTGTACTGAGCAATTGCTTTGTCTCTTTTATCCTTGTCGTTGTTAATGTTTGGCTTCATGATATTGCTTGCAGCTGAAGATGAAAAGGTTGTTGTGCCTCTTTCTCCACTTCCAGGACCCATTTTTTTATACTTTGAGATACCTCTGACTCTGCCTCTGCCTCTGCTTCTTTAGCTTGGCTGCATAATAGGACTAGAACTAGTAGTAATAGTAAGAGCAAGAGTAGTTGGATCTTTATCATAACTGTACTTGCCGCTTCTGCTGCTTGATTCTTCTGTCTGTACCTTCCACGAGTCACTGTCTCATTCATTTTTTGCAGTTTGTGATTATCTTCTTCTAAACAGGAATTACTCATGGCTAATCCAGTCTTAGTAGTAACTAGAGGTAACTCTTTATTCTTTCTTTATTCTCTAATCCAGTCTTGGCATTACTCTAATTGCTAATCCAATATTATTATATTTCTTATCTAAAGAGTTAAACTATCGTTAAAGAGCATCTCCAATGGTCTCCAATGGTCTATGTAAAAGTAAAATATTCTCTATAATAGAGAATGAGACAACAAAAAAATCACTTCAATAGATTCTCTATACCCAAAAAAATATTTTGGCTCATGAACATGAGCTTATCAAGTCTGATGGGTTATTGTTCATTTTTCAAAAATTTTTTTTTTATTATAATAATAAGGTGTTGAACAAAAAAATGTTGGAAGATGTGTAGTTGTTAAAAAAAGAATAAATAATGAATGAAGAAATAATATTTAAATGAGATAGAGAATGAGATAGAAAATCTGTTGGAAAGTGTATTTGAAAAAATAGGTAGATATAAGTAAAAGTCACTGTTCATTCTCCAAACAGTACAAAAATTTGATGAATTTGCTGAAGATGTTCTAAGAGTGCGATTAGATAATTGGTTCATAAAATATTTTAAAAAAATTAAAAAAAAATAATTAGTTTTTTTACATATTTTTTATATATTTTTCATAAAAATAATGTCAAAAATTTTTAAAAATATTTTATTAATAATTATTCTAAAAAATACTCTTTAAGATTATTTTTTTAATTATTATTTTTTTAAATTTTACTAATGCGTACTCTTAAAATACATATTAATAAACCAAGACACATATTAATAAACCATTTTAAAACGAAAAAAAATATATATATTACTAACTTTTTTTGAAAACTTTCTCAATTTTTCTTATTTTAATAGCTATGTCTTATTTTACAGGGAATATCAAATTTAATACAAATTTCCTGAGTGTCTCGGTTTATTTTATTACATTTGTTTCCTTTGATAGATATTGGCCACATGTTTGACTAACTTTTTGTGGACAACAAAAAAAGAAAAAAGAATGAACAACGTAGGTGCTTCGAAATCAGTGCAAAACATGTGAATGACATGTCACACATATTCCAATTAAAATTTTGCCAAAAAGTTGTCCTTATGTTATTTGAATTATTCTTAAAAATGTTGATTCTCATGGTGGCCCATATCAGCAAAGGTGCCTAAAAGATGTGTAGTAAAATTTTGGGTGGAGGAGATTCCTCTCAGATGTTTATTTCTGTTTGTTGTAAATTCTGTCTTGGTTTAATGAAATTATGATCTTTCTATCAAACATTAGGGGAAAAAAAAAGGGTCTTTCAAAATAACAAAACAATAATGATGATGATGATGGTTCATCAGTGCAATGCCTATCTTATCTACCATAGCATTCGGCCATATGGGGACCAGCATGAAAGCCCACCTCGAATTATTTGGAATATACCACCTTTTTTTGGGGGGGACAAAATTATTTGGATACCATACTTACACAAGTTAATGGAGCATTATGGTGCAGCTAATATGCAAAAATAAAATTGAATTTAAATGTGCTTCATACAATATTTTCTCAAGATTGTACATTTTTTTTTTTGTCAAGTTTGTATTGTAACATTTGCTTACCCACAAAAACAAAATTTTTTTTTTTTAAGATAAACTTCAACATATATAAAATCAAACTAAAATAGGGGCACTACAATTAGCCTCACAAACTGTCCTTAAGACATCTGGAAGACTGAGTTTATTGAAACAAAAAGACTTGAAAGATGAAAGGGAGAGTTTTGCAGCAACGTGAACCGTTGAATTATATTCTCTCCTGACCCAACTGAAATTACAATTAAGTAAAAACTCTCTAAAACTAAGGATATTATTGACAGTATTATTGATAGTCCAATCTAGGATGGTTGGTGCGGAGGATAAAGAAAAAAAAGAAAAAAGAAGAAGCATTTTTTCGTGTCTCTCTCAATGACTACGCATGACCATTTTTTAACCTTAGCAAGTTGGATAATAATATACTAAAGTTGAAGTACAATCAAAATTCAAATCAAATCCAAATTAGCTTTTAAATGTAGTCTAATTTTGTGCCCAAGTATCCATTTTATTTTATTTTATTGTGTGTATGTATGTGCGCGCGCATTAAATAACTCATTCATCACACTTAGCATGAAAGCTGAAAGAACTATTAACAGAGAACTATATGGAAAGCAAGTAAATTGTAACTCTAACTAAACAAGTACCAGACCTAAATTCTAAGGGAGATCCAAAGCCATTGAGTTCAATGAAACTAAGTAATCTATGATAATTCTAAGTATCAAAGCCATCATAAAATTTTGATGCCTAGACAGTTCTAAACTAGTAAACAGATCGATGCCTAAGTAAACAAACTAAGCACCAAATTAGATCGATGATAATGCTTTAAAGATCAAACAAGATTAACAATTAAGAACTTGAATCAAACTAAACGAAACTTGTATAAACAAGATTAATCAAAGTAACATATTCTAAGGAAATGAACTTACTGACATGAGCATCTTCTAAAGCCATATGAACTAAAAGGGTCTATTAAGGAACTACTATTACAAGCAAATGATCTATATAAGCAAGTTTGTCAATGGAGAGTGGTCTCCTTTTCTGAGAATGAGTCCTTTATTTATACTTAAAAGGCATTTAATAGTTATACTGACAATTGTGTATTTTACGTGTCTCTCTTTCATAGGGCTTGAATGACACTTGTTGCAGTGTTAAATGTTGTTTTTAACATCTTAAAACTGCATTGATGTCACTTTTCTTATTGAGTGCATTATTACATGGATTAATAACTTACATAGTTACATTGGGTCTACATCTACTTCCCGCGTCTTTTTTCCACATTCTTGTGCTTTTTTTTTTTTTTTTTGGTTTCCCACAGTGTATCCTCAAAGCTTTCAACCAGAGACTAATCACTGTTCATCCCGGGTCGGCCCACGAAGGGGTAAAGCACTAGCCCAGGGATTCTTTTCAAAGTGTAGGTAGCAGGACTCGAACTAGGGAGCACACCTAGTCGAGCCAAGTACAAGCACTCTGAGACCAAGCGCCGAACCGCTTGGCCAACCCCACTAGGTTACATTCTTGTGCTTTTACATGTATAAACTCCCTGTTGTGCCACTTGTTGCACTATTAACATCCTAAAAAAATTTAATTTAATGCAAACCGATATAGTAATTTTTAAAATTTCAAGTACCTATTAAGTCATTTATAATATGTACTTGAAATTATAAAATTTTGCAACCAACACCGACCATTTAGACTAGTGCCTAGATTAGTGAGTATATTAATATTAAACTAAGGTGGTAGGGCCAAAATTTTTGTAGTTTATGATAGATAGATATCCACTAATTTATTAGATATAGACAATGATTCGGTTGATGAGACATTGTAATCTTAAATATATTTTTTTCGGATAATTAGATAGTTATAACCGAAAAATGGGAATTTAAATTTTTGTTGTCTCTTTTGAAATTACGAGAATATGTCAATTAATTGATCTACAAGCCTACAAGGTTCTTTAATAAAACTTTCAAATTTAGGTGCACCTTATTAATGCCCCATATTTTAAAGCGGATATCCATAACGCCAAAACAACGCCAATGTCATGCGAATCCCGAATGATCACTACCTTAATGCCACTAGAACTAGCTTCCTGGAACTGAACCACAACCGCATTTGCTTTGCAGTAGTGGCTAGACTAACTGTGTCAAGCTCTGTCTCTACTCTCTAGCCTTTTAGCTGTTACTACAGTAACCATAATCTTTGTTTAAAGCTCAAGAGATTATCTCATCAGTGTTGATGGCGCAATCCACTTTGCATTGCTCCCAATCTATTTTCATTTCTATGGGTTCATAATAACGAAAGGAATGGTAAGAAACATATCTCCAAATGCTTTAGAACCTAGACAGTATGGATACTTCATTTCAAGTGTCCTACTTGTGTTGTGCCGGTATTGTATCCGTGTTATACTTATAAATTGCTCATATCGTACCTGTATCCATAGCGTGCTTGTGTCTTTACTTCCTAGTTTAGAACCCATTCCACTAAATCACGAAAGCCCATATGTTTGCTTAGAGATCATCATAAAACACTTCACTTTCTCGCTAAACCTCCGCAACAAATTAAGCAAAAGCCGCAAAACCACAGTGCATGAGCACGTGATTTCGGTTTCCGCATCACAATTCTCGCATGCTTGTTTTTCTTATTATTCAATATGTACGTCATGTAGAGTGTAGACTAGCATTTTTTTTCCCCTTGTGAAGAATTTCAGGTTTTCTTTATGGATTAATTTTTGAATGATTAGTTTTAATTTCTTTTGATGTAATGGATGACATTACTGCATGGATGGATTCACTTTTGTTTGACAATGAGATTCCTTTGTTGACCAGTTTCTAGGAAATTGACCGGGTAAGATGAGTACTTAATACCTTCTTACCTTCAAGCTTAGCCATCGAGCTTAAATCAATTGATCTAGATTAGTTATTGGCAATGTATTTATTACTTTTTAGGTTGTAACTAGGAAATAATGCATTATAGTTTCCACTTTTAATAAAAATGTGAATGATCTTAATTAGGTAGAAAACTAAAGAATATTTTAATAGGAAAAATTACAGTAAACCCACTTGTGGTTTGACCCATTTTCACATTACCTACCTGTGGTTTAAAACTTAACACTTTGTCCACCTGAACTTCAATGGCTGTTTGCTCTCCGTTACCCACCTCACCCTTAAAGGTTAGAAAAACACTATTTTATTAAAAATCAGAACATAACACGGATCAAAAACACAAGCCATTGAATCTTTTCCTCACGAGCCCTAGAAACACGAAAAACCCTTGTATTGAGCTGGGGTTTTGATTTTCTGATCGTGGTGCATAACACTTTCATGTGAGGGTGAGATTTTGATTCTGAGTTGTCTTGAGGCGTTGAATATTCGAAGATAGATCATCACCAGGTACGAAATTTTTGCTTTATGTGGGTTGGGATTTCAAGTTTTGATGGTAGCTTTGATTCACAGGAAATTTGATTCACTCGAAGTTGATAAGTGATGTCTTCTTCGAGTGGAAATTACTCAGGTTCAAGTGGGCATATGTGTACATATAAGACTTGTGTGCTGAGAACAAGTCTTATAGTGGATAATTTTGGAAGGTTTCTGGGTTGTAGTCGATATAAGGTAAGTATAGTTTTTACTTAATCTAGTTGACTCAAGTGAGTTTGGAATGTGATGTGTTCAATTCAATTTATGAACAGGTTGGTCCCAAGTGCCCTTTCTTTCAATGGATTGATAATCCCACTTGTATGCATGGGAATGAAGCTGCCCATTTGGTGCAACAATGGCTGGATTTACTGTAAAGTGAGCTGTAACTTGCATATGAAAGGGAAAGAGCAACTACCCAGACAACAGTTGAAGCTACCCAAATGGCAAAAATTGCTCAAGAAAGAGCAGCAAAAGCCATTGAGAGGGAGAGAAAGTTTCGAGTTTCCTCTGTTTAAGCCAAGGAAATAGCAATGAGAGCTTTAGAGTAAGAGAGAAAGTGCAGAATTGCACTAATTCAGTCATGGTTTTTTTTTTTTTTTTTTGGTTATGTTGTTTTCATGTTTTGGCTCAAGTGAGAATGTTGGAATGATGAGATTGAGTCTACCTGGTGGGTTATAATGTATAAGTTGGTCCTCAATTGTATTGTAATAGAACTATGTAAGATGGTAGATGCTGTTGGCTTAAAGTTGCTTTATAATATAAGCTTTTTTAAGATAAAATGTTATTTATGTTAGATGCTATTGGTGTTTTTGTTTAAAGTGAATTGGCTACTTGTGAGTTGTAAGTTGTTGGTGTTTTTTTGGATGTTATGAACTATGTTAGTTTGTGCATAAAGTGCATTGTGTGAAGATAATTATGTTGAAAGTGAATTGTTTAAAGTTTAAAGTGCATGACAACTATCTATCAACTTGCAAGAAAAGACAACAAATGCACACATAAACCTACTATTCAACACATACACCTCTTGTATTCAAAAGTGACTGCTATATTTAATACATAAACACATAAACAAACTTATATATGTTCAACTGCAATAATTAACCACGTGACAATAACTAGTCAAAATAATAATTTTGAACACCTGGCATTAAGTTGAAAAATTATATACACATTTAAGATGGCATTGAATAATCTTTCATCAACTACAAGTAAATATACGACATTTGGTACAAAAATAACCAAAACAGTTGCAGCTGTCGTCGTTTACAAAACTTACAAAAATACAAATAAATCCCAACAGTGTTTTAACAGCTTACATAATCAACAATTGTCTGCCCTGCCATTGTCTACAAATTACATATAACCCTAACACTACATAACCCTAATACATAGCAACAAAAGTGTCTTGACATAGTCTTCATTTACTGCCCATGCCCCAGCTAGCCTTTTCACCTATTGTTTTACATTTTTGTGTCCTAGCTGCATTACCCCTTCCTCTTAAAGCAGCTCCTCTGGTAGTAAGTGATCTTGTAGGCTACAAAGTACAAGAAATCACATGTTAGCTACCAGTATCACAGTTTTATAAATATAACGTCAAACATAAAACTATAGTATTTGTGATGATGGTGCTCTAATGTCCCATGTTTTTGCAGGGGTGTGTGGTGCTGGCTGGCTTGAAAAGAACCAATGAGCTCCTCTAACTGTGTACTTGAAGTTTGAAGAGTACCATCAATTTGGTTGTTGTGACCATGGAGTCTGAGCTGGTGTTTGTGACCCTGCTGCTTGGTTGGATGAGGCTATAGTGTAAGGCTGATGTGTTGGTGGGGGCTGAGATGATGCTAAGGGTTGAGATAAGGATGGGGCTTGGGAAGCAGATTGGGCCTGAGATGAGGATGGGGCTTGGGAAGCAGATTGAGCCTGAGATAAGGATTGAGCCTGTGATAAAGATGGGGCCTGGGATCCTTGTCTGCATGTGGAAGGCCTTCCACTTGCCTGCAACCAAATATGAGCATGTTTACAGTGTCAGTTATTGGCATTTTGCACATAATAAAAAAAATTTGTAAAAACTTACAGATTTCTCTTTTTGCAATCTCTTCCTCCTCTCCCATGGTATCTTACCAGTGACATTGACCTTACATCTCCTTGCATTGTGCCATTCCTTTTGATATCTTCCACACCTTACTGGCTTGTTTGCTCTAAACACCTTATAAGGGTTCCTTGGCTTATCAGCCTCTCTCTTCCTCTTTATGGGTGGCCTGCCTAGTGGCTTATAGATAGTAGGTACAACAGGCTTGGGTTGGCTTCTTAAGATCCACTCAGACTAACCAGGTATGGAAAGTATGGGTGTCTTGTATGTCTTCACAAAAGCATACTTGTAGTAGCATGGATGGGTATAATCCTCTGGTTTCTCACGATTCACAAAAATGACTGCAATGCCATTCTTGTAGGGCATTCCTGTCAAGTCCCATACTCTACAACTACATGTCTTCTTACCAAGTCCACCATATGCCTTTCCTTCTCATTGTCAACCTTATACACAAACCTCCCAGATGTCATTGCACAGAAGTTCTTAAACTCTAATTTCAACTTCTCCAACTTGTCCTGTATGCTTGAACACAACTTGCCACCATACTTTTCTATGCCAATTTTCTTTATGTATAGCCTGCTCATAAGTCTAACTCTGATCCACTCCAACATTGATAAGATTGGCTTGTCTCTAGCCTTCATAATCACAGAGCTAAAACTCTCACTTAGATTGTTTACCAGACAATTTGTCAAAACCTTTGGAGAAAAGTAGGATTTGGTCCACTATGCAGGCTCTATATTTGCAAGGTACTTCTAAGCTTCTTCATCCAAACTCTTAAGATGCTCCATCCTCCTCTCAAATTCCCTAACTGATGTTGTGTCAGCACACCTCCATAGTACACTCTTCAATTCCATGCCTTTGTGGTTAACCTTGAAATTATTGTATATGTACTTCACACAATACTTGTGCTCTACAGTTGGAAATAGAGTCTCCATTGCAGGTAGAAGGTCCTACAATCAAGTAAGCATTTAATGTCAGCAAGTAAGCATGTAAGCAATCAAGTAAGCAAGTAATGAAGTCATGAACATGAGCTAGATCATAATACCTTCTGCTTGTCATTGATGAATACCAGATTAAGCTCCTCTAACCTACCAATGTCATCTGCAAACTGCTTCAAGAACCAGATCCAGCTATTTTTGTTCTCTTGCTCAACCACAGTCATTGCCATTGGGAATATATTGTCATTTCCATCCTTAGCAGTAGTAGATAATAATTGCTCACCAAACCTACCCTTTAAGTGGCATCCATCTAGCCTAACAAAGGGTTTACAACCACCTAGAAAGCCAACTTCATGTGCATTGTACCTAATGTACATCTTTTTAAACTTGGGTTTTGCATTCTCATTTTCCATATCCGTTTGCAGTATCACCTTGCTTCCTACATCTGTCCTCCTTATCATTTCTGCATAACCCCTAAGAGCATTCCCATCAGCTCATGTAAACTCTTCTAAAATAGAAAAAGGTGCAAGCTTTACATATTTTGAGCAAAAAAAGACCCACATCAGTGGGTGCAAAGTTGTGTATAATATACACCTGGCTGTGTAAATGAACAGTAACTGTGTATATATACACAGTTACTGTTCACCGTGTAAACCATTTTTTTATTTTATTTTCTCTCTCCTCTATCAAACTACTTCTCTTCTCCAACCATTACAACAACCCAGCGCGCCAGAATCAATTGAAAATTAACCCAAACACATCTACTGAAAATTAACCAAAATCAACCCAGTATCAACTGAAAATTAACCTAAAATCAACAGAAAATTAATCCAAAATCAACTAAAAATTAACCCAAACACATCTATACAGACAAATCTACACAGAGATACACTTGCTAAAAAAAAAAAAAAAAAACACAGAGATACACAAACACATCCACACATAAACAAACCCAAACGGACAAACAACAAAGAGAGATCGGTGCTTGACTGGAACGATCGGAGCTCGTGAGTCTCACTTGATCGGAGCTCGTGGGTATGGGTCTTGCCTGATTAGTGCTTGTGGATCGAAGCTGTGGAGATCGGTGCTTGCCTGATTGGAGTTGTGGATCGGTGCTTGTGATCGAAATGGTGTGGATTAGACCGAGAGGGAAAGTTGATACAGAAATGGGTATAGAGATGGAGATCGGTGGATTGGAGAGGCGTTGTGGTGCTTGTGATGGTTGTGGTGTTGATGGAGTTCTTGCTTTGGTGCTTCTGGGTTTTGACCGCAAGAGAAAGAAGAAGAAAGAAGAGGAAGAAAAGAAAGAGGAAACGGTAGAGACAAGGAAAAAGAAAGAAAGAAGAAAGAAAAGGAGGTATTGGAAAAAGAAACGGGTAGGTGAAATAATATTAAAAAAAGAATATAAAAATATCATTTATATAAAATATATTGTATAATAGATGAACTGATGCGGGTGTTTTGTAAAAATAGATGTGTAAAATAGAAAAAATAGCTTTTTCTGTGTAAAATAAATGATAAGTTTACACGAGCTGGTGTGGATGCTCTATGTAGGCCATACTTAGCCTCTTCATTCCCAGTGATCAAGGGCCCGTTTGGTACCTGTTGAGGTCTAAAAAGGGTCATAATGAAATAAGCCCAAAACAGAAGAACAAGTCAAGCCCAAAAGGAAAAATCTCAGGCTAAGCCCAAAGTAATAGGCACGGATGACCCATGGGGGATAAAAGGAAGGCCCAGAGGATCCTGAAGCCCAGAAAAGGAAGAAGCATCCCAAAAAGAGACCACGGCAAAATATAAAGAAGCAAGGATCCTCAAATCCCTTCAAGCACAAATAAAAAGGAAGACTGGGACAGATCGGTAGAAAGAAGACAGAAAAAGAAAAAAAACAAGAAACGCGAGCGACCTCTCATGGCACAGACAACAAAAGGGCCTCGGGGAACCAGGACAGGGAAGAAGAATGACAACGAATGACTTTCAAAAATGGCAGAACAGGATTCCGCCCAAATAGGAAAGAAAGGGAAAAGAAGAATACGCCAGAAATGGGGATGCCGAGAAGGGCATACCTCAGCACGTCCCAAAGAGGATGGCCAACCAGAAGCTTTTGAAGGAATCAAAACCAAGAGAAGGAAAGAATGAGAGAAAACGGCAAAGGGACTTACCGAGGCGACAGGGACAGAACATGCTCTGTTTACAAAAGAACAAAACAGGGGAACCCGGGACACCCAGAAAAACTCCATTATAAAAGGAGGGGACGGGTTGTGAAGAAAGCAGCGAGAAAAAAAGAAAGAAACACAAGAAAGAAGAAATTCTCTTGGAAGAACCATCAGAAAAAACTATGCAGAAAGAAAATACTAAGGGAAGAATAAATACTGCTTCCCGATATCCTGTAAAGGCTACTATTGCACATACTCGGATTCAACGAGAATCAAACTTTGCAAGTTTTGAAGGCTGAAATAGCCATTCAAGACTGCAATTTTTGAGCTTGATTGGACCTTGTATCATGTCCTAGTGAGCTTTCTGTAATCAAAACAGATAACTTATTAATGAAACACTGCTTAATAATTCCCAGGATCCCCACAGCACTATTTCTTTTTTTTTTTTTATCGTTTTGCTAATCCTGCTTTGTTTCCTTCTGAACTTACGTTGTTAATTTTGGTACTCTTTGATATCCTTGTTTGTTGTCTTTCTGTATATTGTCAGGAGTATTTTCTGCATTCACTTGATTCTTAAACAGCTCGTTAGCTGCGGTGAATCAAGGCCCGGTTGACCAAATCCTTCCTTTTCATTCAGGCCCGGGATTCTTGGGCTTGAGTATCCTGAAAAAGGCACTCTCACATTTTGGCGACTCCACTGGGGACTGGGCAAAGAAGAAGAAAGAAGCAACCCTTCACAGAGAATGCCTCCAAGACAAAGAAACAGCAAGGGAACTAATGTGCCACCTACGGCCTCTGAGCCTGTAGGAGAAAACGAGGAAGTCTCCAGGCAAGGAGGTGGGATACCCTTGGTAGAACAGGAGGTGGTGTCAGAACAAAGACACGCAAGGCAGGAACCAGACCTAATGGCCAAAATGACAGCAATGTTAAAGGATCTGGAGCAAGAAGTTCGTCTTCTCAAAGAAGGCAGGACACAGGAAGTCAGAGACAATATTCCCCCTACTGGCCACCAAGATGGGACGCAGCCAGAAAGAGGGTCAGCAGTGGGAGGAAGGGCCAACCCTCAGTACTTGACACTGGCAGACGTCAATGCCCTCCTGGAGCAAGAAAGGGAAAAACTCTCAGGGATCCCCAAGCAATTCTCTCGGGATCCCCTGTTCCCTTCAGAACTTCTTGGCAAACCATACCCTAAGGGGTACGAACCCCCAAAGTTCCATCCTTTCGATGGAAGGAATGGAAGTGCCGTGGAACATGTGAGTAGGTTTGTCCACACTATGGGCCCCTATGCAGGAGACAAAGAATTATGTCTAAGGGAATTCGCCAAATCCTTAGTGGATAGGGCATACACTTGGTACACCACACTGAGACCCAGGTCCATCAAAACCTGGGATGAGATGATGGAAAAATTCTGCGCCAAATATTACCCTGGTGAAGACAAAATCACTTTCCAGAACCTGCAAATGGTGAGGCAGAGACCTGGAGAAGATCCTGTTCAATTCATTAAAAGATTCGAAGATGTGTCCCTAGACTGCTATGGAGACCATGAAGAAAAGGAGCTCGTAGAAACCTGTATAGCCAACATGCTTTTTGATTACAGGCTCAACCTTGAAAATTTATGTATCACACAATTTGCTGACCTGCTACAGAGAACTAGAAGGATGGCGCAAACCATGAGAACAAAAAGGCTGCCCGCATCCCAAGCTATGACAGCATCAACAGGAGAGAAAAGGAAGAGACCAGATGGGAAGGTGTTTGAGGAACCACCAGTGATTCCATGTACAACTGAGGAGTTAAGCCATGTCCTAGACAAGTGGATTGGAAATGGGGTTGTCAGGCCATTCACTGTGTCCAGGCCACCAACAGAAGAAGAAAGGAAGAACCCTTTATTTTGCAGAATCCATAATTATGTCAAGCACTCCACCAAGGATTGCTGGACCCTTCGCAGATTCTTCCACAAAAAGTTGAGAGAAGGAACCCTGGAGCTCACTCAGAAGGAGCCGGAAGTGCAAAGGAACCCCTTGCCTAACCACAAAGGAAAAGGGGTGGTAGTAGTGGTAATACACGGGAACCCGGCAGAAGCAGGAGAATCTGAAGGATCCTTCCATCCGAGCACAGTCAGGACCCTCCAGAAGAATCCCAAGTTCAGGTCACTATTCAATCAATTAGGATTCGGACCAGAAGCAAGGAGGGTGGCCACAGAGTCTCTCATGAGCATAGCAGCAGATTCAGGGATGGAATGCTTTACAGCTGAGTCACATGCTAGTCGAGCTTTCCTGGAAACAAACAATGCAATAACCTTCACTGATGAAGACATGGAGATTGAGCACCCAGACCACCGTAGACCCCTTTATCTAATGGCCACCATAAATGGCGGTCAAGTCAGAAAAGCACTGGTAGATACGGGGGCATCACTTAACCTCATAGCCTTAAGTACCCTGGAAGCTGTTGGCTTAGTTGACAGAAGGATCCTGGGGGCTCCCATGGAGATAACAGGATTTGGAGGATCAGTAGAGTCAACAGAAGGATACGCGCAGCTAGCCTTAAGGGTGGGGCCGATAGTAGCTCTGACAAGATTTCATGTGATTAATGCAGAAGTTTCTTATCACGTGTTGCTGGGACTCCCGTGGCTTCATAAACATCGCCTTATTCCATCCACGTTCCATCAATGCATTAAAGGGAGACTGAATGGGAGGCCCATAAGGATCCCTGCCAATCATAATCCTTTCAGCCAGGGAGAAGTGAACTTTGCAGAAACGATGTTTTATGATGAGTTGGAGCCAGATGATGAGAACCCCGCCCCAGGGACCCTGGGGGCACCTGTCCTAGAAGAAGAAGAAGGAGGAAGGGGCACCCGTGACCTGAGAAACCTTCTAGAAAGAAAAAGACAAAAGAGGGAGCCCAGCTCTTCAGGATCCCGAGAATGTGTGGTGGTGTGGGAACCTGGGGGAAGGTTAATTTATCGTTTGTGAAGGTGCGCGGGACCCGAATGCATTGTGCAGAAAGGTCCCGGACCACCAAGCTGCATGATGGCCCAAGAAGAAATCCCAGAAGAACCAGTTAAGGAGGCCCAGATTCAGCCTGAGGAAGAATTAAAGGAAGTAGACTTGGGAACAGAACCAGGATCCCGAAAACCTGTCTTCATTAGCAGTCAATTGGTGGCTCAAGAAAGAGAACAATTGATAACCTTGCTTCAAAAATACAGAAATGTGTTTGCATGGACCTATGATGAGATGCCAGGTCTAGACCCAGAGTTGGTAGTCCATTCTCTTAATATGGACCCAGGGATGAGGCCAGTAGTCCAACCAGCTAGGGTCTTCCACACTGAGGTAGAAGCTCAAATAGTCCAAGAGGTCAAGAAATTACTAACAGCTGGTTTTATCAAACCCATCCAACACCCAAAATGGCTTTCCAACATTGTACCTGTGAAGAAGAAAAATGGTCAGATCCGTTGCTATGTAGACTTTCGCAACTTGAACAAGGCATGTCCTAAAGATGAGTTCCCCTTGCCCAATATCGACCTCCTTGTAGATTCAACTGCAGGAAATTCAATGTTCTCGTTTATGGATGGGTACAGTGGATACAACCAAATCCGCATGGCAGCCAAAGATGCAGAGAAGACTGCATTCAGAACTCCGATTGGGAACTTTTACTACACTGTAATGCCCTTTGGCCTCAAAAATGCGGGGGCTACGTTTCAACGGACCATGACAGCCATTTTCCATGACATGATGCATGAGGAGATGGAAGATTATGTAGACGATATCGTGGTTAAGTCAAAAACCAGAACAGGACATTTCCAAGTACTTGAACAAGTCTTTGAAAGATGCAGGAAATACAAGTTACGTATGAACCCCATGAAGTGCGCCTTTGGAGTGTCTGCTGGAAAGTTCCTTGGGTTCCTGGTACATCACAAAGGCATAAGCGTAGACCCAGCCAAGGCCACAACTATTGCCACGATGAGAAGACCAACTACTATTAGGGAACTCAAAAGCTTCCTGGGAAGGGTTTCCTATATCAGGAGATTTGTGCCTGGTTTAGCCTCAGCTACAGCAGGCCTATCCAAACTATTGAAAAAAGGAAATGAATTTACCTGGGCAACAGAGCAGCAGGAAGCTTTTCAAAGAATTTAGGGCATTATGAATCATCTGCCCACCCTCCAGGCACCAGTACGTGGGCGACCTCTGTTGCTATACTTAGCATCAAACTCTCAGGCAATAGGAGCTTTGCTGGCACAAGAAAACGACCAAGGAAATGAGCAGCCCATATATTATGTAAGCAGAACACTCAAGGATACCGAGACCAGGTACCCCAGAATAGAGAAAGCCTGCCTAGTGATCGTTTATGCATCCCAAATGTTAAAGAGGTACTTCTCAGCTCACCAAATCCTCTTGGTAACCAAGTCCCACCTCATAAAAGCGCTCCTGCACCAGCCCCTTCTCATGGGAAGGATAGCACAATGGCTAGTGTTGCTCTCACAATATGATATAGGTGTAAGAACTCCCAAGGCTGATTCCCAGGAAAGGAAGAAGGCCCACTGAGCGAGGAAATCCCTGGTGAGGTAGCAGTGATGGAGATCCCAGGGAAGAAATGAACCATGAGGTTTGACGGGTCAACTACAGCAACTTCAAATGGGGTAGGAATTATACTAAGCTGCGAAAATGGGGATATCATGCCCCTGTCCTTCAAGCTTGGTTTCTCATGCTCTAATAATGCAGCTGAATATGAGGCATACTTAACTGGGTTGATTATAGCACTCAGCATAGGAGTGAAACATATGAGAGTGCTGGGAGATTCTAATCTTGTAGTCTCCCAAGTGAAAGGTGACTTCGCATTACGGGAACAAAGCTTAGCAGCCTACAGGACTTGGGCACAAAGGCTGGAAATGGAATTTCAAACCTTCAGCATAGAATACACTCAAAGAAGTGAAAACAGGTTTGCAGATGCTCTCGCCACCCTGGGATCCCAAATACCATTTAATGGGAGGGATACGCTTATAAAAATAGGAAGGCAGGAACATTCCATTGTAAGGATCCTCCAAGGGATGTACCCCGGGGAATCCAAACAGTGGGACTGGAGGGACGAAATCAAAGAAAGGATGAAAGAGGCAAGCCCTAGAGGGAACATCAAAGAACTAATGGATTACACTCAGATAGAAGGAGAATTGTATAAAAGACTGCCAGGAGGAATACTGTCCAGATGTATCACCGAGAAGGAAGGAAAGGCGAAACTAGAAGAATTACACGCCCAAGCATGTGGAGTTGCAGAAAAAGTCAGCCTATACAGAAGGATGCAACGCATGGGGTATTACTGGCCAGATATGGACAAGGAAGCAACAATCATACAGGGGAAATGCCAGGAATGTTGTTTGGCAATTGATAAAGAAGAAAGCTACGCGGTGTTTATTGCAGAAGATTGGCGGGTTCCTTTCATGGGATACCTGGCTCGGGGGATCTTGCCAACCGACAGGGAACTGGCCCACAAGCTCAAAAAACTAGCGTGCAGGTATTTCTTGCAGAACGACATTTTATTCAAAAAGGGATACCATGGGGATCCCCTCAGGTGCCTGGGACCAAAGGAAGTTAGAAAAGTAGTCAGAGAGGCGCACTCTGGAGATTGTGGAAGTCATCCAGGAAAGAGAAGGCTGTACAAGCAGTTACTGTTGTTGGGATATTACTGGCCAACGATGAAAAGAGATTCTGAGGAGCTGGTCAAAACATGTCACGCTTGCCAAGTCCTAGGAGATGCAATTCACAATCACCCAAATGTCCTACAGGATATGACGACGCCCTGGCCTTTTCATACTTGGGGGCTCGATCTCATAGGACCCATAAATCCTCCATCCAATGGTTATATATGGATCCTGGCAGCCACGGAGTACTTTATAAAATGGGTAGAGGCCATCCCTTTGAAAAAAGCTACTGGAGCAGCTGTAGCAAATTTCATTCGAGACCACATCATTACAAGGTTCGGGATCCCCAGAAGATTGATCAGCGACAATGGAACCCCGTTCATAAACAAAGATATGAAGGGATTAACTGAAGCATGCCACATCAAGCATGGAAGATCTACCCCATACTACCCACAAGGAAACGGCCAAGCTGAAGCTACTAATAGGGTAATATTAAAAATCCTTAAGAAAATGAAGCATGAGTATGGAGGAAAATGGAGTGACCATCTGGCAGATGTGCTTTGGGCATGTAGAAGCTCTGTAAAGACAGCCACAGGATTCTCCCCATTCTCCCTGGTTTACGGAACAGAAGCCATCAGCCCTGTGGAGTTAGTCATTCCTACACCAAGGATAGTTCTGGAGGAAAACCAGGGAGAAAGTGAGGACGCAAGCAATGAAAAGAGGCTAGCAGATCTGGAAGGAGTAGAAGAAGAAAGAGAACTGGCTAAGAAAAGGAGCCAGAGATACCAGCAAAGAATGACCAGAGCATATGCACAAGCAGTACGCCCAAGAGTGTTCAGTAAAGGGCAATTAGTGCTAAGGATGGCGGAGCACGTGAGGAGGAACCTGCCAGGGCCTTCCAAGTTCACCCCAAAATGGGAAGGACCCTACATCATCAATGCAGCTCATGAAAGTGGGTATTATTACCTTGCCAAAGAAGATGGAACAGTCCTGACAGAGCCCATAAACGGGAAATGGCTGAAGCAATACTATGCATAAGGACAAGGGGATCCCGGTACCTCAGGGTCCTTTCACCAACTTCACTATCTGCTAAGTTCTTTTTATTTTTGTCTTTTTATTTTTCAGCCTTTATCATGAATTCTGGTCTAAGATAATTTTGTTCAGGAACATGTGATAGATTGACACTTTGTGGTCAATACTGCACCAAAAGACTTTTTCTTTGTTCCTTGAAAATGACCATGTTTTAATGAAATTCCTGTTTCTTCAACATTTAAGTTTTTCTTTAAATACTGCAGAAAAAACCAAATTTGGATAAATTTAAGGAAGGATACCTGAGTCAAAAAAAAGGGGAGAGTATGTAATACCCTTTTACATATGGCCCAGGATTCACCTCACAAATAATTTCAGATATCCCACAAACAGTCCCAAGTGCATAGGTCTAGGATCACAGAATAAAAGTAAAATATCTAGGATACCTAGCCTAGCACTTGGCAAAAGGGAACCTGTCAAAGTTCATGAACTGGGACCGTGTCTCAAAAAGAAAAATATGTACATAGGGAAGGATACCAGTGTACCCAGTTCAGTACTTGCACAATAGATTACCGGGTACCTGGACCAGAATTTACAGTGAAGCCTGTGAAGAGCATGGTCCAGGACTCAGGAAAGAAAAGAGCCATAGGAAAGAAAAGGCAATATACCAAAGAAAAATGTAGATTCACATACTAAGAAAAAAAAGAAGCAGTTTTGAAACACAAAAGAGAAAGCAAAGAGCAGAACAATGTTCAAAAAGAAAAACTTATACAATCCCAAATTGTTTATGTAAAAAAAAAAAGCTAAGGAATGAGGCCGGCCAACAGGGAGGCATCTGGAGAAATAACAGGCACAGCCAAAGTAGCAAGGATCCTCTGCCGCTTGACCTTCAAGTCTTACAAAACCTTGTGAGCACGAGCCAAAGCTTCCTCAGCAGCAGCTATCTCAATGTCTATACTCTCGAATGATTGCCTCTGAAACAGCATATGAGCCAGCAGACGCAAGTGATCCAGCAGAAAAGACAAATTAAACTTAGCCTCTAGAAGGTCTTGCACCACCCCTCTCCACTCCAAAAGCTTTTCTTCAGACAAGGAATCTATGGAGGAATTCCTTAAGGAAATCAGCACAGCACACAGCAACTCCATTAAAATATTGCCTAGAAAAACGCCTCCCCTGAAGCCGCTGGTAAAATCCCCGTGACTCTTGAGCAGACTCTCTAGGCGGCAGGCCTTCCACAGAGAAACGCAGGAAGCTGCCATAAGAAGACCCAAAAACATGGAAGTGGCTGGCAGGAAGACTGTTGAATTCCAAGAGATCAAAGCGAGCCAGAAAAGAGGAAAGCCTTGAATCAAGATCTGGGGCAGTCATCTTCGAGGCATCCCCTATCACTGTGTCACCACTTGCAGAGACAGGAGGACTTGCAGCCTTTTGCTCTGGACGAAGGTCAGCAACTTGAATAGGTCTCACAATTCCTTCAGGAATAACAGGCTCAGAACCTGCAAAGCCTGTATCAATATTCAAAAAAAAAGAAGAAAAGAAAAGAAAAGGAAGAACGGATTTAGTCTAAAAAAAAAGGGAGAAAAAGAAGAACAAACCGGTTCCAGCTTCTTGGGGCAGAGCCTCTTCTTCCTGATCTCCTGACTTCCCCGAAGATTCTGGGTAGGAACATAAGGCAAGTTGAAGAAAAGGTGAAGGACCAATGGCAAAGTGGCTAAAAGAAGGGATAGATGCAGGGGGCTTCGCCATATATAAAAAAAAAAAAAGAAGGGGGGGAAGAAAAGGAAACACGATGGGAGCAGCTTGCACTCACCTTCTGAGCTTTCTGATTCTAAAGAAGAGGCAACACTAGGAGCAGATTTCTCACTGGTTTGACTTAAAAGGAAAAGGAAAAGGAGGAACTCAAGAAAAACTGAAAAAGAAAGTAAAATATAACGCTATTTCAAGGAAACAAGGTTTACCTGTTTGTTTGGATAAAGGAGTGTCTCCCAAAGCACCTTTATCTGACAAGGATTGAGGAAACACAGTCCTGATAGGACTAGGAGTGCGCTCAAGATGGAGACTTTGAGATGACGGGGTCCTAGAAGTTTTGGGATCCTAAGAATCTTGGGAACCTTGCATCGGTTGCCCGGTTTCCTCAGCTGGATCATCAGTAGGGGTCTCCTCCCCCATAACAGGAAAAACAACAGAAAGAGCTGTGATAGTTTCCCCCCCTAGAGCCTTGTCAGTCACAGGAGGGGATACCTCCACCTAAAGGAAGAAGAAGCGGAGAAGGCAGTGTCAAAAAAAAAAAGAGAGAAAAACACAACAGCAGGAAATGCAAACAACACAATGTCAGAACAAAAGGGAAAGAACAAAAAAAAGGGGAACACACATACCACGTCGTCTCCAGAAGATTGGCTCTTACCCTTCTTGTGATCAGACTTGCGCTTGGACTGCAAAGGAAATCACCACTCGTCAGCAAAATAGAAACAAGTACAATAAGGTGAATAAAAAAAAAAAAGAGAAGAAGGAAAGAAGTCTTGCCCTTCTCTCTCTCTCTACAGATTCTCTGGAAGTCTTTTGCTTACTACGAGTACGCCCAGAGGGTCCTAAAGGAGGCTGGGATACCAAACCAGAGGATCCTAAAGAACCATGGACTGAAGCAGTCACAGGAACCTGGGGAAAAGAAGACTCTACCTTGGTTTTCTTCCGGGTCCTTGAAACCAAAGGTTCCCTGACATCCTTGCCTTCCTAAGATGCCAAGTGTGCTTGAGATTTCCCCGTTTTCCTTCTTTTCGCCTCAGAGCCTATCTCCACACCCCCTGTACTTTCGCCAACATCAGCAGCTTTCATTTTCTTCGACTTGACATCTTTACCTTTACTCGGAGCAGTGGCAGCACTTATTGTCTCTGTTGCACCCCTTTTGATGGGCACCCCAGAGGAAGCACCAATGATGAGACTATCACCCAGCCAGGTCTCAGGAAAATCCTGTCCATAAGTCACCCAACCTCCCCTGGAGGCATGCCACTCTGCAAACCCAGTCTTGCTGCTTGCAGCAGCAGAAACAATCCCAGCAGTAGGAAGGGATAGACGTCTATTGGATGTCGGAGCAGAAACAATGCTAGGATTCGGGGCATCCTGAACTGTACCAGTGCCAACATAATCAACAAAGGACTTTTGTACTCTTCTCCAATAACTGGTATAGCCACTAGAAGCAAAGACTCCTCTCTGGGAGTTAGGCACTGCAAATTGGGGGCTCCTCCGTGACCAATAAGAAAAGGCCTGCAGCCTCAAGAAAGGATCCAAGGAAGGAAGTGATGGCACCACATCCTTAAAAACTGGAGGAATGTCCTGATCAAAACCAAATTGCCGGAGCACCCGGTGTGCTGAATAATGAGTATATTTTGGGCCACTTGAAGAAGGCACAGGAAGCCAGGATGGGCTAATGCAGGCAAGATAAGCCAGACTGCCCTCATCACCACGGCGCAAGTCAAAGGTATTACCTGTAGAAGATAAAAAAGAAGACAACACAGAATCACACGCAAAGCCAGGACCAAACTCACGAGGGGATCTCCAATATAAGCTCCTTGCTTGGTCAAACAACTCCACAAGATTGAGGCCACCACCTTTCAAGCTAATCCAACGAAAAATAATGGGAAAGGCATCAGTAGAATTGCCACAAAGACCCTTCACTATGTTGGGGGATCCTTGGAACTTGTCCTTCACAAATTTCAAATTCCTGCACTTAGCCAAAGTAGCTGCAGAACGGTCCCACATGAAAATCTGAAGAATAGCACAATGAAGAGATGAAGTGATCACATAACAAGAATCACCCTCAGCCTCATCTCCATGAAGCTGGTCCAATTGAGAATAAACGTGACCCAAAAACAGAGGGGCCAAAGGATACTGGGTACCTCGAGCCAACTTGATTGCCAACGGAAAAAACGAAGACTTCACTCCGTACCCAGGGAACTCACTAAACAAAAACTTACTAAGCCAAAAAGCCAGGAAACCGGCCCACCTCACTTCCTTATCTTTTTCACGAGAGAGGGTCATCACCCATCTCCCCATCCTAGCCGGCTTACCACCAGAAGAGGCGGCGCGACCACCGAAATGACCAAATAATTTTTCTTCTACCACGAGATCCTCACCAGAAAGGTTAATATCAAAGGGATTATCTTCACCAAACACTGGGAGGAGGAAGTTATTAACCACATCCTCTAAGGTAATTGTCAATTCACCAGTAGAAAAGAAAAAAGTATGAAGGGAAGGGCACCAATGACGTACCAGATGCCTGAGCCCTTTGGCGTCTCTGAAGCCCTCAAGGTTTCTGGAAATAGCCACCGCCTTTAGGATACCAGCGCGCTCCAAACGACCCACAAATTCAGCATCAGATAGTTCCTTATCTACCCATATAGGCCAGCCCTGAATCTTTCCTGGAACAAAATCAAAGAAAATAGGAACCGCCTCTCAGATTCCTTGTCTGATCTGGAGATCAAAAATCTCTCTAGGGTCAGGAACTTGGGCGGAACCGGCGAAACCCGCTTGACCAGAAAACATCCAAACGTGAGGGGATGGAGGAGCCTCACCATGAGATATATGAGGGAAAAATAAACTGAGAGAATACCAAGGATCCCGTAAAGGGAAGGCCGGACGTTCAGTAACTTCGTGAGAATCACTCGGAGCAGAACCAGAAGAACCTTCACCCTCAGAAGGACTGGGAGTACGCTCTCTCCTCTTTCGAGAAGAAGAAGAAGACATCGAAACAACACGCACTCTGAGAAGAAAAGAGATTGAAAATGCGAAAGGGAGGAAGACCAGAGTAACAGAGAAGAAGAGAAAAAAGAAAGAGAAACACAAAGAGTGAAAAACTCAGAGAAGCAAAGTGATAAGATGAAACGGCTACAATAAAGGTGCAAATAGCAGTTGGGGAAAACAGTTTATGGAAAGACGCGCCAGTTGCCAAGAAATTTAATTTGAAGTGATCAGCAGTTATTAATGAGAAATAACGGGAAACGAGAAAAGTGGGTAGAGGAGTTTTACCTCAAATACCTAACTGCCACGTCCCGTATAAAAAGGAAGCTGCAAAAGGTAATAATTATAAGGGAATACAACATGCAAAAAGGAGGTGACTAAAAGCAACAGAAAAGGGTCGGGATCCCAAGTAAAAAGGAAGGGAACCCAGTAGAAGACGAAAAAAGGGGGATACCACGAAAATCTTAGGAAACCTAAATCACTCACGCGTGGGTTTCAGGCAACCCACGAGTTCGGGGGGCTAAATGTTGAGGTCTAAAAAGGGTCATAATGAAATAAGCCCAAAACAGAAGAAAAAGTCAAGCCCAAAAGGAAAAATCTCAGGCTAAGCCCAAAGTAATAGGCACGGATGACCCATGGGGGATAAAAGGAAGGCCCAGAGGATCCTGAAGCCCAGAAAAGGAAGAAGCATCCCAAAAAGAGACCACGACAAAATATAAAGAAGCAAGGATCCTCAAATCCCTTCAAGCACAAATAAAAAAGAAGACTGGGACAGATCGGTAGAAAGAAGACAGGAAAAGAAAAAAAACAAGAAACGCGAGTGACCTCTCATAGCACAGACAGCAAAAGGGCCTTGGGAAACCAGGACAGGGAAGAAGAATGGCAACGAATGACTTTCAAAAATGGCAGAACAGGATTCCGCCCAAATAGGAAAGAAAGGGAAAAGAAGAATACGCCAGAAATGGGGATGCCGAGAAGGGCATACCTCAACACGTCCCAAAGAGGATGGCCAACCAGAAGCTTTCGAAGGAATCAGAACCAAGAGAAGGAAAGAATGAGAGAAAACGGCAAATGGACTTACCGAGGCGACAGGGACAGAACATGCTCTGTTTACAAAAGAACAAAACAGGGGAACCCGGGACACCCAGAAAAACTCCATTATAAAAGGAGGGGACGGGTTGTGAAGAAAGCAGCGAGAAAAAAAGAAAGAAACACAAGAAAGAAGAAATTCTCTAGGAAGAACCATCAGAAAAAACTATGCAGAAAGAAAATACTAAGGGAAGAACAAATACTGCTTCCCGATATCCTGTAAAGGCCACTATTGCACATACTCGGATTCAACGAGAATCAAACTTTGCAAGTTTTGAAGGCTGAAATAGCCATTCAAGACTGCAATTTTTGAGCTTGATTGGACCTTGTATCACGTCCTAGTGAGCTTTCTGTAATCAAAACAGATAACTTATTAATGAAACACTGCTTAATAATTCCCAGGATCCCCGCAGCACTATTTCTTTTTTTTTTATCGTTTTGCTAATCCTGCTTTGTTTCCTTCTGAACTTACGTTGTTAATTTTGGTACTCTTCGATATCCTTGTTTGTTGTCTTTCTGTATATTGTCAGGAGTATTCTCTGCATTCACTTGATTCTTAAACAGCTCGTTAGCTGCGGTGAATCAAGGCCCGGTCCACCAAATCCTTCCTTTTCATTCAGGCCCGGGATCCTTGGGCTTGAGTATCCCGAAAAAGGCACTCTCACAGTACCCCATCTTCAGCAATGTCGTTTGCTATTTAAACACCCAAACAGGTGGGCCCCATGCTGAAATATGTGTTTGATACGTGATTTAGAATATGTGTTGTTTGAGTTTAGTGTTTAAGGGTTGTTTGAGTTTGTATTTCACATGAGAGTTCAACACTCTGGGCCTACCTGACTTAAACTCTCACTCTTCTCTCCCACGCATATAAGCAGATGGTCTCCTCTCTCCTACGCGTCAGTGCAATGTGGCCTTTCAGCAACGTCTCTCCCACGCGTTTGTGTAGCAAGAAACTCTGTAAGCTTTTCTCCTGTCCCTCTCGCATAGCCATGTCGCATCATCATAATTCACACACCCTTCATTAATCTCACACACACACCCACCCAATCCACCATAACTCGTCCCAACGGCCATCATCTCCTTCATAATCGTTGAGCAGATCCCCAAAATTAAAGCCCTAAATTCATCACAAACATCTCCCCAAATTGTACTGCCTTTCAACCTCTCCACCTACCATATTTACTCTCATAGCCCAACCACACCCTTAAGCACTGTTTATTGTTGGATTTTGTTAATCCCACAATAGGCTTTATCTCAAATCACCTTAATTGCCCTTCAAACCGCGTCTAGCATTACATATGGAGCTCGTAGACATTACTTCGTCCTCCTCAATCATTCCACCATTTTCATCATCATCCTCCAACACAGTTCTTGCACCTAAGGTAAGTGTTTAATGTTTGTGTTAAATTCAAAGTTCATGTTTGCCGTTACTGAAATTTGTTCTTGGTTGCTGTTGATTGTTGCTTGTTGCTCTTGATGTTGGACACGTTTTCCTCCATGCCCTTCTAACTGTTCATATACATATAATTTGTGAAATGGGCTTCCTGAAGCTAATTAAGGTTTAACTAGTTAATTGCTTTCCTACAAATAATTTATGATTGTGATTCTAGATTTGGTTTTTTTTCCCATGTTGTATGTAACTTGTCTGCAAAAGAATGTCTTCAAAATATACCTATAATAACTACTTTGAGTTAATCTTGACTCTGTGTTGCTCTAGATGTATTACTTTCTTTTATACATAATGTTACAACTTGTTTGGTAGAGTTTTCTGTTTAAACGACCATTTTATTATTGTGCAGTTATTGGTTTAGACCATAGGGTTAGGTTTAAGTTCAAAAATCATAAAACTAATTAGGAAAACAGAAACCTGAATTTACTAGGCAACCATGTACAGTCTGTCATGCCTATTATCCATGTTAGTGGATATTTATGGCTTAAGTGTGTATGTCTTATTAGATGGCATACAACTTCATATTTCTAAACACCAAAATATCTATTTGAAACATATTACCAAACACATTTTTCTCTTTATGAATACTATAAATACATATTTTTTACAACACTTTTTAAACCACATTTCCACATTATTTTAAACAACATTATTCAGACTCCTCTACTAAACGGACCTTAAACCCCTAGCTGCCTTCCTTGATCTATACACCTGACTAAGACTTAAATCAATCAAAATTTGTTGCATCACATAGTGCTTATCAATCAAAATTTGTTGCATCACATAGTGCTTAACACCTGAGACCTCCCAGTTAGGATTCTTACTAAAATCCTCCAAACACCTGTTTGCCACATAGGTTGATGTAACTTGCCCATTTTGAAATGTTAGGGGGCAGGTACACTTAGGATTAAGTGTCTTGATCTTAAATGTGCCATCTTCAGTCACCATTGAGGCATAACACTTCCATCCACAATTTTTCTTACAATGTACATAAATTTTCTTCTTCTCATTTAACTTCCACTTGATATCAATGTGATGCTGAATCACATACTCCCTCAAAGCTTTCCTAAAAACCTTGGAGTTTGGAAATTTCATCACTTTTACCAACTTAACATTTGTCATATCAATCCTCTCATTGAATTCTGGGTTGCCAAGTCTCAGCTCATCATCAAAACCATCTACACTTGCAATATCATCCTCTAAAGCTGGTTCAGCCCACTCATCTAAATTTATGTTTAGAGGAGGAACATTGCTTGGCCTAAGTATATTTGTGTTTGGTTGAGGTGTATCAGTGGTTGGGACAGTGTTAGGCTCAAATGGAATTGTGTGAGGTGAAGAAGACTCACCAAATATATCATCAGTAAAGTCTTTTCCTTCCAGACCTTCATTCAACCAATCAAACTTCTCCTCTACCCCTGCACTAGCACCACCCCCTGCACTAGCTCCTGCACCAACCCCTACAGCCCCTGTAGCAACCCCTACACCACCCCTGGCACCAACCCCTTGACCAACCCCATCAGGAACTTCAATTGCAAGTGGAGCATGACCACTCTTCACATACAATATGATGGTGTCTCTTAACCCTCCCTTATTAAGCTTACATATGGACACCACATCTTTATCATCTTCTATCAACCTCAAGTTTTGCTCAAAGCTGCCCCCAGGAGCTAAATAATGAACCCTAGATGGTTCATCAATCCCCAATTCCGCACATATACCTTCTATTTCAAAATAACTAAGCCTATCAGGATCCTTATACATCATTTCAACTTTCCCACCAAAGTATTCTAAACTTGGGTTCCACAGAAAAGTACCCCCTTAATGAACCTCGAATTTCACTTCATCATCCATCTGCAATAACAAATTACCATTTGACACGTACATAATTAACAATTAAAGAATTGTAAACAATAGACACATAAAGAGTAAACACTTGTATGTTTCTGTTTTACTTTTCGGATGCAACACACATCAGAGGGACCACATTTTTTGCTTTGCTTTTGTTTCTGTTTTACTAATAAGCATATGCAAACACTAAAATTTAAACCCAATAGAAATTTGGGTCCACTGTGAGAGACAATGACCACGACAGACAAAATGCCCATAAACAAACACAAATCCAAACAACAGGTGGTCACATTTTTCATAAACATCAATAAACACAACCAAGATTCTCATTCCGTTACAAGTAACATTAACCATTGACTGATTACTCAAAAAACTATGAAAAAACCACAAGCCCAAATTAAAAACCCAAACAATGACTGATTTTCTTACCAGGATTTTAGTCCCTCAAACAACCCATTGCTCGTCTAGGTTTATACTTGCAGCACGATTTCAATATTAAATGCAGAATGGGGTTTTTCGTGTTTCTAGGGCTTGTGAGGAAAATATTCAATGGCTTGTGTTTTTTATCCATGTTATGTTTTGATTTTTAATATTCAAGTGGGCATATGTGTACATATGAGACTTGTGTGCTGAGAACAAGTCTAACAGCAGGTAATTTTGGGAGAAGGTTTCTGGGTTGTAGCTGATATAAGGTAAGTATAGTTTTTACTTAATCTAGTTGACTCAAGTGAGTTTGGAATGTGATGTGTTTAATTCAATTTATGAACAGGTTGGTCCCAAGTGCCCTTTCTTTCAATGGATTGACAATCCCACTTGTATGCGTGGGAATGAAGCTACCCATTTGGTGCAACAAAAGCTGGATTTACTGCAAAGTGAGTTGTAACTTGCACGTGAAAGGGAAAGAGCAGCTACCCAGACAACAGCATAAGCTACCCAAATGGCTAGTGGCAACTCCAGGAATTTTTACTAAGGTGTTCCAAATTTTTTTTTTTTTTTTTAGTTGAAAGATCCAAAGCCATCATCAAGAAGATGAAGATGAATCTTGCACAGGAGATGAATCTTGGGTACGTGGTTTTTTTATCAAATATTTGTCCATAATTCTAGAAAAAAAATAAACAATAAACTATAAGTTCATTTGAAATATTAATAAAATTATTAATTATTGTTATTTAGTTGTTTCATTAATTTGTTTATCTTTTATAATATATTGGTTAATTAAATTATTAATTATTATTTATTAGTTGCTGTAGGGTCAATTTTTGGGGCCCAGGCCCAGCAAGTAGGTGATTCTGGCCCAAAGAGATTTAGACAATGAATTTATAGAGAGCGGGTTACAGAACTAGGCCCTAACGAAGTGAGTGTTAGTTAATTTTAGGCCATGCAACGATTTAACGTAAGAACATCTCCTTCATGTCCACTGGATGTTCGGTCCGAGGAGACGTGTGGGTGCACTTCTGTTCTTGATCAAAGGTTCTGGTCTTTCTCTCTCTCTTCTGTTCTTTCTTTCCTCTTTTTTCTAATCCCCTCTTCATGGGGATGCCCTTCTCTTATATAGCCTCCTTAAAGTCATTAGAGTCTTACACTTGTTGATCATCTAGACCTTCACTTGAGTGCCCGTCCCATCGGACATCTCCCCTACCTTTCTGTGAGTTGTAGTGGCCAAGGTAATACTGTTCGCCTATCCTCTCCACATTAATGCGGCCAAAAAAGTAGCTTCCCTGCATTTAATGCGGCAGCTGTAATCTCTCCCTGGACATCCTATACTCTCTTCCTTCTCCCGGGTTTGTGAGGCTCGTCCTTGCTACCAATATTCGTTGGAGTGATTCCTTATTATTGGTAGGGTGCATGTTTGGTCCATATTTGGCACGTTCGAGGAGACATTCCTCCTCGGACCACTTTTTAAATAAGTTTGGGCTCATAAGAGTTGGGCCGGAAGTCCTTTTGGCGCTCCACTTTCTCCTCGGGCGTGGCTGGACTCTGTATGGGGCCCAAGGCCCATTGTTTGATTTGGGAATTTTACCCCTACAGTTGCTTTCCTTAATTAATTATTGGTTAATTAAATTATTGTTTATTAGTTGCACTAGCACACATTCCAGGTGCATTTACTTCCCCCAATTCAAATTCCTCACCTGGCCCCATGTGCCATGAGCCCATCCACCCCCCACCCCACTCAACAGACAATGAGACAAGCCCCCCAATCACAAGAGCCAGCTGCCAATTAGAAAATTTCACAATCACAAATCACAATAAGACAATTAATTGTATCTCACAAAGTCTCACCAACACCAATGGATAAAGCCAAAAAGAAAAAGTGAAGAACAAGGCCAAAATATTAATAAAGTTAAAGCTAAGTTGAGCCAATCACAGTTGTTCAAAAGAATCAGATAAATTATTAAAGTTAAACTATTAAAGTCTTAAAAGAATAGAGAGAGAGAGAGAGAGAGAGAGAGAGAGAGAGAGAGAGAGAGAGAGAGAGAGAGAGAGAGAGAGAGAGTCATTCATTTCATTTCAGTCTAATTTCAAATTTCACTTTCATTTTCATTTTTCAAATAAAGAGAGAGAGAGATTGAGAGAGTCAGAGAGAAAAAGAGAGAGAAGTTATGAAATACCTTGAGGTTGAGGTTGAGGGAGCACTAAAGCAAGCCGAGTGATGGAGCAAGTCGAGCGACGAGTGACGTGACCAAGCCGAGCGACGAGCGACGTGACCGATTGGCGATCTTTAATGCCCTAATCCCGATGCGATGTGCACTAGACTGGAGCTCGAATTGTGTTGGCTGACCGATCTCCGATGCAGCGTTGCCTGATCCGTCTGTTGGCTTATGTTGCAGCGTTGCTCTATTAACGTTTTTATCTTTGGTTTGCTTTAATGATATCTGATTTAGAGATTTGCAGCATCTATTGGGTTTTGGTTTTTTTATTTTTTATTTTAGAATCCGTGAGTTTGCTTTACCTGTTTACCATCTGTTGGATTTTTTTTTTTTTTTTATTTTTGTTTTTTGTTTAGATTGGGTTTGCTTTATGTTTAGGATTGATGTTGAGCTTTTTGTGGGCTTGCTCTGTTACAATTTTTTTTTTCTTCAGATTTTAGTTCAAAATTTTTTTGGGCTTTTTTTATTTTTTATTTTTGCTTGAAAGTAGAACAAATCATTTTTATTTTTATTTTTTAATTTGAGAGTGTTACTAATTTTGCTTAAGGGTGTTTCTCAATTTTTTTAAGGGTAAACAAATAAAAAAAATTTAATTATTTTATATAATTTTTTTTTTTTTTAAAGTTAGGGTGTTCTTGGGAACACCTTGAGTCCAATGTGGCGTCGCCACTGCAAATGACAGAAATTGCTCAAGAAAGGGCAGCAAAAGCCACTGAGAGGGAGAGAAAGTTTCGAGTTTCCTCTGTTTAAGCCAAGGAGATAGCAGTGAAAGTTTTAGAGCAAGAGAGAAAGTGCAGAATTGCACTAATTCTGTCATGGTTTTTTTTTTTTTTTGGTTATGTTATTTTCATGTTTTGGCTCAAGTGAGAATGTTGAAATGATGAGATTGAGTTTGCTTGGTGGGTTGTAATGTATAAGCTGGTCTTCGATTGTATTGTAATAGAACTATGTAAGACGGTAGATGTTCTTGGCTTGAAGCCACTTAATAATATAAGTTTTTTTAAGATAAAATGTTATTTATGTTAGATATTGTTGGTGTTTTTGTTTAAAGTGAATTGACTATTTGTGAGCTGTTATCTGTTGGTGTTTTGTTGGATGTTGTGAACTATGTTGGTTTGTGCATAAAGTGCATTGTGTGAAGATAATTGTGTTGAAAGTGAATTGTTTAAAGTTTAAAGTGCATGACAACTATCTGTCAACTTGCAAGAAAAGACAACAAATGCACACATAAACCTACTAGTCAACACATACACCTCCTGTATTCAAAAGTGACTGCTATATTTAATACATAAACACATAAACAAACTTATATTTGTTCAACTACAATAATTAACTACATGACAACAACTAGTCAAAATAATAATTTTGAACACATGCCATTAAGTTGGGAAATTGTATACACATTCTAGGTGGCATTGAATAGTTTTTCATCAACCACTAGTAAATATAGGGCATTTGGTACAACAACAACCAAAACAGTTACACTTGCCCTTGTTTACAAAACTTACAAAAATACAAATAAATCCCAACAGTGTTTTAACAACATACATAATCAACAATTGTCTGCTCTGCCATTGTCTACAAATTACATATAACCCTAACACTACATAACCCTAATACATAGTAACAAAAGTGTCTTGACATAGTCTTCATTTACTACCCCTGCCCCTGCCTCTCCCACCAGAGTTGGCATTTCCACATCTTATTTTACATTTCTGTGTCCTAGCTGCATTACCCCTTCCTCTCAAAGCAGCTCCTCTGGTAGCAAGTGATCTTGTAGGCTACAAAGTACAAGAAATTAAATGTTAGCTACCAGTATCACAGTTTTATGAATAAAACATTAAACATAAAACTACAGTGTTTGTGATGATGGTACTCTAGTGTCCCATGTTTCTGCAGGGGTGTGTAGTGCTGGCTGGCTTGAAAAGAATCAAGGAGCTCCTTTAACTGTGTACCTGAAGTCTGAAGAGTACCACCGATTTGGTTGTTGTGACCATGGAGTCTGAGCTGGTGGTTGTGACCTTGCTGCTTAGTTGGATGAGGTCATAGTGTAAGGCTGATGTGTTGGTGGGGGTTGAGATAATGCTAAGGGTTGAGATGAGGATGGGGCTTGGGAAGCAAATTGAGCCTGTGATGAAGATGGGGCCTGGGATCCTTGTTTGCATGTAGAAGGTCTTCCACTTACTTGCAACCAAATATGAGCATGTTTATAGTGTCAGTTTTTGGCATTTTGCACATAATAAAAAAAATTTGTAAAAACTTACAGATTTCTCATTCTGCAATCTCTTTCTCCTCTCCCATAGTGTCTTACCGATGACATTGGCTTTACATCCCCTTGCATTGTGCCCTTCCTTTTGACACCTTCCACACCTCACTGGCTTGTTTGCTCTAGACACCCTATAAGGGTTCCTTGACTTATCAGCCTCTCTCTTTCTCTTTATGGGTGGCCTGCCTAGTGGCTTATAGATAGTAGGTGCAACAGGCTTGGGTTGGCCACTTAAGATCCACTCAGACTGGCCAGGTATGAGTGTCTTGTATGTTTCCACAAAAGCATGATTGTAGTAGCATGGATGAGTATAATCCTCTGGTTTCTCACAATTCACAAAAATGGCTGCAACTTCATACTTGCAGGGGATTCCTGTCAAGTCTCATACTCTACAAGTGCATGTCCTCCTTACCAAGTCCACCACATGTCTTTCCTTCTCATTGTCAACCTTATAAACAAACCTCCCAGATGGCATTGCACAGAAGTTCTTAGACTCTAATTTCAACTTCTCCAACTTGTCCTGTATGCTTGGACACGACTTGCCACCATACTTTTCTATGCCAATTTTCTTTATATACAGCCTGCTCATAAGCCTAACTCTAATCCACTCCAACATTAATAAAATTAGTTTGTCTCTAGCCTTCACAATCATATAGTTAAAACTCTCACTCAGATTGTTTACCAGACAATCTATCAAAGCCCTTGGAGAAAAGTGGGATTTGGTCCACTATGTAGGCTCTATATCTACAAGGTACTTCCAAGCTTCTTCATCCAAACTCTTAAGATGCTCTATCCCCCTCTCAAATTCCCTGACTGATGTTGTGCCAACACATCTCCATAGTACACTCTTCAACTCCATGCCTTTGTGGTTAACCTTAAAGTTGTTGTATATGTGCTTCACACAATACCTGTGCTCTACAATTGGGAATAGAGTCTTCATTGTAGGTAGAAGGTCCTGCAATCAAGTAAACAAGTAAGCAATTAATGTCAGCAAGTAAACATGTAAGCATTCAAGTAAGCAAGCAATGAAGTCATAAACATGGGCTAGATGATAATACCTTCTGCTTGTCACTGATGAATACCAGATTGAGCTCCTCTAACCTACCAATGTCATCTGCAAACTACTCCAAGAACTAGATCCAGCTATCTTTGTTCTTTTGCTCAACCACAGCCATTGCTACTGAGAATATATTGTTATTTCCATCCTTAGCAGTGGCAGACAATAATTGCCCACCAAACCTACCTTTTAAAAGGCATCCATCTAACCCAACAAAGGGTCTACAACCACCTAGAAAGCCAACTTTTTGAGCATTGGACCTAATGTACATCCTTTTAAACTTGGGTTTTGCATTCTCATTTTCCATCTCTGTTTGCAGTATCACCTTGCTTCCTCCATCTCTCCTCCTTATCATTTCTGCATAATCTCTAAGTTGGCTATACTAAGCCTCTTCATTTCCAGTGATCAAGGGCTCGTTTGGTACCTCATCTTCAGCAATGTTGTTTGCTGTTTAAACACCCAAACAGGTGGGCCCCATGCTGAAATATGTGTTTGGTACGTGATTCAGAATATGTGTTGTTTGAGTTTAGTGTTTAAATGTTGTTTGAGTATGTGTTTCACATGAAAGTCCAACACTCTGGGCCTACCTGACGTAAACTCTCACTCTTCTCTACCACGCATATAAGCAAATGGTCTTTTCTCTCCCACTCGTTAGTGTAGCAAGAAACTCTGTAAGCTTTTCTCATGTCTCTCTCGCACAGCCATGTCGCATCACCATAACTCACACACCCTCCATTAATGTCACACACCTACCCAATCCACCATAACTCGTCCCAACGGCCATCATCTACTTCATAATCGTTGAGCAGATCCCCCAAAATCAAAGTCCTAAATTCACCACAAACTTCTCCCCAAATCATACGACCTTTTAACCTCCCCACCTACCATATTTACTCCCATAGCCCAGCCACACCCTTGAGCACTATTTATTGTTGGATTTTGTCAAACCCACAACAGGGTTTATCTCAAATAACCTTAATTGCCCTTCAAACCGCGTCTGGCATTACATATGGAGCTCGCAGACACTGCTTCGTCCTCCTCAGTCATTCCACCATTTTCATCATCCTCCTCCAATGCAGTTCCTGCACCTAAGGTAAGTGTTTAATGTTTGTGTTAAATTCAAAGTTCATGTTTGTCGTTACTGAAATTTGTTCTTGGTTGTTGTTGATTGTTGCTTGTTGCTCTTGATGTTGGACACGTTTTTCCTCCATGCCCTTCTAACTATTCATATACGTATAATTTGTGAAATGGGCTTCCTGAAGCTAATAAAGGTCTAATTGGTTAATTGCTTCCTTGCAATAATTTATGATTGTGATTCTAAATTTGGTTTTTTTTCCCATACTGTATGTAACTTGTCTGCAAAAGAATGTCTTCAAAATATACCTATAATAACTATTTTAAGTTAATCTTGACTCTGTGTTGCTCTAGATGTATCACTTTCTTTTATACATAACGCTACAACTTGTTTGGTAGAGTTTTCTGTTCAAACAACCATTTTACTATTGTGCAGTTACTAGTTTAGACCATAGGGTTAGGTACAAGTTCAGAAATCATAAAACTAATTAGGAAAACAGAAACCTAAATTTACTAGGCAACCATGTACAGTCTATAATGTCTACTATCCATATTAGTTGATATTTATAGTTTAAATGTGTATGTCTTATTAGATGGCAGACAACTTCATATTTCTAAACACCAAAATATTTATTTGAAACACATTACCAAAC
Organism: Quercus lobata; assembly: GCF_001633185.2. Taxonomy (NCBI): domain Eukaryota; kingdom Viridiplantae; phylum Streptophyta; class Magnoliopsida; order Fagales; family Fagaceae; genus Quercus; species Quercus lobata. Next base: position 60,396,736 of record NC_044908.1, read on the forward strand.
ACATTTTTCTCTTTATGAATACTATAAATACGTATTTTTGACAACACTTTTTAAACCACATTTCCACATCATTTTAAACAACACTACTCAAACTCCTCTACCAAACGGGCCCCAAACCCCTAGCTGCCTTCCTTGATTTATACATCTAACTAAGACTTAAATCAATCAAAATCTGCTGTATCACATAGTGCTTAACACCTAAGACCTCACAGTTAGGATTCTTACTAAAATCCTCCAAATACCTGTTTGCCACATAGGCTGATGTAACTTGCCCATTTTGAAATGTTAGGGGGCAAGTACACTCAGGATCAAGTGTCTTGATCTCAAATGTGCACTCTCCAGTCACCATTGAGGCATAACACCTTCATCCACAATTGTTCTTACAATGTACATAAATCTTCTTCTTCTCATTCAACTTCCACTTGATATCAATGTGATGCTAAATCACATACTCCCTCAAAGCCTTCCTAAAACCTTGGAGTTTGGAAACTTCATCCCTTTTACCAACTTAACTTTTGTCATATCAGTCTTCTCATTGAATTCTGGGTTATTAGGCCTCTGCTCATCATCAAAACCATCCACACTTGCAATATCATCCTCTAAAGTTGGTTCAGCCCACTCTTCATCTAAATCTATGTTTGAAGGAGGAACGTTGCTTGGCCCAGGTGTATCTGTGTTTGGCTGAGGTGTATCAATTGTTGGAACAGTGTTAGGCTCAGATGGAACTGTGTGAGGTGAAGAAGACTCACCAAAAATATCATCAGTAAAGTCTTCTCCTTCCAGACCTTCATTCAACCAATCAAACTTCTCCTCTACCCCTACACTAGCACCACCCCCTGCACTAGCTCCTGCACCTACCCTTGCAGCCCCTGTAGCAACCTTTGCACCACTCCTTGCACCAACCCCTTGACCAACCCCATCAGGAACTTCAACTGCAAGTGGAGCATGACCACTCTCCACTTACAGTATGATGGTATCTCTTGGCCCTCCCTTATTAAGCTTACACATGGACATCACATCTCTATCATCTTCTATCCACCTCAAGTCTTGCTTAAAGTTGCCCTTAAGAGCTAAATAATGAACCCTAGATGGTTCATCAATCCCCAGTTCCTCACATATACCTTCTATCTCAAAATAGCTAAGCCTATCAGGATCCTTATACATCATTTCAACTTTCCCACCAAAGTATTCTAAACTTGGGTTCCACAGAAAAGTACCCCCATAATGAACCTCGAATTTCACTTCCTCATCATCTATCTGCAATAACAAATTACCATTTGACACGTACATAATTAACAATTAAAGAATTGTAAACAACAGACACATAAAGAGTAAACACTTGTATGTTTCTGTTTTGCTTTTGGGATGCAACACACATCAGAGGGACCACATTTTTTTCTTTGCTTTTGTTTCTGTTTTACTAATAAGCATATGCAAACACTAAAATTTAAGCCCAACAGAAATTTGGATCCACTGTGAGAGACAATGACCACGACAGAAAAAATGCCCATAAACAAACACAAATCCAAACAACAGGTGGTCACATTTTTCATAAGCATCAACAAACACAACCAAGATTCTCATTCCATTACAGGTAACATTGACCATTGACTGATTACTCAAAAAACTATGAAAAAACCACAAGCCCAAATTAAAAACCCAAACAATGACTGATTTCTTACCAGGATTTTAGTCCCTCAAATAACTCATTGCTCGTCTAGGTTTATACTTGCAGCATGATTTCAATATTAGATGCAGAATGAGGTTTTTCGTGTTTCTAGGGCTCGTGAGGAAAAGATTCAATGGTTCGTGTTTTTTATCCATGTTATGTTCTAATTTTTAATAAAAGGGTGTTTTTCTAACATCTAAGAGTGAGGTGGGTAATGGAGAGCAAACAGATTAAAGTTTGGGTGGGCAAAGTGTTAAGTTTTAAACCACGGGTAGGTAATATGAAAATGGGCCAAACCACAGGTGGGTTTACTGTAATTTCACTATTTTAATAAAAATGTGAGTGATCTTAATTTAGTGGTGGAAGACTAAAGAATAATTAAAAGAGACAAAATTATGGTTAAGAATTTTGAACAAGATACGAGCAAGCTAGGGATAGGCAAAGTATGTACGAACTTTAGGACTTGAGATTTATGAAGGGCTTGCTCGAGCGGGATGATTATTACTCGAGTGAACAGTTGCAGTTTTTGTGTTTTCTACAAGATTGTTGCATAAAAATGAGGGGAAAGATGCCTTTTGAGTCCCTAACAACTAGTAACGGTGAAGACAATGTTTTAGATAATTTGTTCCAATTATAGTGACATTTCAAAGATGCATTTTCAATGGCAACTATTCATTAGTTATAAATAATCATTCATATATAGTTGGTTCTCTATTTATATTCATTCCATAAAAGAGTATATTTGTTCACCAAAAGACGCATTTTTTTACCAAACAATGTTATAAGTATCCGTTCATAAAAAGAATCTTAATAATATAGGTATTTATCTATTACACTTATTATAAAATAAATAATAAAATAAATTCAAATAAATAATAATTAAAATAAAATGTACACGGACCACGTTAAATCTTTTAATGAAAATAATTAGCAAATTAATGATTAGTTGATCCTCCATTTTGGAACATGTATCTAAGAGAATGCCCAAAAGTCCCAATGTTTTTAAGTCGTAGTTCTCACATATGGTCAAAATGAAACACTGGCTATAACAAGTAGACAATGAATTCCCAATGTTTTTAAGTCGTAGTTCTCACATAGGGTCAAAATTAAACACTGGCTATAACAAGTAGACAATGAATTAATGTGTCATTCACATTTCTTGCACTATTTTCCTCTCACATTTCCTCCCCCATGCATTCAAGTTGATTTTAATTCAGTGGACTCTAGTGGAAAACAAAGAACTGACCCTATTTTCTTTTCCGTACATGTTCTGCTTCTGCTTCCCAAGTCCCAACAAACAAAGTGAAAAGAACTCTCTCTTTAATTCCCCCTTGCTATTTTTCTTGCCTAAATTCAACCTAACCAAACGGTCCAAACCTAGTCCAAATCATTCCAGCCAAGTAGTAGATTCTTGTTTAGCATTATAAAAATAAAATAAAAAAAGTTGTAGATTCTTAGGTTTAAAATATTTGAAGTGGTTGCCACTTGCCATTGCCATACTCAACCATACGCCCATACCTGGCTTACATCGGATGTACATCTCTTTCTTTTCATTTTTTTAATCATGCGTAAACCCATTTAACTAATCGAAGTGAAATTACTTTTGAGTATTGTGAGGTTCACAACATTTACACCAAAATTTTACAACAAATCCAAATTAGCCCGTGGTTACTGGGTTAAAAAAAAAGTAGAAAATTATTTCGGTTATAATATTTTCATAATAAATCTTAAAAAGTAAATCGTTATTGATTATAATTTAAACTCACTATTCAAATTACTTTTTTCTCCTCCAATAGCAGTCAACAATTTAGAATTTTTTGTGAAAATATTGTAAAAAAAATAATATCACTAGCAGATCAATATTAAAACTAACAACAATTTACCATCTCATGATCAACTTAATTTGTTACGAGTAGATTTCAATTAGTTCAATTAATAAAATCTATTATGGTCGAATAAGAGATCTATAGTTTAATCATAGTCAAGATAAAAAATCAATTAGCATATTGGTCTAATAATAAAAAGTAATTATCAAGAACGGATACCGTTCTTTCACCCAAAAAAAAAAAAAAGAACAGATACCGTATATTAAAATTATCTCTAAAAAAAAAAATTTGATGCAAAATTATTGTAAAAATAATTTTGCTAGTTACTTTTTTGAGAGACTATTGGTATGGGAGATGATAAGAGCGACCCCAACCAAAAAAAAAAAAAAAAAAAGCAATGGCAAAACAGTAAATGATTGAAAGAACACAACACAAGTTATATATAGGCAGGTGGTATATAAATTATGTAAAAGAGAACGTCAAAAGACAGACAACGTTTGTGAACACGCAACCGTCGAAGGAGAGAAACAAGTGGCTGTTTTTTATATTTTTCAGTACTACTATCCGAGGGTGAAGAGCACGCGCCAATAGAAGTACGTGGGGACGGTCCAATTCCAAACTCTCTCTCAACCTCCTCACTTTCCGCGAAGCTGCACGTGTCAACGCGTCACGCTGAGCTGGTCTTTGACAGCACACGTGGCGCATTACCACCGGTCTAAAGCACTTCCCAAATATACCAATCTCAGCCGTCCGTATGATCCCACAGAACCCAACATCACTTCTTGTCTGACCGTTCGTGGAAGTTAAAAGGAAAAAGAAAAGAGAGAAACAACTAAGTCAGAGACAGAACACACCCACAGAGAGACAGAGAGACAGAGTTTTTCAGCTCCTATACCATACCAGGTATTTGTATTTTCTTTCTAATTCCACTGTTTTTTAGTTTGCTCTTTCGGTTCAAAGCTAAATTTTAGAGTTTCATTTACTTTTACTGCAATCTTTTTTCTTTTTTTGTTTTTGTTTTTGTTGGGGTTGCTTTTACTGTGTTGAAATGGTAGTTTAACTTTATAACCGTCATCTCAGCTTTGTCTTTCTAGGGTTTTAGCTTCATGGGTTGGTTTTAATTATGGGTTCTTGTTTGAATTGTTGTTGCTCCTCTTTATTTATTTATTTATTTTTTTTTTTTGATGTGATGAATTCAACTTTGATTTTGAGTTTGGTCATCTGAATTACTACTTGGTTGACTTGGGTTTTCTACTTTTCTTCTTGTTTTAAAACTTTACTAGAAAGTTTTTGGTAATTTGGACTTGGGTTTTGGAATTCTTGTCTTCTTAATAAGTTGGTCTACTGTTTCTATACCCTTCTTTCTTATTTATTTTTTGTTTCCTTTTGTTTTTGTTAGGACTTTAAATTCCACATTTTAGCCAGCAATTACACATTAATATTATGCCTAAACTAGACACCCTTGAATTTTAACAGAAATGGATAAATTCTATTATCTGCTATATTTGGATGTAGTCCTGCTCAAATGGATGAGTCAATTGACAGTGAATTTTTGATGTTGAAGTGTGTTTGGATGCACAGAATAGGAAAAACACATTTAGTGGAGTTGTTAATTGTGATCGGGGCTGTGGTGGTGTTGGAGCCGGCGGTATTGACTTTGGTGATGGTGTTGTTGTGTTTGAATGTTCAACTCGTTTTCTTTTATGTTTGAAAAGATCATTTAAGAGAGCCTTATTCATTAAACCTTCCTTACAGATCATTTGAGTTTCGAAAGCAACAACTGTGTCAATTTAAGTGAATTGTTGTCACCTTTTCTCATTTTAGACCTTATTTTGTCGCATTACTAAATGTAATAAACCAAAATCCTAGCTTTGAAAGAATTTAAGGTGTTGATCATCCGTTACTCCCTCTCACTTGTAACCTCTTTTGCATCGGATTATGTGGGCCATCCAAGTTGATGTCATTTTTGTTATTGTAATTATTATTATATAGAGAAAAAGTTTCCTTATTTTCGTTAGATCTGCTATTTGATTTGTTTGTATTCTTTCTTTGTCGTGAGTATACCATCGTAAACACGTTGCATTTTTGCTATCAGTAGAAGTTTTATTACCTATCAAAAACAAGAGAAAAAGTTTAATTTTAATTTATATGTTCGAATAGAAAGTACTCTGTTACTTTTTTTTAAAAATGGTTAATATATAGAGAGGGAAAATATGATTTCATTTGCTTTATCTGGATATTTTATGATTTTGTCAATTACACGACGGCTGAAAGAAGCATGATGTGATTGTCCACCCATGGGAGTATTTAGCAAACTTTTGTCCTGAAAAGGTGATCTTTCTCTGCATGGATGGCAGCATTGGAACAGATTATTAAATTGGACCAATCATCAAAAGAAAATGAATCAATATCAGTTGATAACCCAAGTTGATATATTGGGTAAATGAGATGGAGAGATTGTCGATCACTTGCTATTACATTGTTTGGTAGCTAGTTGCTCTTAGATATTGGTCTTCTCCTTCTTTGGGGTGTGGTGGTGATGCGGATGCCACACTCAGTTGTATAGAAGTTTTCTGCTTGAAGGGGTGTTATAAAAAGTGAGAGGTTTGTTATGCTTGTAGAGTAGCACCCCCTTTTTTAATTCGGTGTATGTATAGGAGTAATAGGACATTCGAATGCATAGAGTCAATCTTTGGCATGCTAAAGATGGCACTCTTGAGGGAACTGATTTTATTAGGCATTCTGGCTTGGTAAGAGCATCTCCAGCAGATTAGGCAAATTTTTGTATTGTTTGGAGAATGAACAGTGATTTTTACCTTTTAGCTACCCACTTTTTAAAATACATTCTCCAACAGATTGTCTATCACATTTTCTATCTCATTTAAATATTATTTCTTTATTCATTATTTATTTATTTTTAACAACTACACATCTTTCAACATTTTTTTATTCAATACCTGATTATTATAATAGAAAAAAAACATTTAAAGAATGAACAGTAGCCCATCAGACTTGATGAGCTACTGTTCATGAGCCAAAAAAAATTCCGGATATAGAGAGTCCATTGGAGACTATTTTTATGGTGTCATTCTCTATTATAGAGATTTTTATGCATTTAACTACACCATTGGAGATGCTCTAACATGTTCTTTGGCTTGGGGTTAGTGATGGTTCTGGCTATGATAATTATGGTGATTAACTAACTACACCTAACTAATTTATACTAAACTTTCTTGTGTTCTCGGTGATAAATCTAACATAGATTATGGATCTGCTAGTTAATTTTCTTATGTGTTAATTACTGAAGTTCTATTTACAAATGTTGACTTTAAAAGATGTTTGAGTGCATAAATACTATACTGCATGATTCTCATTGTTTCTAATGGTTGCTGAACATCTGTCCTCTTTATCTTTATCATTTCCATGATCCAGTCTCTGCTTCCGATTTGATTGTTTGGAGGGTGTTGTTTCCCCACTGATGTTCCCGAATCAAGGTTGCGGTACATATCAGCAGTTCAGATCAAATGCCATCACTAAAAATGAAGCACAATTTGAGCATGCACTGTTTAAAAGAAAAATATGGTCTTCATGTCTGCCAAAAGTCGAGTAAAGTTTCCAAAAAATCATGCTCATATGTCAGGATTACTGAACAAACAGCAGAATTTGACACCTGTATTCACAAATGTCAGGATGGTAAGCAACTACACCTAAGATTTTTTTCTCTCAAACAATGTGTAGTGTATTTAATATGAAGGTTTCAAGTTCTCTATTATTGGCTATCAACAGATAGATATCCAGTGTAGGTTTAGTTTGACCAATTTGATCACCAAGGGTGGACAAAAATCTGTTAAATCGTGTGACATCGGTACTTCGTTTCAAAATAACATTTTAAGAACAGAACCGTGTAATAGTAAAGCATAGATAATATTGCACAATGTCCTGTTATATATCAGTGTGTGTATGTAATATTCAAAATTCAAAAAGTTTTGGCATGCTTTGAATTTAAAGGAGATAAATATGAATGCTTTCAGTCTTCACTCAACAGATATGAAGGTTTCAAGTTCTCTATTATTGGCTATCAACAGATAGATATCCAGTGTAGGTTTAGTTTGACCAATTTGATCACCAAGGGTGGACAAAAATCTGTTAAATCGTGTGACATTGGTGCTTCGTTTCAAAATAACATTTTAAGAACAGAACTGTGTAATAGTAAAGCATAGATAATATTGCACAATGTCCTGTTATATATCAGTGTGTGTATGTAATATTCAAAATTCAAAAAGTTTTGGCATGCTTTGAATTTAAAGGAGATAAATATGAATGCTTTCAGTCTTCACTCAACTTAAAGAATAAAAGAGCTCAGAATAGCAGTAAAAGTTATCAAAAGCAAAAAAAAAAAAAAAAAAAAAATGCGTCTTTTAAATGTTCCCTTAGTTTCCATAATTTTTTTTTATATTGGTAAGTGACATTAGCAACCTGTGGTTTTTGAATCTATGTCCTTACTCTCCACTCATTCTTATAAGAGGAAGAAGTGTCATTTTTGCCAGAGCTAGTTCCACCAAATTCTAATCCATTTCTTTGCCCTCCCCCCCACCAACCCCCCCCCCCCAAAAAAAAAAAAAATGCACTTTGAAGAAAAGAAGTTAATTACCTTTTTATCAGTTGTGGGATAGTTACCTATCCAAAAAAAGAAAAAAAATCAGTTGCGGAATAGTTAAAATTGTTTGTGTGATATGTTGGTATTTTGTTCTGTTTTGTGTTTCACTAAATACAACCACAGTTTGATGTTAAAAACAATGAGTTTTATTATTTCCAAGCATTATGGGCTGACTGGGTTCCTATTTTTGTAATTCATGCATATTTCAGTTTGTTTTTGTAATTAGAGATGCATTGTTAATGCGCCTGATCGTTCTTATAGTTTCTTCAAGCACCCAAGTGCCCATTGAGAACGTTGAAAGCAATGAAGCTACAGACTGTGCCGAATTGCCTAATGAAGAAACTTCTCAGTTTCAGACACAGCCATCATTCTTTGTAGATTCTACAACCATTGAAAGAATGGTAAAATTTTTATTTGCAAAGACCAGACTTTTATTTCTTTAATTTGTCATTTTGGGATACCCTTACAGTAGTTATTAAATCAGGTTGAGATACATTAATTGTTTTGACCAAAGATGATTTTTCTTTGTATTGTGACCCTTTCAAATCAAACACATGAAGTTGATGCATGCGGAGCACACTAGGTGCATGTGGAAGCTGTAATGGGTTTATAGATATATAGTTGATTGCAACTATTTATCTAGGATTTTTTTTAATAAGTAAATATATATATTTTTCTACAAGTAAAAAATTTGAGAAAGAGGGAAGCGTGGGGAATAAGTAAATATTTGTGACATCTAGTGGATTTAATAATATCTATTTGAGCTTGCTCCTCCTTGCCTATTCGCTGTTGAAAACATATGGTATATCAAGTGGAGGCCACAAGTGTGGAGAAGTTATTTTCATTGGAGAAGTTCTTGTTAGATATGAGGTGTGAATGGCAAGGAGGCAAGTATTTCTTACCTCTCCCTGGACCTCCTTGCGAGTATTGTAGGTTACCTTTTGTTGTTAAAGACATTTTGAAAATGACTGGAAATTCTATTGTGCCGTTTTGTATGCATATAGTTATTCAGATAACAAAGAAGCATATATGTATATGTACTTGTCAAAAAGATAGCATATGTGTCCTTATTTTAAGTTTTAGTTATGAATTTTGTCCTCCATGTACTGCTTCTATATCATGATCTTATTGTGTTCTATGCTTCTTTAATCTATTTTGGTGGTAAGGTACCAACAGTGGTGGTTCATTAATTTGCAGGAATCTACTCACAATTCAAACTTAGAGACAATTTTCTCTCCTGCTTTGGAGCCCATTGAAAACGATACTGAACTAAAAGCTGACGGTGATACAGGTCTGACTTGCAACTCTGTTGTTCGAAACTAAATCAATCCACTATATTTTATGTTCTCTATAGGTGGGAATGGTCATGAAAGACTTCTAGATGTGCTTCTGAAACCGCAACCAAAGTTGAAGAACAACAATTACTTTTTATTAGACACTTATTTGTTTATTTTGAATACAACTTTACAAATCAATATGGTATGCTGAGAGTAAAGAAGAAAAGAAAAAGAAAAAAGATAGGAATTAAACAATGGTGGAATGTTCATTTACCTGCCTATATTTCCATACATCTGCTTCATTCATGTGGACCAAGTCTCCCAATTTCTAGTCACTGAAGGCTAGATTTTGCATTTATGTTTTGTTAATTCAGGAGAATTCTTTCTTCTTAAATGGGGTAATATAAAATCTGATTCTTCAATAATGTTGTTTGTTTGAAGGCATGGAAAACTGGGTCATGCATATTTTGCAGCTTTTCAAAACCCTGACTAAGTATAAAAGAAATTATTGTATTTTTCACTACTTTCGACTGCTAGAAGTAATAAGAACATGAATTCCAAGCTTCTCTATCTGGAACATGAACCCTAACTTGCTGGGAACATGCTTTGCCTGGAACAATATTGTTGCAGCTGTAAATATGGTTTGTCTGGAACATGAATTCCAAATTGAATGTGATAAAGAAATCATAAAAGATATGCATTTCAGCTCCTGTTTACATACTTTAACCATGTAAAGTTAGCAACTTTTACATGCGTTTTTGAAGAGATTGTATCTGATACCTGACCTTTTTTGTAAATTGCTTTAGGGAATAACAATGATCCTGACATGCCAAGGTTGGGAGCTGATGATAGTGATGATAATAGAAGCTCATCTGATTATCAAACTTGTGATGTATCAGATTTTTATATATCTGACATGGTTGTTGCTAGCTTACCTGTCAATGAGAATGCTTTTGATGGTGATATTGGTGATGCAAATTTTTTTCCTAGTTACGATTATACTGAGCCAAGTATGTTGTTTGATGTGGCTGAGCAATACATAATGTTGCCTTTCCTTGAGGAAACTGTGAAAATGAGTGATATCAATGATGCCCAATCTGGTGAAGAAGCCTTAAATGACTCAGATAATAACAGCTTGTACCTAGCAATTGATCAGATGAGATCCTGCAACCAGGAATTTGATGTTAACTCTGACTCAGATCAGGCAGAGTGCTTTGATCCGCAAGTTTTCATAAAAAATTTACCAGAACTATCAGATGTGGTGTCAAACTTTCAGGCAACTATTTTGCCAAAGGAAACTCAGAACAGTAAAGCTGTAACACTAGTACTTGATTTGGATGGTAAGGAAATTGAGTTATATATAGTTGTTCCCTCACTTTTGTTATCCTGAATTAGTTTAACATGATATCTGCACATTGCCTGCACATGAGAAAACATCCCAAAGCTCTGAAGATGACACTGTTCAGTGAACCTCGTTTATTTCAACTGACTTGCTTATTGTTACAAAAACTTTAGTTGACTGCTGGACTCATTGAGTTGTAGAAAGCACAAAAGCAGGCATTCAGTTACACGTTATGTATAAGTTGATATGTTTGTATGTATGTTTTTTTTTTTTACTGTAATATGATCTTGGCATAAATAATTTGGAGTTCATTAAGAGTTACTTGAAAATTTACTTTTTCCTTGGGTAAAGATTTTCTGAATGATGAAATTTTCTTTTCAAACCAATATGGGATAGAGATTTAATAGATTCTTGATAATCTCAAGTGAATTTTGTTAAAAGAATATATAATCTGAGCCTCTGTTCTCATGGAGCTCTTACATTGTGGTTCAACTTGGAATCTAAGAGTAGCACTTAACTTTAACATTTGTTCAATGTAATTATATTGTTATTTCTTTTGATTTTTATGTTTGGTCTTGACTTTCTTATATGCAGAAACACTTGTCCACTCTACATTGGAACACCGTGATGACGCAGACTTCACCTTCTCTGTTTTCTTCAATATGAAAGAGCACACTGTATATGTGAAACAGAGGCCTTACCTCCACACGTTCTTGGAGAGAGTTGCGGAGATGTTTGAAGTTGTTATTTTTACTGCAAGCCAAAGCATCTATGCAGAGCAACTTCTTGATATACTGGATCCAGATGGAAAGCTTATATCTCGCCGAGTTTACCGTGAATCATGCATTTTTGCAGATGGCAGTTACACTAAAGATTTGACAGTTTTAGGTGTTGATCTTGCAAAAGTTGCCATAGTTGATAATTCTCCACAGGTACCTCACCTGACCGTTTTATCTCAGTAGTTTGGCCCTTGGCTTGGTCCCTTTTTTTGGGTCACTTCTTGAGATGTTGAAAATTTATTTTAGTGGTGTTAATCATTAGGTTGATATTTGTGTTTTCAGATTATGTTAGGGGGTATCAACTTAGATTTAGTTGGACTTTCTTAACTCTTGAAGGTGTGCATTTCTTCAGAGATAGAGAAAGAATTTTTTTTAAAGGGGTGGGGGGGAAATTGGGGGGGGGGGGGGGGAGAGGAATTGCTGACCCGAGGTCTAAGACCTGGCATTTTGTTTGATTCCATGGCTTGACGTAAGACAGTATCTTCCCATCATCTGGTTCAGATATTCACAGTTCTGCTTGGCACTTCTAAGAAATTAAGTTGTAATTGATGAACTTTGGAACTTATGGAAATGCATATGTCTAGGCAGGAAATTCATACTAAAATCTAGTAAATGATATGTCCAGTAAAAATCTAGGAAGGCAAAGATTTGAGTGCTAGCCCTTGGTATGAATAAGGTCTTCACAACTTACTTAATATTGACATGAGAAAACAGTGTATGTTATCCAAAAAATAAAAGGGTGCACAGAAAGGGGGGAAAAGAAAAAAGAAAGACAAAAACAAAACAATAGTTGTACCTGTAGGGTAAACTGCTGATTCTGATTGTTTAAGCCTTATCTCATTTTGATCATTTCAGGTTTTCCGGTTGCAAGTCAATAATGGGATTCCTATAAAGAGTTGGTTTGATGATCCGTCAGACTGTGCACTAGTTTCATTACTTCCTTTCTTAGAGACCCTGATTGATGCCGATGATGTCCGTCCAATCATTGCCAAGAGATTTGGTAACAAGGAATAAGAGCCCCTTTTCTTTCTCATTAGCTTGAATATAGCAGCTCCTTGTCCCTCCTGTCTATTTTTAAGCAAAAATTTGGCTTCTAATTTAGATGCTGAGTTCCATTTCCTCTTTGAGCTCTTGAAATAATTAGCTATACAATAAACTATTTCTTGCCTAATTGTTGGGTCAGCTCTTGGTGTTTGTTCCGTTCCTTTTCTCCTCTTAGCTGACAAGTTTATGGAGTGGTTTCTCTAATTTTGTTGAAAGTTAGTCTTATAGATTTTCTCTTATATATTTAAAATGTACAGTTGAAGTTGCTATTTGATCGTAAGGAGGTGTATATGAATTGTTATAATATTGTGAAATATAATTCTTGCAGCCTGCTGCTTGCTTTCCTATCCTCTGACCTGAGTTTTTCTTTAATAGTTTTTTTATTGCTCTTTATTATTCTTCCATCTTTTATGAAGAAATACTGTCAAAATATGCTTATGCTAGTAGTAAGAGGTTATCTTTTCTACTTGTCTATTCATTTCTACAAAATTGTTTGAGGTTTTGACTGTTAATTCATTGTTCATTTTCAAAAATAAACTAGGAAGTACATTTAGTGGGATTATAATATCATTAATATGAACTATCTTTTCTTTCAGTCACACTTATGAAATGTATGGTGAATTCACAAGGAAATGATTTAACTATTTCTATAGATGATTGCTCATGGGAATCACAATTAAATTTCTTTCAGAAGCTAGTTATCAAAAACGAATATCCCAAAAAGCAAAGGTAAACTAAGATCACAAAAAATTGATGCTATTCCAACTATCCAGTTGACAATTGCATGGTTACCTAAAGGAAATTACTGTGTAAGTTGAAATTTGAAACATAAAACAGTGATTAAAAAGTACAAGAACTTATCAAACCCAGTTTAATAAATTCTCTTACTTATCTGGGGGAAAAAATGTAAACTAAAATTCTGATAAGGTTTTGGAGACCTGTTGGGTGATAAATAATACCTACTTTGTTGGTTAAAGCTGAACCTTCATTTTCTCTTTGTTGCAATGTAGTCTTTTATTTTTATTTCTTTCCCGTTCATATCTTCAGAAAACCATCTCCTTAGCTTTAGGTTTAATTTCCTCCTTGCTACTAGTATTACTCCAGTTTTCTATAGCTTGCTCTTGGACAGGCATGTTTGTGTAGGATGCAAATGTGGAGTGATTTTGAATTAGTTGTATAGCTGGAGTAGTCTGCAAAGAGGGGGATCTTTATGAGCATATCAGTCTAGTTGTAACTAGTAAAATATATTGACTTTTAACATATTTCCATCTCTGCTATATGTGTAGCAAGTCAGTAATTTATTTGCTAATTTATTGATAGTAATGCACATCCAATAATATTTAGTTTGAATCATGACTGCTCTTAGAGTTATAGGCCATTGCCTGTATTAATAAATTGAATAGAAGACATGGAGTCATAGAATTGGAATTAAGATTAGTTTAACTAAGTTGAAAAGATCTCATAGAGCTAGTTTTGAGAGGAAACTATGTTCTTTCTCAGGAAGTTTGGGTTTGAGATGTTCTAATGCTTGAAGAGGTTAAATTTATGCTTTGATTAAGAACTCAACTGACTGACCTAGCACCCTCAACACCTAAGTTTACCTTACTAGTGACATTACCGTGGGGTGGGGTAGTTTACCTTACTAGTGAAATTTCTTAGGAGGCTACCTGTGCTGAATTAGAATCTCCTGTATTGGATGATCTGAATTGTGAAAACCTTTTACGATTTGAATTAGAAACTTATGAGATGATATATGGGCAAAGGGTTAGGAAAGGTAGTACTCTTGATATGGGGCTATGTTTGAATTGGTGAATTAAGAATTATATGAATGGAAGTGGTTGGTCTGTTGAGAGACACCATTGAGCAGATTGTGAAGAGAAAAATGGTTTGAACTTGTTAACTACATTGAAGAATGGGGGAAACAGATGATGAGTTATGGGTGTATAAATTACCTGATTATCGCTGCTTGTCATGATCCTGTGCTGTATATAATAATCCTTTATACTTTCACAATTTTGTATGCCTTTTCTGCAGGTCGTTTGAAGAAACCTAATAGAATATCTGCTAATGGCAAAAATAGTAGGTACGTAGAGATTTACTGCTGCTTACCTTTATCAGAAGTTTGTAGGTAATAGGTATTTAACTTATAATGCATTTTTCTAACAATTTGTTTGTCTTTGAATATTTGAAGCAACATTGAGAACAAGTTACTTTTGTATTCTCATTTGGAGAAGATTAGATTGTTGCATTTTTTATTTTTTTGTTGTTCTTTTGTATCCTTTTAATCCCTACAGTTCTGTTGTTTCTTACTAACCAATGGCTATTATTTATGTAATATAACTAAGAGCATTTAGCTACAAGTTTTTCTTCTTCTAACATTAAAGATGGTATTTTGATCATTTTTAGTTACAAGCTTTATTCATTTTGATGTTGCCATTGCTTGTATGATTCAAATGGTGGCTTTACCCTTTGTAATTTTTGATTTTAGTGCTTTTTATTGATATTTCTGCACTTTTAGGATCAGCTTATTTAAGAAAAAATAATCATTATTTCCACCATTTTCTCCTTGACATACATGGACGAAGACTGTTTGAAGTAACCAAGTTTCTATTCTAAATAGCAATATCATTTCAGTCTGTCCATTGAGTGAATTTGGTACAGATTCCATCCAGTTAGCGCAAAAATGTTTACCATTTGATGTGATTTAGTAGCTTTAAATTTCAAGAATGCAAGACTTTGCCAAGGTAGGCATATAAGTCCCAATTCTATCATTAACCCAAAATTTTCTTCCCCTCCTCCCTTTCCATATTTGTCAGGAACTTAAATTTTGTTTGGAATTACAATTTTCCTAGAGCACTCATCTTAATCTAAGGTGATCCAGTCTAAAGACTTGGGCAGGAATTGAGGTACCTAGAATATTAATAAGTGGAAAAAGTTGTGTGCTAATATTAAATTCTGTGGAAGCTTGTTCTTGGTAGCCAAGGAGTTGAATATTTTTATTTACTTCCCATCAGAATGCGTTTTTTAATATTATTTTGCACCATCAATCTGGGGTGGAACTACATACTCTACGTAGGAAGAGATGACTGTGGCTCTTAAGTTGGGTTACAAGGTATGCTTAGCTTAGGTGTTAGGCTGCTATACGGAGCAAGCTACATGTCTTGACTCCTGACAATGGATAATTTATTTCACAGTAATAAATGATTCCTATAATTTTGAATTTGCATTTTTTTTCACTAATGGTTTGACCGTTTGAGATATAAATATATTAATATGTTCTAGCAACAATTGGCAGGGCAAAATTTCAAGTGAGCAGTATTGATAGTGCAAGTTAAAAAAATGTGTCTAAAGAAGTAATGACATGGTAATTTTTTTAATGATATGGAAATTTTTTTATTATTAAAAATTTACACCAGTCTTTTCTGGATAATTGGGTTGTTACTATGGGGAAAGAGATTTGAACACGAGATGTTATGGACGCATTTGGAAGCGCTAACCATTTGAACTATAAGGCTTGTGTCTTACGCATAACATATTATGTATCAAAACCTATTTCTATCCACACACACACACACACACACACACAAAGGGTCTGAGTCCAAAGTCATAATTTCTCTTGTTGGAGCTAAATGCCTAAACCCAACCTCTTACTTTATCCCTTGTATGCTGGGCATGAGAAAAAGGAATTTCATGTAGATGAAGTCTTTACAATGAGGCCCAGATGAACAAGTTCAAAAGAGAGTTTTACAAGAGTTATTGGACTTCCAAAGCAACAATTTTGGGGACTTGCGAGTTGTGAGGTCCAAATGATATAGCCCATGCACGACACCTAACCTCTGCATTCAGCAAAACCAAAACCCAAACCCAAACCCAATACCTAGAAAAAAAAAGAAAAAAAAAAAAAAAGAAAGAAAAAAAAAGGCGAAAATGCTACTGTGATCCCTACATTTGGTTAATAGTCAATTTGGTTAGTGCAATGATGTCATGTGCACAATTGGCATAATGTAGCTAACAAAATTAATTATAAATTTTTAAATAAATATTAAAAAATTCATAACATTTAAATGAAAATAATAATAAATTAAAAAAAAAAAAAAAAACATAAAGAAGGCAATGAGAAATTCTCATATCGTTCCATTACATTTGGTCAAGAATGTTAGACCAAGGCAAAGCTAAGATGCAGTTTGTACAATTGATATGTAACCTTCAATATTTGCAAAATATTCTCTCAAATAAGAGATTTGAGGTTTAAATTCGTTTACATAAAAAATCTATTGTTGTTTTAAAAATTCTTTGTATCTATCAAAACATAGTTTTTTTTTTTTTCATAAGAGAGATATTTAGGACCCTTTGGTAAAGGCATTTGAATAGTGTTTGTGGGATTTGGGGTTTATTTCAACATAGTTTGGTTGTAGATGTGTGTTCTGCAATGCACGTGAGGAACATTATCAAAAAAAGATTCATAATAAACAACGTTGCAATTCACGACTAAATTCAATTTAAAATTTATAGAAGGTAACAGAGTTGTTGACATTGAGAAAGGAAAATGAAAATATTAGACATTTGAATGTAATTGAAGCAGTGTGATAAATGATATCCAAAGATGCAGGCGGCATATTTACACACTTCAAGTGAACTATTTATGTTGGATTTTCAAATCAATCTTCTTCCTCTCACTCCCTGATACAGATTAGGAAAACATGTGAGAATACTAATACTAAAAAAAATATTGACCAAACGAAAAGAAGGTACAGGAAAATGTTAGAGAAAATAAACTACCTAGTTTTTCTTTTTCCTACTTGTTGATAGGTAAAAAATCAATTTGTGGAATTGACATAATCATTAATTCCTTTAATTTTCTTCATGTTTTCATACTTAACAATAGTGTCAACCCATACTTGAAGAACGTTACCCATATAATCTGTAGGAAGCTTGAAGCTAACTGACTTGCCAATAGACAATAACTTTCATGCAAAATCCATCTTTCATTCAGTGCACCTTTTGACCAGAAGAAAAACAGTTCCAATAGTATGTGACTTGTAGAAGTGTTACATTTTATTCATGAAAATCAATAAATAAATAAACATAAGAAAACAAATACAAACATAGATCTTAAAAGAAAAAAAAAAAGGGAATCAAGGAGAAAATCTTAAGTAGAAATCTTTTGTTTTTTAATCCCTCTCTCTTGCTTGTTATCATAGATCTAATTCATAATTTGCTAGCCTAGGATGACATAATCTCAACCACTACTGAACTAATCTAGATCTATAAGATAAATGGTCTGTTTAATAATGTTGTTTTAGTAATATTGTTTGTATGGTTTGGAAATATGTGTAGGTGAAAACGTATATAAAAATACGTGTAATATTGTTTAAAAATTGAAAACATGTGGTTAACCACATATACTAAACGGCCAAAAGCTTTAAAATATGTTTTTTTTTTTACCTTTTCAATCAAACTAGCCCACCTTAAGCCCAAACAGAAAAACTGCCCCGGCCCGCCCAAACCAACTAGCCCACCTTAAGCCTAAGCCCCTCTCTCTCTCTCTCTCTCTCTGACCTAAACCCACATAAACCCCTAAAACCAAAACTCATCTCTGTCTCTCTCTCTCTCTACACAGCAACCAAAATCACCAGCCACCACCGAACCACCAACCCGCGGCGGAACATCTAATCGAACCGGCTAAAACCCAGCTCCTCTCTTCTCTTCTCTCAGTAATTTTTGTTTGTCTTGTAAAACCAAAATGAGCGTGGTGAAGGCGACTAAGGAGCAGAAGGAGAAAGAGACGGAGGAGGAGATTCCAGAGGACTTAGATTTGAAAGTAAAGAAATACCTCAGAGGCGGCGCAGCTAATTTCGACGATTTGAAAGATAAAAAACTCAAGGGCCAGCTTTCCCATCGAGAGTCTTTGTATGGAGCTTCTGCTAAAGCCGCTGCTAAGTATGAAAAGGTCTGCACCTTTCTCTTTTCTCTCTATTTCTTGTTGTTGTTGTTGTTGTAGTATTAGTGAAAATGATGATATGGGTGTACTGTATGTATGTATATGATTCAGTGGCTTATGCCGAGTGAGGGAGGGTATTTGGAGGCGGACGGTCCGGTAGAGAAGACATGGAGAATCAAACAGGAAGATATTAGGCGCGAAGTCGATATCTCCAGTTCCAGGAATCAGCATGATGTTATTTTACCAGGTTTACTTCTCATTTTTGATGAACTACTTTTTACTTGTACATGGTTTCTTTCTAGTTTTGACTTGCCTAAGAAATATATATATTTTCTTTTTGTGTGGCAAAACTTAGGTACAGTTTCTTAGGCTCTCCGATTAAATTCAACAGTGTGGTTGTATTGAATTGTGTTTAGGAAAAGACAACACTGTTTGGTTATTGTAATCGCGTGTTTGAATTTAATTGGGAAACCTACAGTACAACATCTAACTAACTGTACCTAAGTTTTACTTGTTTTGTTTTGTTTGTTGTTGTTGGGAATGAGCAGGGTTACTGTAATACAATACTACCCCTTGAGCAGTTTTTTGTGGATAAATATTAAATAATGAAATTTGGATCCCTTTGCCTCAAATTTGTCTATTCATTAGAAGCATAGATGAAGTTGTTCTTTAGTTTGGTTGTATTCAACTAATTATATGTGTCTTTTCACCTTCAAGTGCAGAATTTAGTCCATACACTCTTGATTTTACCTCAAATGGTCAATATATGGCTGCTGCTGGACGGAAGGGTCATCTGGCCATTGTAGACATGAAGAATATGATCCCAAGGAGAGAAATTCAGGTATGCGCTGGTCCTAACAGATTGAGTTGGCCCTTTAGGAGATCCAACTAGATAGATGAAACCCCTTAATTAGTGACATATGAATGCTGGGATTGTATATTTGTTAACAATTTCTCCTTTTGCAATTTTAAAAGTATCAAAATATGAGGCCAATGAACTCCGGTCTAAGTGGCACATCCTCTCCTTGAAAATTTGGAAGGCAACTGCATTGTGTGCTCTGTGGACTATTTGACAAGATAGGAATAGTAGAATTTTTTTTTATGGTGTTGAATGGCCTATACATGTAATTAAGCAAATGATGTTGTGATCTTTATATGAGTGGATGACCATGTCAATTATCAAAAAAAAAAAGAAAAAAAAGAGGATGAACGTGTTAGGAAGCATCCTTTGTCTTCTTTTTTAGATTTTGTAGCTCTTTTGAATTTGAGATTTTTATGGATGAGGCAAGCTGCATGTTGCAATTTG
This sequence comes from Quercus lobata, assembly GCF_001633185.2. Taxonomy (NCBI): domain Eukaryota; kingdom Viridiplantae; phylum Streptophyta; class Magnoliopsida; order Fagales; family Fagaceae; genus Quercus; species Quercus lobata. The sequence continues at coordinate 60,416,577 of NC_044908.1, forward strand.
TTCTATGTCTTCTTATGAATTAAATTATTTTCAATCATTAAAAAAAAGTTTTAATGCATTCAAGCTTGATCCTTCCCTTACACTATAATAGAGTCTGGCTCTCTGCAGCCTCATACAAAGGGGTGAGTGATAAAACCTCTAGATAACAAGGTCATTGTGAGAGATCTCTTCGAGTTTTTTGGTCAAAAGAGAAAAAACAGTCCAGCTGTCCAGGTAGCCTCAAGCTTTTGTGCTTCTTGATAAAGTGTCAGAGGCTTTGAGATGTGCGTATGTGTGAGGTTTCTTTGGCTTCTGAATGTAGGTTTCATTATTTCACGTGGTTCAAGTTCATAACAAAAGAATATTTTACACCACTGGTAATGATCAATTATAAGCATGAATATTGTAGGAATTTTTGTTAGAATTTTTATTCATTCAATTTCAGTTCATATCTGTGATATATAATTTGTAGGTAGACCTCCCTGATCACAATATGATAAATTTTGATTTTTAGTCTGGGATGTTGCTGTTCTTTGTTCTTAGGGGATGTGGGTAATGCCAAACTGAGATAGTTTTCACTTAAGGTTAAAAAGGGATTTCTTAATAAAACAAAATTAAGTAGATAACCAAATTTATGCATTTCCTGGACTTTTTCTGGTTTACGTATTTTGTATGTCAACTTTTATCCCCTGATTGCAAGATTAGACTAATTGACTAATTGTTGATTATTTAGGTTGGAGAAACAGTGCGTGATGTGGTGTTCTTGCAAGATCAGTCCTTCTTTGCTGCTGCGCAGAAAAAGTATGGCCTTCTTGTTGAGAGTTGAACTGTTTGCATGATTAAATTAAGTTATTTGAACATTCACATGGTAAATCTATAAAATCTAGATGTCACCTCAAGGGGTAGCACAATCAGTTGAGGACCATACCTCATGAAGTGAAGTTCACTAGTTTGAATCTACCCTTCCTCCTCCTCTTGGGGGAAAAAAACCATATAATATAGATGCATGTGTTTATGTGGTTGAAACCTTGTCCTTTGGATCTAATTTGGTACACAGATTATATGGTTCCACTTCCACCTTTAAGTCATCTTAGCTATTAGGATATAGGGTTCTAGCATGATATTCAGTTTTTCCCATTTCAAAAGTGGAATTGAAATATATATGCTAGTTGAAGTTTTTCTTATCATGCTGATTCTTGTGGTGCACAGAGATGGAGTAATCTCAATTTAATTTCATGAATGACATGTCCTCTGTTTTGCTTTTTATCTTTGGACTAATTGATAACATTTCAAGAGGTTGCTAAACCTGCTTAATCTAGTTTTGAACTGGGCTTCTTGGGTCTCATTTTGCTGATTCTTTTGTGTGGTTGCATGAAAAGGAATTAATCTCATTTTATTTTTTTGAATGGCATGATTTGATTTGTTGTTGCCATTTGTGGAATTTTAACCAATATTCATGATCAAGCACTACAATTAGAGCACATTTGGTAGACTGTAATGATAATTACATAGGAATAGGAATAGAAATAGGAATAGGTATTACAAGAAATACAAGATGTTGTAATGTAATTTTTATTACTATTCATTTGTTTGATGATAACACAATAATAGAATTTGAAAACAATGGACTGAAAACATTTTAAATCAAACTTAAGATATATTTTAAGAAATATCTTACTCATATAATTATATTTCTTAAAAAATAATATATTTTAAATTTGAAAGAGAGATTAATTATTTTTTTATGATTTTTTATTTTCATAATTGTTAGGTGCATTATGGAAAGTTTTTTTATTTGGAAATATATTAATTTTAGAAATTAATACACTTACTAAGAAATAGCTATTACAACCTTTTTAGAGATGAATAGTTATTTCTCATTTTAAAGAATATCTATTTATAAGGAACGAGTGTTGTTAAAAGTGCTGAGCGCACTTTGCGCTTAATAAAAAAGCTCGAAAAAGCGCGCTTAAGGCGCGCTTTTGTGAGGGCGCTTCGCTTTAGAGGGAAAAAGCCCCAAGGGCTTTGCGCTTAAGCACGCTTTTAACAACATTGTAAGGAACAGCTATTCACTATAAAAGTAATGCTACAGACACAAACTATTTTACAACATTTTTACAAACTGTTGATGTGGCTTTAACATTTTTCAAATAGTTATTGTAAGTAAAAATGTGATGTTAGTGATGGACCCATATTAGAACCAATAAGAATTTGTCACGTCAGTAGTTTGTAAAAATATTGTAAAATAGTTTGTGTCTGTAGCATCACTCTTCCCTGTAATAAAAACATAATCAAACTACTGAATAGTTAAATCATAATAATAACTATTACATTACAATGCCTATTATAGTCTACTAAACATACCCTTAGTATGTTTTTCAGCTGTTTGGGTTACTACTTTGCTTCAACTCCATTGCCTTATGATAATTTATTCTTGTTGCTTTTCTCCAGTCTTGGACTAAACTTGTCATTGTATTGGCCTGTGATTGTCACCGCTATCATGTTTTGCTTTGTGACATGATTTGTTGAAGACATCATGTCGCAAAGCAATTTGTTGAAGATGTGCCAACGAGCTCTAGCTCAATTGGCATGTCCATCCCTTGCAAGTGCTCAGTGGAGGGTGAGGTTTTGGGTTCATGACCATCTCAGTGCGTGTGACTTACACACACACACAAGCGTCGTTCTATGCTTTATAGTTGTTTATGTATTAAGGCTTTTGGTATTGTCGTTTGTCACGTGAAAAATCAGTTATATTTTATGGTCATATTGTTTGAGATAGTCATAAAGGACGAACCTACTGCATTGGGATAGTTCATTTCAGTTGCTCTTAACCAAGCTTTTATACTTGTTGAATTGTCATCCTGCCGCAACAAGCACCTTTTTTATTTTTTAATATTATAACATTGTGTTTAGATCTTTGGTTGAAGCTTGGATCATCATCTATTTTGTTTAGGTTTTTGTAACTCATGATCCGCCAACTCCTGCTGTTGACATCTTGCCTCATGGGGCCAACTTAAGTCTCTTTATTAGATCGATGGTTGGGGGGTGGGGGGATTTGATCCCTAGATGTTTCTGTTGGAAGCACCAAAAGGTGCCAGTTGAGTTACAAGGCTCTTGGCTGGGGCCAACTTAAGTCTTCATAGATTAACATGTTCTGGTTGTGTCCTTGTCTTTCCATTAAATTCATTTATCCTTATTTTCAGCATATTCTACCATGCCTTGTGGTTGTCAATAGCTAGTTCCTAGTACGATTTGATAAATAGGTGTTTCCATTGGTCATTGCTTTAAAAGAAATTTTTTTTAAGGCTATGCTTTTAAGTTACACCTGTTGTCCTGTGGTTTGAACATTTCTGTAACATGTTGTATCAAATTTCTTTTCTCTTATTTGGTATTTATTGATTAGTATTCTTGTACAGCATTCTGAAACTATATCCGAATAGCTAACCACTCTAAATTATGACAGGTATACATATATTTATGGCCAAGAGGGCATAGAAGCTCACTGCCTAAAGGTCAGTATGCTGCCCTGGAATGAATTGTGTGTCTTTTTAAGCTATCATAGGCTCTTTGATTCTGTGTGTATGCTGGAGTTGTTTGCCCAGAATGAGTTAAAAACATTTTACTCTGATAGTCACTGGTTCTGAATTCTTTTATCTTGTCCATGTAGGTTGATTTACCTGTGTGTATGTGTTAATATGCCATAAAAAATTTCTTAACTTTTGAAGTGTAGTATATGGAGTATACATAGATCCAAAGTGTTCTGCATGGATTTGTAATAACCAATAAAACCTGCATTTGAAGCTGAGCTCTTCATATGAGTTTATAGTAAATCAGACAAGCATCATCAGAAATGCTCCTTTCTCCCTTGTCTTCTTTAATAAATTAATTAGTTTTGTGTTGTGTATCATTTTCTTTTTCTTTAGTGGATCCAATGGATGGTTTAATACACTCAAGTATCTTATGTACATTAGGCAGGTTACCTAGTAAAATATCCAATACATATAAAAAAAATAGCTCAATTATAAACTACGCCTCTAACTTAAACTTATTTTCAATTCAGTCCTTTAAGTTTCTCTCTCTCTCTCTCTCTCTCTCTCTTTGGTCCTTTAACTTTAATTTTTTTTCAATTTAATTCTTCCTTTTAGTTCTGTCCAATCTCGCTGTTAGTTTTAGTATCTTTCACTTCCCAAAACAATGTTGTTTTGATGTACTTAACAGTGCAGATTGGACAGAGGTGAATGGAAGGACTACATTGGAAACAAATGGAAAAGGACTGAAATGAAGAAACAAAATAAAATTAAAGGAAGGAATTGAAAACAGGTCAAAGTTAGAGGGTTGTTATATATAATTTAGCTTAAAAAAATGTAGTGAGAAACCAAGCCAGCAATAAAGCCATGTCCACCTGGAACATTTGAGTACAGGTCCATCAAACTATCTTTGGTGAATCACCTGTCATGTATTGTTGTTTATGTATTCAATTGATGCTTCGTGTTGAGAAGTAGTAATGTCTCTGTTTTTGTTTGCCCTCTTTTTACTTCATTTATTTTCTTGGCTTTACTACACCTTCCCTTTTCCCCACTCCCTCTCCAAACAATTGTAGTGTAAAGCTTCATAAAACTTTGTTGGGCTTTCTTAGAACGAGACCTTTCTTCAAGTGGCTGAGTTAAAAGCAGATGATGAGTCAAAGTTTCACTTATTTTTATCTAAATTTGGTAGCGGTTTCATTTAGTTGTTGCTAACCCAACTTTAGATTGACATAAACCACATGGTACCTCCATTTGTTCAGTAGTCTAAATCAAATGCATGGGCAGGTCGAACATGCTATAAACACAGTACATGCCTAGCAATGGGACAGATTCATAAATCCACTCTCTATATTATTCAGTAGTATGATTAAGGCTTGTCAGTTCCTCGGCTTTAATCTTGAACTGAGAATCCACATGTTTACACCTACATGTGCAGCTCATTTTCAATGGTTGTCTCTAGATTGTAAGTCACAAAGGAGTTCCTGATGTTTTAATGTTAACCCTCATTGGATGTTAAATTTAAACCACATGGTACCTCCATTTGTTCAGGAGTCTAAATCAAATGCATAGGCAGGTCGAACACGCTATAAACACAGTACATGCCTAGCAGTGGGACAGATTCATAGATCCACTCTCTATATTATTCAGTATTATGATCAAGGCTTGTCAGTTCCTCAGCTTTAATCTTGAACTGAGAATCCACGTGTTTACACATACATGTGCAGCTCACTTTCAATGGTTGTCTCTAGATTGAAAGTCACAAAGGAGTTCCTGATGTTTTGATGTTAACTCTCTTTGGATGTTAAATTTGATTGGAGGTGCAGTATAACTGACTTTACATCAATTTTTCAGGATCAAGGTGCAGTGTTAAAACTTCAGTTTCTTAAAAATCACTTTCTCTTGGCATCCATAAACAAATTCGGGCAGCTCCATTATGAAGATGTATCGATGGGTGCTATGATAGGTAATATCCGGACTGGTTTAGGCCGTACTGATGTGATGCAGGTGAATCCCTACAATGCGGTTGTTGGGTTGGGTCATTCTGGCGGAACAGTTACCATGTGGAAGCCTACCAGCTCTGCTCCTCTAGTCAAGATGCTGTGTCATCATGGGCCTGTCTCTGCCTTGGCATTCCACCCTAATGGCCATCTCATGGCCACAGCTGGGAAGGAGAGGAAAATTAAGCTTTGGGACTTGAGGAAATTTGAGGTTCTCCAAACTTTACCAGGTCACGCAAAGACGTTAGATTTCAGTCAGAAGGGTTTGCTTGCATGTGGAACTGGTTCTTTTGTACAGGTTCTTTCTGATTTCTCAGGAACTCAGAATTATAGCAGATATATGAATCATTCAATGGTGAAAGGTTACAAGATAAGTAACTTGTTGTTTCGACCATATGAAGATGTTCTAGGCATAGGACACTCCATGGGTTGGTCTAGTATTCTTATTCCAGGATCTGGGGAACCCAACTTTGATTCTTGGGTGGCTAATCCATTTGAAACACGCAAACAGAGGGGAGAGAAGGAAGTCCACCTTCTTCTTGACAAGCTTCCACCTGAGACAATTATGCTAGACCCTACAAAGATTGGTACAGTGAAGACAGCAAGGAAGAAAGAGAAGTCAACAAAGAAGGAAATAGAGGCCGAAATGGAAGCTACCATAGAAGCTGTGAAGGATGGCATCAACATGAAGAAGAAAACAAAGGGGAGGAGCAAGCCCAGTAAGAAGTTGAAAAAGAGACAGGAGATTATTGCTAATGCTAAAAGGCCTTTCTTGGAACAACAGATGCAGGATGGGCAATTATCTATAAAGAAGCAGAAAATCAGCGAGGAAGTTGAGCTTCCAAAATCTTTGCAACGGTTTGCTCGTAAGAAAGCTGCAACATGATTTTGCTAGTCTAGTCACTTTTAGTTTTTTCTTAAACCACTGTAATTTATTTCCTCTCTTCCTGTTTGTGTTTTACCATATTTGTGAAAATTTTGTTGTGTTTAATCATTAATTTATATTTATAAGCTGTTTTGTTTTTCATTTTCAGAAGTCCTTCTAACAGAACCAATCCTTTTTACTTATAAGTTGATTTTTCGAGAGTTTTGTAGTTTAATTGGTTGACACTTTTTAATGTTTTTAACGAAGACATTTAAGATTTAAATTCTTTATTCCTCCACTGTACCAAAATAAATAAATAAATTGCCGCTGTCAGGCCAAGTGACACCTGCAATCACCTGCAATCAGATTGATATATGTATCATTTTGAAAATTGCCAGCATCACCTGCAATCACTGCTGGGTAGATATGGATATATTTTCTATTCAACTTAAAGTGATGTGTTGGGTTAGGTTGTAAATTTTCTTTTTATTTTTTTTTGTGGAAACTTGGATTGTTCTGGTTTGGGTAAGTAAAAATTTCAATCAAATGCTAACCCAAATAAATTGCATTATTAAAAGGACAGTTCAACGCCAACTAATAATAGGACTAGGACATGTGTCATGTCATGTGCAATGCACATTACTATAAATTGTTATTAAAATAACAGTTTGACTCCAAACATGTTTGAAACTTGGAACTCTTAACTATTAATAGGAACATGATGTGTGTCTAGCCCCACACACACACAAACACACACATTTATTTGGGATAATTTTTTAATGCTAAATTCCATTAAACTTAACCCCAAAACAGACAGCAGGGACTTAAGTGTTACAGTGATGTAACTTTGGGGGGATCAATCATGCATTTTGATAATTCATGAGGAATGAAATGTAAAATGTGGTATAATTTAGGGTGGAAAAGTGTAATTCCTACTCCCCTCTTTTTTTTTTTTAAGTTTGATAAAAATATAAAAATAACACTTGATTTTGTAAATTGTAATTATTTATTCAACATTAGGCTTAATATTGAAAATTAAAAGAAATAGAAAGACAATATTAAGAAATAATATAGGATAGAACTTATTTGGTGGAGTGGTCATCTACACCACACTATAGATTCTTGTACATATATAGTATATACATCTACGTATTGTAATTGAACTCACATACTTGTGGAGATTGAAAGAGTACTTGATAGTGAAACAAAATTATTTGATTGGGAAGATGACAAATTTAATTGGTAAGAGTAGTGTGGCAATCCAGATCTGTTTTGAGAAGTGGAACTACATGCCAAAAAGTGGGAAAATATACCTCTTATAAGTCCTTCCTCTTACATGGGAATTGACTCTCATGTGAGAGGGAAGACTTATGCATCGAATACATGATAAATCTTTTCTAAAAAGTGACACTAATGACCAAACTCAACCTAATTTGACCTCTGTGGATTAATGTGCTCATTGTTCTTGCAAATCTTGGGCTGACAACTAGAAGTTGGTCTCTTCCATCTTTTTTGTTCAATTAAGATTTTAAACATCATTTATAAAAATTTAATATATATTAATTAAGGCAAAGGGATTCGAATGTTAAAAATCTTCATTGAAAATGTTAAGGAGCATCAAAATCATTAGTATATAAAAAGTTTAGCTGTTCATAGATATTGTAGCCTTAACCATCAAACCGGACCTCATGAGAACCGACAAACTGATGAACCAAAACAAAAATTTGGTTTGGTATGAAAAATTTAGGGTTTACAAATAACTATGTTGTGTAGTAAAATAACAAACCAAGTTAAAAGAAAAAAACCCATCCACACTATAAATACTTTGTTTTTGTTATGGTTTAAAAATTATTAAAGATTTTAAGTAAAAACATTGGTTGGTTTTTTCTACTGTGTCACATATGACATAATGTTGACCTTCACAATAGTTAATCAATCAAAACATCATTAATTTGTGAGTTTGTTTATTCTCAACTTTATTTTTCTTTTCGAAAAAAAAAAAAAATTTTACCAAATTTTCTCTAGTCATCCTTATTACATAAAATAGTTAAACCTTATTATGTAAATTCATTATATATGAGACATATTAAATTAAAATATTTTAAAAGTCCTTTTTTTAAATAAAATATTTGTAATACATATTTCGAGTTATCTTTTTTTATTTTTACAAAATATTATTATCTTTCTAAGTCTCTTATTTTACTTCTTTAATTTACTTGGCTAGAAACATATAATCCTACTGCACATTCCATTAGCGATCCTACCATGCTTATGTCTTTCTCGGTAAAATTCGGAAGAAACTAGTTATTGTTCTATCAATTTTATTCTATATTAGATAAAATACTATATCGGTACCTAAACCTTACTAAAAAAGAAGATGGAAGAATTCTAATAATGCACAAAAAGTAGAAGAATTTTTTTTAAAAAAATTATGGACAACAAATCAAATTTTTGATAAAATTAAAAGACAAAAAGTAAAACAATTTCAATATTTAGGGATAAAAAAAGAACGAAAAAGCTTTCAGTAAAGTTTAGGGACTAAAGTATTTTACCCTTTCATATTTTATATACTAAAAAAAAAATCTCAAATTTTTAAAATTTTTTATTATGTGAAAAATAGGAGTTAACCCGACCCGTCTGGCCAAACCCAAATCCGTTTGTGAGGAAAGTAGAATAACATTATCCAGATTTCCAAACAGACCCGTATTGTCTGACTCCAAAATGAGAAACCCTATACCTATATAGCCTCCATCGTTGCTTTATATAACGCCTCAGCAAAAATCTCAAACTCGGCGGCTAAGCAAAAACCCTACTTCTCTCTGTGAGTCTCTCTCTCTCTCTCGCTAGAGATTTTGTGTTTAGGGTTTCATATTTCTGTTTTTTTTTACTCTGTTGAATCTGAGCTTAATTCAATTCTCTATTGTGGAAATCTTTCAGAAAGGTAAGCAAAAATGGCGGTGCCGTTGCTGACAAAGAAGATCGTGAAGAAGAGGGTCAAGCATTTCAAGAGGCCCCAGAGTGATCGCAAGATCTCTGTCAAGGTACTGTGGTTTCTAAAACATTCAGATGTGTTGTTTTGCTTTATGTGTTTGTGAAATCTTTTTGTTTTTTTTTTTTATAGAAAAGTTTGAAAATTTGATGGGTTCTTTTGGATCATTTCCAAATTTTGCTTTCTGGGTAGTTTTTATTATGTTATTTGATTAATGGGTTTGTTTATTTGTTTTGTTTTTTGGGTTATTTTCAGTTTTGTTTTTTTAAAACTGCGTTTCATGGTGAAAATGATGATTGTTTATTGTCGCCCCAGTCTTACCTGCATCATCAAGATGCAGGGTGGTGATTGACATGTTATCTGATTCCAACAACCTAAATTTAACTAGTTTGGTTTTACAATGAGTGTTATAGTTAGTTTCTTATTCCATGTTTTTTGGTTGTCTTTCTGTTAAATCAGTTAATCTGGGCTTGTATGTTTTACAAGGTTTAGATATTTTTGTCACTTTAGTCAATGTTTGTTGTTTGATTCTTCCGTTTAATTTTATATACAGCCTATATTCTCAGGTGGTTCAAGTGGGAATTATATGGGATTTGATGAGATAGTATGTAATTTCTATTACTTTTTGTTTTTGGGGGATGAAAATGAGTTTTATGCATTTGATTTATTGAAATTATATGGGAGATGATGCTACCTTTTGACACCCAGTCTTACTTGCATCCATTGATGCAAAATGGTGATAATGACTAAACTTGTCTGATCCCATTTGCTTTTCAAGCTATCGTTGTTTTTATATTGAGAATAAAGGTTTTGGTTCTGTTTGCAATGAGATGTGATGATGTTTAACCATCATTACTGCAATTTTGTGATGAATACATACATGCACTACCATCTGATCTCTGTTGCAAATTAGAATACTTGTATTTATCTAATTATTAATTAGTTAGTTTCTATTATGTAATTTTATGTGAATTGCCTTCTAATATTTATTGCTTCACTGAAGATATTTTTCTGCGCGACCAATGATGCAAACTGTTTATCATTTCTGACAAATCTATGATTATCTAATAAAAATCACCATCTTTCGGCTGAGGTTGCAGTTGTAGATCAAGGATTTTAGACTTTCTTGTGTTTTATTGGGTACCTCTGTTTTTGGAAGAGTATATTTGTATTTGTTTTGTAAGAAGTAAACTGTTTTGCCCATGGTATCTAATGTCCAGATTTTATGCATTGCAGTAGCTGGGCATTTCGTGTATAGGGCATAGATAAATTTACTTACAGGTCTTGCGACACAGTGAGCTTGATATGTCATTGGCTTCCTGTTACTATAACCCTGTTTACATTTTTCCTCCCCTATTCTTATTTACAAAAAAAAAAGGAAAAATCCTCCAATGTTGTTAGCTTGGTTTGAAACTGCTTTACATTAATAATTTTGGTTGAAACTACTTTTTTTTTTTTTTTTTTTGAGAAAATGGTTGAAACTACTTTGCATTGATGATACAGATTGGATTTACTTTGTATTGATTACTTTGGTTGTGTGCTTCTTTGACAGCCAAGCTGGCGTAGGCCAAAGGGTATTGATTCTCGTGTAAGAAGGAAGTTCAAGGGATGCGCACTGATGCCTAACATTGGCTATGGTTCAGACAAGAAGACTCGTCATTTTCTTCCTAATGGTTTCAAGAAATTTGTTGTTCACAATGTGAAGGAGCTTGAGCTACTGATGATGCACAACAGGTAAAGTGAAGGCAGCCCTTGCAATCAGTTTTTCATTGTCAATGTGGCTATATATGCTTATGTGCTTATGTTGGAATTTTCCCTATTTTTCAGGACTTACTGTGCTGAGATTGCACACAATATCTCCACAAGAAAGAGGAAGGAGATTGTGGAGAGAGCCGCCCAGCTTGATGTTGTTGTGACCAACAAGCTTGCCAGGTTGCGCAGCCAGGAAGATGAATGAGTTTTAAAATCCGTAATGTCGTTGGATTATGTTTTGTAGTGAGCTTTTTTTATTACTGTGAACTTCTATGGAGTTTTCAATATTTTTGCCAAGAAACTCTTGCTGACAAGAATTTTAGGTTATCTATTCTATTTTACAACAGATTATGTCTGAGTTGTGTTATTATTCCATTTGAGAATCTCTTGAAATATATAGCTTTGTTAGTAAGGTCTGTTTACAGTTCTTACCTGTTCTACCCATTTGCGTTCAGATTAGAATTCAATGTTATGTTTCTTATGTATTATCTTTTTCGCTAGAATTGATCTTTACTAAGATTCTATCAAAGTTATGGATTTCTAATTGTTGCATTTATATTTAATAATCGGAGTTTCACTCTTAAATTTGGTAATGAAATTCATTTTGGCGCGACTATGAAATTTTTAATATAAACCCAACACGCAAAATTGATCACAAAATTTTTTACAACTTGCTATAAAACTCTTACATGGTAGAGTGTGATTAGTGATGAAAAAATGGTGGGTCTATCAATTTGTGTAAAATGGTTTACCTTGTTACAGGATTAAAATAATTTGTGGTCTTAGAACTATTCTGTAATACTATTAATTCTTTGTTGTCCATATCAAAATTTAATTCTGTAATACTATTAATTCTTTGTTGTCCATATCAAAATTTAATAATTGAGAGATGTGTTCAATAACTACCTATTAACACATGTTTATCAGTTAGTGAGTTTGTTATTTTTTTTTTTTTTGACATGTCTCACAATTATTGGGTTTTAATACTGCTAACATGATATAATTTGATACCAAATAGCTTCTCCTCACCTAGAAATTAAATTACTTGTATTTGATTATAAATATCAACAATAAATTAATTGCTACAATAAAGAAAAGTAATTCCTACCACTACGTTGGTCCAGTTTAGAAAAATATAAATTTTTAGGAGAATATTATTTTAAATAAATACAACTTACAAATTTCAGAAATTAACATCATTAATTTAATTTTTTAGTGTGATACTCAATTTTCCAAAAAAGAGTAAGTCAATAAAGATGAGTATTATTTTGGGTGGGCAAAAAAGGTCGGCCCATTCCTGGAACAATTTAGGCCTATTCAGGTTTATCTCAGTCCAAGACAGGTCATTCAGGTGTATTTCTGTCCAAGACAGGTCCATACTTGATAGGTGGATAATGAAACACTCTACGCAAGGTAAGTAATGTCTTGGAGGAATCTGCCCGCCGAACATAAGATTCAGTGTCAAGCACAAGTTACTAGAGCGCCATTTCAATGGCGGGGCAATAGGGCCCATCTTTGATACATGATGAGATAGTAAACCAAACCCAAGAGGCCATCCAAACTTTGTAGGAGGAGGGACCCATTGTCAAGTAGAATATTCCCCCATCATGGTAGACCCACTAAAAAAAGAGAATAAAATAGGAGGAAGGGGCAAGAAATAGAGATTGAACAAAAATTGGGGGAGAGACACATGAGAGAAGTGAGAACACAGTTTTGGGAACAAAGAAATCATGCTCGAATTTCAACAAGGGAATTTGGCTGTTCGAAAGCCTTCTCGGTTGGGCTGGTCACCCATCACAAAGCAAACCATTTCTGGGCCCTCCCATTGTGGATTACACCCGATTCAGAACACAAATAAATTGGGGGTCTGGGCCTAATCAAACCCAAAGTTGTCGTGGAAAGCACCACCACAATTATTTTCACTTATTTTAAAAAAGAATTATATCTTAGGACATCTATAATTTTTTTCACGTAAGACTTTGTGTCCTTGTAATTTTGCAAGCCAATATTTTAATATTAGTCAATAACTTTTGCAATACACTGAAAGTTTAACAAAATATAGTTTTTTTTTCTTTCTCTTACATATTCTTTTCTATAGATATTAATAGACATTTATTATGATTATTTTTGTATATGGAATTATACATTCTACTATTTTTCTTTAAAATGATGTTCCAAGATTCCAATGAAGACTTTAATAATAACTTTCTCAAAAAAAAAAGGGACTTTAATAATAATAATAATAATAATAATAATGTGTAAAATTGTGAGATTTCAAAAAGGTTATGTGCTACAATATTATGAGGACAACCATTTTTTTTTTTGTTTCTAAAAAAAAAAAAATATTGAATGGTGGGATGGATACTGGATAGTTCAATATACAAACACTCATACGTCATAAGAACAACCATAATTACTATAAAAAATACTTAGGTTATGTTTAGTAATAGTTTTGTTTTTTATTTTCAATTTTTTTTTTGGGAATATAAAGAAAAAACAATTTTCTTGTATTTTTGAAATCAATACCTTGTTTGGTTAGTTAAAATTAAAAAAATAGTTTTTTGAAGAAAAAAAAAAGAGAAAATACTAAAATATGTTGTCACCAAGAATTGAACTCTAATGCTAACTCATTAAATGAGACAGATTCATTAAATTAAATACGTTTTTTCATTAACTTTTGAAGATTAGAAACTGAAAACAGCCTTTTGCATGTTTTCAGTTTCCTTCACAAATTAAGTTTTGAAAATAGTTTTTGTTTTCTGTCCATTTTGGGTTGTCAAACAAGTTTTTTATTTTCAAATATAGAAAATTGTTTTTAAAAATAGAAAATAAGGAGAAAAAACAGTTACTAAACATAACTGTAAGGACACGATTCGTGACGGACCGTAATAGTGTTGGGTTCGCACGTAAAAAGGCCCAAACAATATCATTTGTAAAGCGTGGGTTTGAAAGGCTAGGCCTTGGTCGCCAAACGGTGGGTTTTACGTGATATCCATACATGGTTAAGTCGTCTTCGCCTTAGGAGTCTTTCTCCTGGAGGCGGGCTGGGAGGCTCTGGTTTTTGGCCATTTTTCCCAACCACCTCTTTGCACACTAACTTTTACATTATATAGTCCTTCTTGGTTGATCCTAGCCATCCACTTGTAGGTCAGGCAGGTACTTAGTTCTGTACCTGCCCCATCAGTTGTCCCCTCTTACTTTAATTTTTGTTTAGTCGTGAGGATCAAAGTTACACCGTCCAAGCGTCTTTTCTCATTAATATGATCAGAACGTTGACCAGTGCATTTAATGTGGAGGGGACGTATTTTCCTTGAACCTATTTTGCACCGCCCCTCCATGTGGGCCCTATTCCACTCACATCCCCTTCAGGGGATTATTTGGGGGTGACCTTCACTAAGACGTTGCTCTTCTCATCAGAGCTTTGGAGTGCCGAGGACAGGGTCGTCCTCAGCTGTTCTCCTTAACCCCTCGGCCTTTGATCACTCGTCCTCGGCACACTACCTCCTCGGCACGGGCCCCGAGCCCGGATAGTGCGTGGGCCAGATCATAAGTTTCCCGGCCCTACAATAACCTTATTTAATAGTTTTATATAAAAAAACAAATATCATAATTACTTATTTAATAGTTTTATGATAGTTCAATCCTCCAATAGTTTTATCATAATTACTTATATAAAAAATAATTATGATAGTTCAATATCATAATTACTTATTTAATAGTTTTATAAAAAAAACAACCATATATAATAAATACAATTAATATATACCATAATTATCAAATTTTATATTTAATATATTATAGAGAAACAAAATCAATATAAATAAATGTCTATTAATAACTATCATAATTATCAAGTTTCATATTTATATACAAAATAAAAGAGAGATAAAATAATTTTATTCTTCAATAAAATCATATTTGGGTAACTTGCAAATTATACCCCTAAAATTTGGGGATGTTTGGATTTTATTCCCCAAAGTTTGGAGGTGTTTGTATTTTATACCTTGAAGTTTGGGGGCGTTTGGATTTACACTCTAAAATTTCAGAATTTGGATTTTATTTTTTGAAGTTTAAGAGTGTTTGGATTTTACACCTTAACGTTTTAAAATTTGGAATTTACCCCATAAATTTTAGGGGTGTTTGGATTTTACTCTACAAAGTTTGGAGGTGTTTGGATTTTATATCCTGAAATTTGGGGGCGTTTGGATTTTTTCATGCATTGCATGAGTTGTTAAGTGTTAACTATTTTTTTTAAAAGGAAAACTATATGTAAAGGAAAATACCTAGGTACTTTCAGAGTATAGTGAAATAGTACTCATTCTTCTCACATTCTTGGTAGGGTGGTGGACCCCACCATGAATGTGAGAGGAAGGAGTACCATTCATCATACTTCGGAAGTATCTAAGAATTACTCATATGTAAAGATAGTTTTTTCGTGTTTTCTTGTGTTTAGTGATATCAGAAAAAATGGGTCAAAAGAAAATTATCTCTACATTTATCTTATTTAGCTTGGTGTGAGATAGAATTGTTTTCCAGAAGTGGAAAACAACTCTATCTCACTCGTCAAACATAGATAGAGTTATTTTCTTCTAGAAAAAAACTCTTTTTCACGCCAAGCTAAAAAAGAAAAGGCAAACAATAGTTTTCTAACTCATTTTAAGGTTGCTACAAAATATACGAAAATGAGATAGTTTATTAATTTTGTTTTGGGAAAATAATTCATTTCCTAGAAATTTTTAATGTCGAAACAAGCAGAGAGGCTATAGGAAACCTTACGTGAAGATATTTTTTTTTTTGCGTTTTCTTGCGTTTGGTAGTATCAAAAAATAGTGGGTTAAAGGAAAATTTCTGTGAGAAGCAACTCTATCTCGTGCCAAACTAAATAAGGTAAGTTAAAAAATAATTTTCCGATGCATTTTAAAATTGATACAAAACATAAGAAAATGAGATAATTTTATGAGATTTTTTTTTTTTTTTGGGAAAATGTTTTTTGATGTGATTTGGAAAATGTTTTGTTTTCTAGAAAATGTTAATGTTGAAACAAACAAAGCATAAATTAAAATTAAAGAACAACAAAGTATGAGGGGTTTAAAAGAATAAAAAACAATGAGTCTTTTTTTGGGGCAGGGGGCAAAACTTAGTTTGGTATTTTTTTTTTTTAAGGACAATTAAATTAAATGCAGTTATGTGTTTGAATTGATTTGAAAAGATTAATGTAGTGCACCAAAAATACTATACTTAAAGTATTTATTTATTTATTATAATTTATAGTGAAATTCTTATTAATGCTAATAGTAATGTGAGTGCTCACAAAGTCTGTACATATCAATATTTTATGGAATCTTTACAGACCATGGATGATTTTCTGTAAGGCTAACCATCAACTAATTTGAGTGTGGAATTAAGATTACACTAATATGTGGGTTCCAATTTGCTTAACTAGTAAAGTCTTGTGTTATTGAATCAGAGATCTGAGAGTTAAACCCCACCTACACTAAAAATCTATTAGTGTATTGACTTGATGATAAATATCAATCATCAACAACGGATGTCATAGATTGAAACTTTATTGCACCTATAAAAAAAAAAAGAATTACATTGATAAATTCAATCTTATTAACTATGTGTTCTATATACATTTACTATTTTTTTGATAAGCTCTATATACATTTATTATAATTGACTTTATATGGAACTATATGTTCTAATATTATGTGTTTATTATGATTGTGGCTTTAAAATGGAACTATATATTCTAAAATTAGGTATTTATTATAATTATGCATGTATATGAAATTAAATATTCTTTTTTGAAATCCTGAAATTAAGTGTTCTACTATTTAGAGAAAATATAATGTACTAAAATTCTAATGAAGGGTTTAAATATAGAATAGAATTTAAACTTAATTGAAAGATATATATATATATATTAAAATAATGATGTATAAATTTATAAGACATCAAAAGTTTATGTGGTATATATATAATATTATGAGAATAAACAAAAATCAAATGATTTCGTTTATATATATATATATATATATATATATTACAAATTATATAGATGAATCAATATCATTCTTGACAAAGAAGTTAGAAAAGAGGAAAAGAAAATGACCTCTCCAATTAGCTGCCTATCAATCTTGGTAATCCCTCTACTGGTCACCTCTCTTTTCTACCAAGCTTCAAATGCAATAATTGAAGTGAAGGCTGACCAAGCCTTACTTGATAGCATTTGCCAGGAGACCCAGGACTATGACTTTTGCATGTCAACTTTTCATGGAGACGAACGTACTGCTCTAGCTGATCGAGATGGTCTTGCCCTCCTTTCTATTGCTATAAACACTGATACAGTACAAGCTACCATTGATCAAATCCTAGATATTCTTAAAACGCTCACTGACCCACTGGATAAGTATCGAATTCAGAATTGCCTAACCGATTTTAGTGATGCACTAGTGAAATTGAGAGCTGCATACACGGCTTCAAGTGCAAAGTCTTATCGGGAAGTGATAGGTTTTATTACGGATGTAGCTAGGAAAGCAGTCGATTGTGATGCTGAATACAAAAAGAGCCCCCCCTTACGTGAATCACCGATATCAGATAACACTCTCAAAGTGACTAAGCTAACTGATATTACTTTCGTTATAATTAATACTATCATTTCAACATAATGTATATGTGATCTATAATTTAAAATAAAATAAAAAATTTCAAGATTCTTATAGCTCAACTGGTATTTTTTGTTATTTCCAATAAAGATATTCAAGGTTCAAACATGTTTGAACCTTGAATATTGAATCCTTTGAATTATCAAAACATGCATGTACACCTCCACCTTCAACTATTGAATTATCAAAAATAAATTAAATCTGTTTGTGTTAATATTTATGTGTAAACCTCTCTCTCTCTCTCTCTATATATATATATATTTATATAATATCATTTTTTTGGTTAACTTATATTTAATACTTTAGTAGCTTAAAATCACAACTAAAATTGATAAGAAGAATATCAAATACTTAATTAGTTGATTTTTTATTTTATGTTAAAAAAACTGGAATATAATAAGAAATGACTTCATATATATTATATTTACCTAAGTCTTGCTCTATTATAAATATATAACCACTATTTTGGTGACGAATGTTTTCTTTAAATTTGTAATGTCTATTTATGTTTTATTTTCCCCCTTTTTTTTTACACCATATTTTTATAACATGTTTCTTAGAAATAATAGTTAATTAGAATCCTAGATGAAAATTTTATCTTGTAATATATGGTTTCCGTCCTTATCAGTCTGACGCTTATGAGCATATAACATAATCATATTATATGATTATGTTATATTATAAAAAAAAAAATTTATTATTATTATTATTTTTTATAATATAACATAATCATATTATAATTAAGAAATAAATTAGGCATGAAATCTTATGCACAATTTCCTTATTAAGGTAATTCCAGATATTATGTGACATATATATATTTTCCTAACAAGCAGCTACAAATTTGTTAAGATATTATATATGATTTGTTCGAGATTCTAGTAAAAATGAAAAATCTACCGTGATTCTTTTTTCCTTTTCGTTTTATTTTTCTCAAAATTTTCCATATCTCAATTTTTTATTATGCGTCATTATTCTCGCATACAAATATTGGGGGGAAGTTTTAAATTTTTGTAGTAAGAAGCCCGCTATAAATAAATTAGTTCTCTCTTTGCAAATCCAAGTTATATTGTCTGCTTTATTTGAAGCTATTTCAATGGGGTATCAGCATATGCCATCACCTTCGGTAAATTAATATTTCTTCTTCTTTTTTTTTGGGTCCAAACACACTTGTTCAATGTATCAGTATGTATATGCATTTTCTTTCTATTTTATTATTATTATTTTTTAAAATTTTTTCTTTGAACAATGATCCTGTCCAATCTGCAGATTTGTATCTTGAAAGTGGAGATCACTTGTTGTGATGAGTGTCCCATTAAATTGAAGAAGAAGTTGCTGAAGACTAAAGGTGTGTCTTGTTTTTCAATACACAGTATCTATTTGGAAACAACTTATTTAACTTTTTGTTGAAATTTTTTTTATAATTTTTTTTATCTTTTTCACTTATACCATATTTTGTCACATGTGATTAATTTAATTTTCATATTTTTAATTAGGAGTGACTTCAGTCAATATTGATTCAAAAAAAGGGACTATCACGATTATAGGTGACATAGTTCCTACAATATTAATGCTAGTGTTTGAAAAGATTGGCAAACCGGCAGAACTTTTATTCTTTGAGAAGTTCCCCTCACAAGAGAAAAGTGGTTCTAATGTCAAGAACAATGTCCAATTTGCATGCGATGATAATTATGATGATGATGAGTATGTATCCAAAAGGAGCAGTACTACTCGCACTAAAATGCATGGCATCAAACATGGTTGGGGTGGATGTAACAGCAAAGTTGGTCGTGTCCCTCCCTCTAGTAGTTCAAGGTTTTTTAAGACACCATGGCCTGCATATAGATCATTCTCAAGGCCATTCCCTAATTCAATATGGCATGGTTTTCCCGGGCTTTCTCAACAACCACCACCTCTGCCATCACCATATGGATGTTTTCTATCAAGGCCTCCACAAAGATACAACCCCATTACCCACTACACAAGCTATTGGGACAATTGCCACCTTTAATTGTGAGATATAGCTAGGGTCATTCAAGTTGCATTTTCATGCATTGCTCATGTTACTATTAGACATGGCATGGTTTGTGGGTTTTTTTTTTTTAAACAACCACCACCACCACCACAGGTAGCATATAGATGTTCTTTCTATTTCCCTTTCTTCTCAAGATTAAATAACGAATTATCACTAGTGTGTCTACCTCACCTTTTTTGTGTGTGAGGGTGTCTCCCTCTCGCCTTTTTTGTGTGTGAGAATGTATGAGAACACATATAATTGAGAGTAAATTTATGGTTTATCATGTTTTACTGTCACTGATCATCAGATCATAGTGTAAATTTATGATTAATGATTGAGACCATCCTTTGTTGCTTGGATTCGAATATGTGGCACAATTTTATAATCTATCAATTTTGTTTAACCCAAGCTCATAGCATTTTGCATGTTTGATTATCAATTTTACACAACATAAGTACAATGGGTTATATGAAACATGCCATTAGCTTCCTCTCCCATACTCATTAGTTGCAAGTTGCAGTCATTGTCCCTTTGGCTACATACCATCTCAATCTAGTTTCACTTCCCTTAAACTTATTCCAAAGTATCTAATCTTTCTTCAATCCATCCCACTTATCCATATAGTTCATCCTAGAATATTCCGTTCTAGTTATTAAAGAGGATATTAGGTCGATGACTTAAATACCTCATCCATACAAGCTTCACAAAAGATTGTCATTAGTCTTGGTGTCCATTGAACTCTAAAATTTGAGCTATTTTGGGATGGTTTAGTGTTTGGATTTGAAGTCTCCTTTTTCTTACCCATCTAAACAAAACATAGGTTTGTTAATGATGTAACATGATGATCCATAAAAAATTAGGAACAAAAAAAGCTTTAAGACAGATCAATTGGGACTACTGGTCTACTGCAACATGGTTCATACCATTATTTTATATAGAAAAAGGCTTCTTTTTTTTCCCTAAAAAAAATATTCTCAACTGAATCTTTAAGACATATCAATACCATAACAATCCCAACACAACAGCCATCTCAACTTAAAAAAAAAAAAAAAAAAAACCCTTTAGTTGCCAGTACTAGCAACCAATGAAGTGAAAAGCAATGTAGCAATAAACTAGTTAAGATGATGGGCTGAAAAAACATGAAAAACAAATTAAAATAAGAATTGAAACTTTTCAACAGTAGAGGAAAATATACTGCAACACAGGATTATATTTGC